>NC_090437.1:38985052-39335052 GCF_031143425.1 Pleurodeles waltl
ACCGAGACGGTAGGTATTACACATAACCATGGTCAGAGGAATAAAAGAGTAGCAATTAGCATAAGAAATATTGAAAACATCTGTAGTTCAAATTCATATATCCAGAAAGACCATTGAGGCAAGAGAGTGACTGTGTTGACTTCACTGTTGTGGCAAATCAAGCTCATAACCGGGGCCATTGAAATTACGCCACGAAAGAGGACCAAATTAAGTGATAGGGTTGTCTAAATTATTTAGTAAGAAAAAGACAAATTCCGCTACACACCTCATGACATGCTTCGGCAGTGTTATTTCACTGTGTGGTTAAGGCCCATTAATACTGCTTCACCTCATTACTACCATTTTACCATCAGCAATTAGCAGCTCAGGGGTGACCCCTTAACGTTTGCAAGTGATCTGTGTAGGAAGCTGGCTCTGTATATACTAAACCAAAATGAGATACAGTGTGCACACAGTCCAGGGGTTCCCCAGAGGCTTAACAGAGGCTAAAGTAGATAATACTAATGCTCTCTTTTGTGGTAGTGTGGTGAGCAGTTAGGCTTATCAGTGGGTAGTGCAAAGCATTTGTTGTACACAGACAGGCAATAAGTGAGCACACACTCAATGACTAACTCCAGGCCAACTGTTTTATATAGAAACAATATATTTTGTTACTTTATTACTAGAACCACAAGATTCTGATTGCAGGTAAGAAAATTTGCAAGTAAGTAGCAAGCATGTGTATCAACACCACTTAGTTTCAATTTGGCAAGTTAAATGGTTTTCAAGTAAATAGCAATAATCTGTTTTAGAAGTTGAGACAGCAATTTCAAAACACAGTTCTAGAGGGGAAGAAACGTTACTACAGTTTTGGGGTAAGTATAGGACTTACCGTTCCAGTCTGAAGGGGTTCGGATGTCCACAGGTTGGGGTTCAAGTTAACCCCAAACACCCACCACCAGCAACACAGTGCCGGCTGGGTGCAGGGTTCAAAATCGTTGCAAGATTTAAAATGGGCCCCTATGGAGACTGAGGGCACTCGGAATTGGATCTGCCAGCAGGTAAGTAGCCCCGTCTTCGGAGGGCACACCTGGGGGTTAAGGAGAGCACCGGGGCCACAGGTCAGCACCAAACACACATCCTCGTTGGCACATGGGTGGCCGGCTGTAGGGTGCAAACATAGCATCGGGCTCCCAATGCTTTTCAATAGGGGGACCCCGGAGGTCACAAAGATGCTGCAGGCTGGGTCCAGGGGTAGGTTCTGGGAAACCACAGGCTGGTCAAGGAGGAGGGCCACTTGCTGACCGTTGCTGGACCGGTGGTCACATTCCCCAAGGGCAGGGGGCTGCAAGGGTATCTTTTGGTATCAGGAATCTTCATCCAGTTCTTATGCAGTCAGGGTGGCGTCCTCTGGATTTAGGCTGCAGGCGTCATTGTGTTGGCCAGGAGGGGTCAACCCAGGGTGGACACAAGGTCAGAATCGCCTGGGGACCTGCTCCGGACTGGTGAGCCACCTAGACATGGGAGATGGGCATCAGGTGTGGGCAAGACTTGCGGATCCAGGGAGGTTCTGGAGTCCTGGAGTGTTGTAGTTTCTTCTGGACAGGGCCGCTGTCCTCTGGAGATATTGGTCCTCTGGTGGGCAGGCAGTCATCTGGGGGAGAGCTTGCTGGTCCTGGAGGATGCGTCGCCTTTTTGGAGCAGGAGTCTTTGGAGCTGCAGATAGGCTGGTAGGGCTGAGACCAAGTCATTTGGTGTCTGGAGTCTCCTCTCCTGGGGGGTTGGCTTAGCAGGCCTTCTTCTTTCTTCTTGCTTCGATGTCTTCTTTTCTTGAGTTCGCCAGGAATCTGGTGAGCTCGGTTCAGGGGTGCCCCTAAATACTAGATATATGGGCGTTACAGAGTCAGAGGGAAGCAGCCAATGGATACTATCCCTGAGGGTGGCTACACCCTTTTTGTGCCCACTCCCTTTGGGGATGGGGGCACACTCCTAACCCTATTGGTCCCTATCCTCCAAACCAAGATGGAGGATTCTGCAGGGAGGGGGACACTTCAGCTCTGGACACCTTAGGTGTGGTCCTAGCTAGAATAGTCACTGCTCTCTGTTTTACCTAATTTTTCCACCGGACTTGCCACAAAAAGTAGGGCTTTGTCTGGGGGGCAGGCATCTCCACTAGCCGGAGTGCCCTGGGGCACTGTGACAGGAGGCATGAGCCTTTGAGGTTTACCACCAAGTGTTACAGTTCCTGCAGGGGAGAGGTGTAAAGCACCTCCACCCAGAGCAGCCTTTGTTTTCAATTTCAGAGGGCACAAAGGCCCTTACTTCATGGGGTCAGAAACTTGACTTTTAGTGGCAAGCTGGCACAGGCTTGTCAGCCATACACTAAAGAGTTGGTTAAAATACAGGGGACATCTCTAAGATGCCCTCTAGGTGCACTGTACAATAAATTCAACACTGGCGTCAGTGTGGGTTTATTGTGCTGAGAATTTTGATACTAAACTTCCCACTCTTCAGTGAAGCCATCATGGAGCTGTGGAGTCCGTAATGACAAACTCCCAGCCCATGTACTTTATATGGCCACACTGCACTCACAATGTCTAAAAATGTACGTAGATACTGTAGGGGCATATTGCTCATGCAGCTATGCCATCACCTGTGGTATAGCACACCCTGCTTTAGGGCTGTAAGACCTGCTAGAGGGGTGACTTACCTATGCAATAGGCAGTGGTTGGTGGGCATGGCACCCTGAGAGGGATGCCACGTCAATTTGATCTTTTTCTCTCCACCAGCACACACAATCTTCAATGGCAGTGTGCATGTGCTTGGTGAAGGGTCCCTTCGGGTGGTACAATACATGCTACAGCGCTTAGGGACCCTCCCTGGTCACAGAGCCCTTTGTGCCACTGGTACCTTTTATAAGGGACTTAGCTGTGTGCCAGCGGTGTGCCAATTTTGGGAACAATGGTACAGTTTTAGGGGAAGAACACTGGTGCTGGGACCTGAATTGCAGGATCCCAGCACACTCTCAGTCATGTCAGCATCAATAGCAGGCAAATAATAAGGGGGTAACCATGCCAAAAGGGGCACTTTCCTGCAGTCTGCTACTGCGTGAACCCATATGATGATAAATAGCACCTTTTTTGTAACTTTTGATCCTTTTTAGTTAGAACATTTTTTCATACTTATGCAGAAAACTCTCAAATCACATGATCAGATAACCCCAGAGGTGTTACTAATAGTCTTGTATTTCCTCCAATGGGCGAAGATGCCTAGATGAAACCATTGAAGTTGTCATGGTAGATAGGCTGCAGGTATTTAAAGAGCACCATATAGATATTTGACTGAAGGACTAGTAAATGTTATGTTAACAGGCAAATCAGTGCAATGAAAAGAGCATAGATGACACTCATTTATACTCTGACATTAGTTTAAGGGTGCGTAGTGAGACAGGGTACCATATCTTTGAGCTTTTGGAGTGTGCTGTCTGTGGGCCAATCATCGGTTATACCTCGGTGTTGTACTGTCCTGCCTTTTGAGTGATCAGAGGCCCCTTAGTTACCTGCAAAGCACTGTGGAACTGATTCATGACTAACGCCGTTTTTTAGAGATTCTAACAGTGCCTGAAGTCATTCAGTACCATTACTGCCACAGTGCTGTCAAACTGTTCCTAGATAATTTTATGGGAGAATGTTTACATCAGAATAGTAACTGTCAATAAAGCAGCAACAACCGGAAACTATAGTCCTTTTCCAAGATACATCTTTAATCCATACATTGTTGATTCAGAAATATATATTATATTATATAATTACATAATGTATATACTAAATTATCTTGGTAGAAAATGTACACTACCTTGCCATGACATAATTTATTCCACAGTTCCACATCTGTCCCAAGTATTTCTGATAATATTCCTTTATCCTTACTAAAGATGGTCTATGTTTTCAAGCTATACTTTCTCACTGCACTTGGTGAAAATTCACCTTTCTGAGAATTTTAATTCAGTGAATTTAATAGAGATAAAAACACTCCATGGTGACTTGCTTTTTTAGGTTAAGCCGAGACAGCGCGCATGCACTGTCTGCAAGACCTGTTGGATGGAGTATAGGCATTTGCTCCCTCCAGCCACTTGCAATAGGTTAAAGGCAGTGTTGCTCTTGTTATGCTGTCTCCTAACTGATTTGACAGCTGTTACATCACTTCCTCTACTTGGCTGAGGAGCTTCAGCCAAGTCACATTTAATTACACCTGGAATGTTTTTCTGTTGTTTGGACAGACTAGTTTTCTTTGTTTCCTGCCTCTCACGTTTGTCAGTAAGCACGTGAGCGGTTGTTTTTTTTGCATTTGCCCATCACTTGGTCCTGACTTCGCATAATCAGTAATTACAAGTAGTTGTGTCCTGCGTGTGTTTTGTACATTTGTTTGTTCCACCCAGGAATGATTCTTCAACAGCGGCTCTCCCGGCACAGTGGGAGAGCCGATACTACAATATTCACTACACTCAGGGAAACTCACCGCATAATGCTTTGCAGGCATTTCTTTTACAACACATTTTTGCCCATAGCTCAGCCTGTGGTGATCCTAAGGAAATGGAACCATCACCAAAACATTCAGAATGATGTGCTCTTTCTGTCCAGGTCATCTTGTGGGCCGCACTAGGTGAAAGGGGGTCCAAAAATCACAACTTCTTCCACCATTCAATGCATATTTACAATCTCTTATGGTTAGAGTGTTTGTTTTAACAGCTGAGAGGACTTTGTGTTATAAGAGCCTCATTTGTAACAATATTACAACAGCCTTACTCCATCTGCAAATGTGTGATGCATTATGCTGTCCGAGGGCTTAAGGATGATGATTGCCCCAATGCACTACTAACTCAGTAGGCACCAGAAGGATGGTAGTGCACCTTCTGCTAATGTTTATTTCTGATATTGCTTCTGGCTCCACAGGGGCATCTAGCCATGGCCAGTGGTACTGCAACTTCTGCTTTTGACTCTATAGCGACATCTAACCATAACCAGTGGTACTGCACCTTCTGATGTTGACTCTAATAGGACATATAGTAATGACCTGCGGCACTGCACCCTTGTGCCACTGACTCCACAGTTAAATGATATTTAAAAGGCCTGCTAGGCCTGAAAATGTGTAATATACTATGCCCTCAAGGGGCTTATTATATGATTTAACTGCAATACGCTTTATCATTCTTTTTTATGTGATTATGCCCTTCAGGGGCTGAATATCTGTTTGCATGACCATCTTTCTTCCAAATGCTATTTTTACTGTGGTGCTCTGTAGGGGCTGTTCAGACCATTACAGTCTAATGCCAGTTGTATGAAGGAATGCACAGACACAGTTTATTTCTGTTAAAGGTTTATTGTGCTGTATGGCTAAATATTTATAAGGTCCAAAATGCGAGGTTGTCATTATCATTTACAACACCAACAGCTCTAACTCTTGCTAATGCGAGACCTGTTCTATTGCAAATGCTTGTTTGTTTATGTCTCTGCCATTCTGTCCCATAAATTGCATTAAAAAGCTTTGTAGCCAGGTTTTAATTTGGGTCTTGTGATCTTTGATTGCATCTTTCTTTTTTCCTTCCTTCTATTTTTACTCCTCTCAGATATTTTTCCTCTTCCATGAGGTTCACAAAGTGCAGTTGTTCTGTATTTCAAATAATTCCCGTTACAGCTCCCTCAGTGATTCTCCTAGAATAACAGACCTACTTTGACTTCTGGCAATAACAATTAACTCTTCCGTTGCTGCAAGCTCCCTTTGAGGTGCCTGTTCACAACTGCTAGCAGTACAGTGTTTGACACTTCGAATCTTTAATTATGGATGAATCCTCTTTTCTGCAGGTGTTATTGCGCTACCTTCATTGATCATGATCTTTACCCTTAAAATGGTCACTTTTGAATCACTTTAAACTTTTTTTAAATTACATTTTCAGTTGTCAGATTCAGTTTCAAACTTTTAATAACCTCAGCAGTTCAGCACCAACACATTTCTCTAAGAGTGCCATAGTCAAGCCTTCTTCAATTCGATCAACAAAAAACTGAGTTCATGTGCTGTATAAAGGGCTTGTCTAGCTTCATGTTAGACCAAGATGCCATATTTGCCTCCTCTGGTCATCTCTAATTGAAGATGTGGCTAGAGACAACTGCCTGAGAGTCGTAACTGCTAGGAAATTCCTACTGTTGCTTGCGTGTTGTAGCAATGAGATGCTCTCCTTTTTAGATTTGGGGCCAGATTTAATGGAAAATGATGATGCACAGCACTGCACCCAATTTGGCAGCTTTGTGCACCGTCATTTTCACAACGCATGGATGTGCTGTATATAATAGAATACGGCATGCCCCTGTGTTTCCCCCTGCGCCGGCGCTAAATTTGCTGCTATGTGCCAACGCAGCCACCCTTGCACCATAGTGCAAGGATGGCTGCGTTAAGGGGGAGATTAAATTGTAATTTGCTCTTTCTATGTGTGCTGCAATATGCAGTACACATAGAAAGAGCAAAAAACGAATAGAAAGGAAAGCATTTCTCCTCGTTGCGCCATGCTAACGCCACCCCTGGGTTCGATTTTGGTGCGGCCTCAGGTTTATGAAAACTCGTAAATCTGAAGCAGTGTCAAAATGCAATGGGTAATGCTGTGCCACACCCACAGCAACACCCACTGCACGCCCCTTCCACGCAAAGTGCTGCATGTGAAGGGGCCGTATTCACAAGGTGGCGTTAAGCCACAAAAAGTGGCTTAATGCCACCTTGTAAATACAGCGCAGAGCATAGCACCACCAGAGCATCACGAAAAATGAGTTAAATGTGCCCCATCGTTTTGGTTACTACTGTAGTACTGGGTAGAGATGCAGGAGCAATAGTTTAGTACTTAGGTGTTCAGGTTAAATATATAATTTTTCTTGCACTACATTCTCCTGCAGCTTATAACCAGTGCATGGTTATTAACACCCAGAAGTTTATTCCAAATGAAATATTTATTATTCCTAAAAGTAAATGATCTGTTCAGCAAATTTTTCACACAATGATCTCACTTTGTGTAATCAAGTAATCACAATGACATACACCAGATGAGTGTACTGTTATCAGTATTGAAGAACGGTGCTGTCTGGCCATAACTGGAAAAAATAACAGAAACTGCACGGACTGTTAACAATAAAAAAAAAGAAATTGGCAAATCCAACAAGCATCGCCTATGGGCAAGCTACTTGCCTTGCGAATTGTTCAGGGATGGAGAACAGGACTGTAAAAAATTCTATATGAAGCTGCCAGCATGGATCGGGTCATAGCCCTTTTTTCCCTTCTGTCTGTTGGGAGGCAGGGAGGAGAAACTGAGACGGGCTGTTGGTGGGGAAGGGGGTACAAACAGTGACAGGGACTCATGGGGGAGATGAGACACGGGCTTTTGGGGGAGTGGTAACTGGGATGGGATGGCAGGGGAGAAGAAACAGGTAGGGGGCTGTTTCGAGTGAAATGAAACTGGGACACAGCGAGTTGGGGAAGAAGAAACAGGGATGGGGAAGGGTGGGGGTGGGGGCTGAGGAAACAGATGGGAGGGAAAAGAAGCAACATGGATTGGGCAAATGGGAGGGAAAGGAAGTAACATGGACAGGGCTTGGGGGAGTGTGAAACGAAGTAACATAAATGGAATTGTGGGAAGAAGCACATGGATGGGGTGTGGGAAAAGAAGCAAGACAGACGGGGGCAGGAGGGAGTCAGAGAAGAAAAACACAAAATAAATAATTCCTTAATCACAGTGCCAGCAACGGAAGGACCTTAATAAATTTGAAGGAATCAGTACTGGGTCTGTGCCCCTGCAGAAAGAAGAGGAAGTGAAGACAGCTCACCCTGTCCAATTAGAAGGCAGCAAATAAAAGCAACAATCAAGCCCACAAATGCAAGCAATGGGCGGGCACCAAGTATTCAAGACAGTATCTCTCGCAAGTGAAGGCTCGTGGGCTAGTGCAAATGAGCTCCTGCAGGCGAGACCTAAAAATACAAAAGGAAGGTAGCACTAAATTTCCTACAGGCAGCTGCATGATTTTCTATTGGATAGAGGTAATGCTACTGAGTTCTGCACCAGGCTCTGTGATTTTGGAATCTTTCATGTGATACTATTCACAAATGTCTGAAAATTAGATGTATTTTTAGGCAATTTACTTGTCACATTGTGCTGTAAACTGTTGTTTTACTCAATTTCTTTGTACTTTATTGCCCTTCTTCAAAAGGTATTAATCAGCTCCGATTTAAACTTCAAATACTAAAACAGTACATAATAAGGTAGCCCTCAGTGCATTGAAGAACTGCTGATTTTAAACCTAATGGTGATGGAAATATTGTTCATACGCTGCTACACATGCTCTCCAGGTACAAATTATTTTAAAGAAACTTTGGATAACTCTGTAGTGATCAGTGTATAGTTTTCCCCTTGCTAGTGTGGTACACTGTCCTACCACATACATAATCCAAAACGTATTTAAGTATTCTATCAGTAAATATCAGTGGTTCTACATTTGAAAAGATCAGCCTATTGTACAGCTCTTTGAGTTTGATAATCAGAATTTCATTTATTTATTAATTTAAGATAGTGACTTTGTTTGCAGTTTTATTTTATGTATCCTTGGTGTTTACTGAAATTTGAAATTGCTTGATCAGGACAAGCAAAGATCAAAATTGAATATACTAATCAAATCATCCTACACAAATGTGATTATTTTCTATGCAAATGATATCTTGGCTTGAACCATAATTATGCAGCTACGCCATGACTCATATTAATAGAAAGGAGCATCCAAAGGGCGTAAACAGATTATTTCAACAAAGAATAATAGAACACAAAGCAGCATTGACAGAAATAAATTGTGAGAAATAATATTGAAATGTATTCAACTATGCGTGAAGATATGAAAAAAGAAGAGGACCAGGGCACTCAAAGTCTGTAAAATAAATATGTAATCCAAGTAGAGTTTCAAAAGGTACTTTTAATCCAAGATCAGAAAACAGCCAACACGTGTTTCGTCCTTGCGGACTTTTTCAAGGCTCATAGGTTCAAGTATGCCCCAACAGTACATTTTCGAATCCACTATATAGGATCAGTTCTTGCCATATAGTATGGCTTGCATTACTTTTATTATACTTTATGGCTTGTCATATATATGAAGACAGGTTATGGACGGCACGGAAGCGTTATCACGCGCTTCCCCTCTCTACTCTTCACACCGACGCTACCAAACGTACGGTGCTTTACAGAAATAAGACTGGGCCCTTAGGGACCCCATGATATCACCATCTGGTGTACGGACACACCATATGACCTGTCTTCATATATATGACAAGCCATAAAGTATAATAAAAGTAATGCAAGCCATACTATATGGCAAGAACTGATCCTATATAGTGGATTCGAAAATGTACTGTTGGGGCACAAGAAGCCCTACTGAAACTAGTCTTTTTCCATACTTGAACCTATGAGCCTTGAAAAAGTCCGCAAGGACGAAACACGTGTTGGCTGTTTTCTGATCTTGGATTAAAAGTACCTTTTGAAACTCTACTTGGATTACATATTTATTTTACAGACTTTGAGTGCCCTGGTCCTCTTCTTTTTTCATTTTGTACCTAACAGCACAGGAAATAGGTGGTCCCTATTGGGTTCCGTGTGTATTTCTGTGTATCTGTGAAACCCGTGGTGGTTGGGTTTTCTTGACCAGGTTGGCACCATGCCCTAAACATACGCTGTACGACTTCGAACTTGATTGGATTTAGATGTGCGACAAGAGCATTAACCACTTTCTTTTTTTTAAAAATGCGTGAAGATATATTGGACAAGGCGATGTAGGAACCAGAAAGTCTACATTATGAAATGGTGCAAGCCCTGTGTTTTGTGTGCTTGAGGCTGCATAAATATTTCGCAGGTCGCATGTAGTATGATGTGAGATCGACTAGGGCCCATAGAGTGCAGGAGGGAGACAACGCGGGTCATCTGTGTATGCTCAATAGGAAATGTTGTAGGATCTCACACCCACATACAATGCATGTATGGCGCAAATGTAATATTGTGTGTGTGGGAGAGACAGCACAGGAACCTTGCAGTTTATTTGAGATTTGGTGGCTTGACAGCTAATCTATAGAACACCCCTTTGGAACTATGTAAAAACTATGAGGTATTTCTGGGAAGACACACCGAGAAAGAGTTTTGAACGTTTGTATGCCCAACGCCTTATAGGGCCAGCAATATTATCCAGTATGTGACATGGCACTGAGATTCCTACACACCTCAAGGTAGTGTGGAGGAAGGACGTCAAGAACACCATCATAAATCATGCAACAGCATCAGTAAACAACAGATCTGCCTAGTTAATGGGAGAGGATGAGGCATAATGGCCAGAGCTGTTGACTTTGGAATGGGGGGGGCCATGTTCAATCGAGTGCCAGCATCGGCTCAACATCCTGTGGTTCTCTGCAAATCACTTAATCTCCCCATGCCTAAAAACACAAAAAATGAACGTGGTCTTGTGTAATGTAAAGTGCTGCTCATGTAAAGCGCCCCACTACCTCCATGTCCAGTTCGCCATATATAAACTGCAAAAATAAAAAATAAAACCCAACGAAGATAAAGAAACACAAACAACAGAAACACTAATAAAAGTAAGGTACACAAATAACTGATAAACGAGGAGGGGGGATAAAGAAAGAGAACAAACCATATCTGAATCCGAGTGGGATTAGTACAGGGACACTAATTAAAATGAAAATATCTCTGTTTGGTTCATGCAGGAAGTGATGCCAAGGCACATGCTTGCCAATTAGGAGACAGTAAAGAAAAGCGACAAAGGTGCCAGTTAACGGTAATTAATGGGTGGGATCCGGGCTCTTTATTGTACACAACAGCGTCTCGCAAGCGAGAGCACATGCGCTAGTGCATGCTGGTTACGCAAGCTCGACCTACAAACAGTATTCAGTGTTCGGGATGCAAGTCCATTGCTGTACGCAATAGCGTCTCACAAGTGAGAGCACATGCACTGTTGCATGCTGCTCACTCAGGCTCCTCCAAAGAACCGTAATCAGTGGGTAAAATGCACCCCCATAATTTACAGACATAAGCGTCTCGAAAGTGAGAGAACATGCGCTAGCGCATTCTGCTCATGCAGGTTCAACCTTAAAAACGAGTGACAGTTTCTTTAGTTTACTTATTCATTAAAAGGTGTTTTATAGTTCAAAGGTCGTAAACGTTAAAGTGCATGGAACACTTTTCTTGAGTTGTCTGGTGTGACACACACAATGCTTAATGTTTGCATAAGGAAAAAGGGGGCATAATAAATTAGGTTTGCTGATGGAGAGAGATTCCTCAGGTGGGATGGAAGGGCAGTTGGGAATAGTTGACATTATGTTGTTTTTCTGGACTCCTTGTACTGTAGTAGGTCTTATTCTTGTAGTATGGTCTAGGAGTGCGTTTGAGAGTCTGTGTACTGTGGCAAGGAATGTACAATTTTGACCTCTCAAATATTCAGAGAGGAGGTTAGGGGGTTTGTATTTTGTGTTTTCATGAGAGAGGTAAATATTTCTTCAAGATTGATTGCTTGTTTGGTGTGCAGGAAAATATGGTTAAGGCAGGAAAGAGTGATTTGGAGTCTGACTTGCATGCACTGCCGTGGAGCAAATAGCACTCTTAAAATTGTGAGAAGCACAAGTTAGTGTCTCCTGAGCCACACTCACAGTACTTAAAAATGATTTTCCACTTTGACAGTAATGACAGATGAGAAGCCATAGGCACACAGGTCAGGGCAGATCCTATGTAAGTTGGGACCAGCAACAACACAAGATTCCACATGACAGCTACAAGCAGTCAGTGCTTAATTTGTAAATGAAAACGTACTGGTGCCCAAAGCCCTCCTCTTAAACACGCGGCTGCTGCAATTAAATGTGAGAACACGGAATACTGAGGCGGTGTAATCCTGACGTCATCTTGGGCCTCTTCAATCCATTTAAAGCCACTCCCTGCCCTTTCAGCTCACTCTAGCAGCTTTCTACTTTCTCCCTTTGTGACGCTTTTTCATTTTTCCCTTCCTCCGCCTTTCCCATATGAGTCTTTTGCTCGCAGCAAATGGCTTTAGACAGAAGAATAAGCGCTGGCCCTCAAAAATAAGCGCCGGTGCTCAGCACCAGAAACAACAAGCAAAAATTAAGCACTACCGGCAGTATACATAGCCTTTTCTCAGGAAGGCGTACAAAATTGACAAATTGACATTTTTCCTGTGGGGTGAAAATTCATTCCACATTCCTGATGCAGCTCACGCTGGACACAGCTAAACAAAACAGGACTGGTTGTGTAATTTCCATTGCTACCATAGCTAGTCAGCCACACCAGCCAGTTTAGTTTGCAGCTTTCTACACCCTAATGCATAGTGTGCACAGTATGCTTCTGAGATTGGCCAGTTGTCACTATCTGTCATTTCAAGGTAGACACTCTCAAAAAGAACACCACCTGCTGCTTGCATGGTTTAAACCAGACTTCTCCAATAGGTAGCTCGTGAGCTATTGGTAGCTCTCCAGCTGCCTGTAAGTACCTCTCTTGTGTTCATCCAAGCCTAACATATTGGAACCTTCTGCTTCGTTGACTTATTATGTGTATCCCTAAAGTTGGTACTTTCAAAACTCATATGCTAATTTTTCAGTGTCAAATCATTTGGGGAAACCTATTACTAGTATTATTACTTTTGTGCCAGGGTTAATGCAGCTGTGTCTGACATGTTTTAACTACATAAAGGCATTTCCTTTTTTACATTACAGCAGACAACTCTGCCTCTTGCATTGGGGTGATCACTACTGGTAATCTTGTATAGGATGGCCACTAATGTAATCTTGTCTGTGATCACTACTAGAACCCCAAAAAAGTTTAGTAGCTCACGAGTATTTTATTTGAACATAAGTAGCTCTTATTACACATAAGGTTGGATCCCTGGTTCAAACAAAACTTAAGTGATTCCCATTCTGAGTCGCACACACCCGCATCCTATGCTTTGAAAGTATCTTTTGAAAGTACTTTACAAAGACATACTGCATGCACTTTTGGCTTGGACTTGCTACAGCAATAGTGGTATGTAGTTGACAAGGGGAGATCTTATCTCACTGGCCACTCCACATACCTTTGCCTTGAGTAACCCCTGCCCCACACTTGCAGGTTTGTCAACCTATAATCATCTGTTTCTGTTCACTGACTGGAGAACTGAGTCCATCTCTACTCTTCCATACAAGATTGCAACAATTGTATATGTTGCCAGTCCACAGTTCTAAATGTTCTGTCCTCAAGGACAATTTCCCAGGCTCACTATGTGTAGAACAATATACCATTATTACCAAGCTAACATTCTCATGAGAACAAAATCTGGAAGAAAGGTTCATGTTAGCAAGATGACTAGATATTTTCTGCACAGTCATGAATATAGGGCCTAACAGGCCTCACTTAGGCAAATGCAAATGAAGTAAAACAGTACATTAAATCATGCAAATGAAACACATTTCAATTATGCAAACTATAAATCCAACATTAATAAACATCAGCATTCATGTTACAGTAACTTTTAAACAAAATAAATTTGTTAACACCTTTCTGTCAATATGGCGCAGAACTATATTTCTCTACTTTTAAATATGATTTCAAAACATTTTCTACTAGAAACCTAGTATTGTTTTAATACAGACTATTAGTGTATACTCTAACATATAATATTATTGCAAATTAATTCTTAAAAAAAGAAATTTTTAAGTCTAAACCACATGGGTTTCTTCAGTTAGTTTATAGTGAATGTACACTAATATGGCTTCTCAGTACATCACTTTACAACTGAACTATTAGTACTTTGGTTAACATGATGCCTAAAATGTAACATGTAGATGATCACTGTGGCATGAGGGACAGTACTAAAATGTCTGCTACATCAGTTACTTGTGTAGAGTCACACAAATCCATGCATCAGTTGAATATAATGCAGAACGTTATCCAAATTGCAAAGTGACACATTCTTCATTAATTTCCAAGCCCATTGCACTAATTGGTTAATTCTGCAAGTTCCTCAGCCGTCAATTTCCTTATGCATGGTTACATGATGGTTTTCTAGGCACATTGTGTAAACCATAAAGCATAGTGTTGTAAAATAGGTTCCACCCATTTAGGTCTCCCTGATATTATGCACTTCCTTCACCTGGTTTCCAACTTTTTATTGTAGATAGGCCTCACTACTTTTGTCTAACCCACGATAATCACATGGTACAAGGACTGCATGTGTTTAAAGCCAGTGCCTGCCTTTTAGAACAATGCTGCTAGGGTGAGGGGCACTTAGCTGGTTACAGATGAACCCATGTGCACACCATGTGCATACATGCAGGCTGTGCATGAGGGACTACAGCCTGTTAGCTGTGCACTGGGGTGTATAGTGTGTGCTCAGTTCATATATGGAGGTTCTAAGGTCATACATGTACACTTTATGTGTTGTGCAGTATTTTCATATTTCCGTGGCTCATCTCAGGCCCAGGCCTTTTGTCACCCTTCTTTGCTAAACTAATTACTCAGCTCCCCAGCATAGAGAACAAAGGCCTACTAACACAAAGGAGTAATTTACAGTGCTTCCTTCAGCTCCTGATGACAAAGGGGTTCGGGAAGAAACACTGCATCTTTAATTAGCTGTCACAATGTACCAGGGCTTGGGACACCCTATGCTGCCTGCGCAAAGGAGGAAGCCCAGAAAACTAGAGCCAACACAGGAGGAGGCTTATCTTTGAAGTTTTGGTGGGAAAGGTCCTGGCAGTGATGTCAGATAGGGGAGAAGCTGAGACCCCAAGAGGAGCTGTGATCAGTGACTTCTGGTCAGCACCATCTTGTATTGTCCCAGCACTTTGTGCCTGAGGTTGTGGACAGGGTTGGAGAGGTGGGTGGCACACTAGAATTTGTCAGGTGTGCCTGGCTTCATTAACCTTCTACTCCATTAAGAAACTCATACACACAGGAGATCGATTGCTTTTGGTGCTGTGCTTCTTACTGGCACTGCGATAGTTGCTGCAGCCATGGACAACTGGAAGGAGAAACTCTCTGATTCACTAAAGTATTAAGGACTGTACCCTAGTTGACTCCAGGACCAGTGTTCTTTCCAAGGGCCAGTGAGTCTGCCTTCCTACATCCACTGAGGACTAGTTGGGGGAAAGATCTGGACTTCTGTGCCCAGAAGGAGGAGAGGAGCGCCAGAGACAAAGACTAGGAGGAAGGTTGGGCAGGAAGCCAGTAGAACCAGCTTCCTGCAAATTAAACAGGTTTTGATGGTGGAGGCTTACTGGAACATTTTCTCGTCAGCAGGAGAAAAATGACCCCAAGATCTCGCAAAACAGACCAACGTTCAAGCCTGGCAATCTTTGACCTTCCTCAAGTTACGGAATGCTGTATTTCCAGGAATGACCCCTTGGGTAGGCCAGACCGCGAGGGTCAGTGCAGCATTCATCTGGTGGGTGACTGGGCTTTTGTGGAGCCATCTCCCCATGTTTTGATTGCTCCAGGCAGCCCTCATCTCCCCAGGGACAAATGCAAGATGGAAGAGAGTGCTGTTGTGCCTGCTGCAAGAAAGAAACAATGTCAGAGGAGGTGGGGTAGTGCCATTGACTCCCCGTGCCCCCCAATTGCAGTTGGCTCACCACCACTCCCCAAGCGTGTGCCTGGGGGGAGTGGAGCAGCCACCACACACTAAACACCTTGTCTGCATGTAGTGGGCAGGGGAAAAGCTGACTGCCAGTTTCTGCACTGCAGAGAATTAGCCGGTCTGGTGGGGAGCTGGGAGGAACAGTCAAGTGTGTACTCTTTGAGCTCTCCCCCAATGTGTTGACGAGCTAGGAGAAATAAAAATTAAAGGAGACGTGCAGCATGAGGCCACACGCTAAAAACGAAAAGTGGTTCTCCTAAGTGCAGTGGGAAAACTGCACATTGAGCACCCCATAATACCCTGCTAGGCTTTCCAATTTGCATATTTGCCTTCACTGTGGCAGCACCGAAACAGACACAGTACCAATGATTAAAAGAAAGTTTGGGGGTAGGGCTTCAGGAGTGCAGTAGTCCCTACCGCCCAAGAAATGTCCAAATGTACTGATCCTATGTTTGTGAGGGCCCTGGAATTAGGACTCTCCTGGTATTGTCTTTGTTTTCAAAGTATTCTCAATGCTATTGCTGTTCAGTGTTGACTGTAGCATTCTCCAGGGGTTGGTCTTATGATTGTATTTTATTGGGCTTGACCATATATGAAAAAAGACAAAGCCACATATTATTATATGACTGTCAATGCTTTAGGTACCCAGTGATTTTGATCAATGTTAGCATGATTTATTGCAAATTGTTTATTGATTTTAAGGACTTTGTTTAGACATGAATAATGACTATGGCGAAATGTTGATGCTATTTAACATGTTGGTAGTTTGCCTTTAAAGTGATGCGCTTTTTATGACGCTAATAGGATTGCTTTCTGTATATTGTGATCCTTTGACAAAGCCAATTGGATGGTTTTATTTAAAATGATACCCCCTAATATTGTGACTTGCTATCTGGTATAGGTGGGAGATACTGTGGCCTGTATTTATACTTTTTTTGTGTCGCATTTGCGTCATTTGTTGATGCAAAAGCGCCACAACCTTACAAAATACAATTATATTTTGTAAGTTTGCGCAGTTTTTGCATCAAAAAATGGCGCAAATGCTGTGCAAAAAAAAGTATAAATAAGGGCCTGTGATTTTAGGAGTTGCGGCCCTTCAGGGGTCAAATGTGATTTCAGAAGGTAATCGATGACACATTTAATCTACTTCATACATATATTTGTAAATTAGTGTACAGTATTTAGTAGTGTGTGTGTGTGATAAATGTACTTTCCTTTTCTAAAGAAAAAGCACTGACCAGGCAATAATTTATTGAGTGTTATTATTGCTTACCAGCGAATGGTGATTATCAGAACCCACCACCTCTCCCGAGTAAGCCCTGAATTTCTCAGCTTCACTACCCTGATAGAGTGCTAAAATGGGATGCTTGGTTCGCAACAAGGAGAAACTGTGGACCTATTACTTGATCAGGCCTAATATCCTGCACAATTAACTCAATTTCCTACACATAGTTTAACCTTTCCTCAAAACTTTGAGAGGTTGCATGAATCAATTCATGAAATAATGTAAATGAAGATTTAATGGGAAATTAATTAGCAATATCCCATCCGAGTTCAATTCACACCCATTCCACAGATATAAAAGTAGTTCATGGGTTGGCAGCCCTATTATACCCCTTGATATGCCCACTTCTTACTTAATAGTAGCTTTTTTCATAGAGCCTCTTTTGTAGGGCAATATTTGGGGGTGCCAAAGTCAGCCAACCAAATGTATTGTTAAATCGAGTGACACCATATGTTGTGGTAGTGACAAGCCTTTTCTTTGTCTGTCACTGGCACTCGCCAATGTACCACCATCTTTGTTTTGTGCTTGGTCGTAATGTCATCTGTTGTGTTTTTGATCAAAGTATCTCAGAATGGTTAAGCAAAGAGAAGCGTTACAGCATATCTAAGGACCCCTCTCCATAACCAAAACCTGGTAATTGCATGTCATTTTTGTACCTCTTTTTCATTTGTCCTTAGCCTGATAGCAATATATTCCAGTTTACCCTATTCTCTGATTTTGAATTTTGAATTCAAAAGTGTTTTATGTCCACAGCTTTTAACTTGGGACTATGGGCTACGTAGCATGTGGTTTGGAATTTCCTAATAGCAAACTTTTGTGATTCGCTATTAGGAAATTGCAAACAGCTATGTACGACAGTGTGTTTAACACTGTTTGAGATTCCCAAATGGGTTGCAGGAGACATTCCTCATTAATATTCATGAGACAGGTCTCAATTTGCGACTCATTTGGGAATGGCCAAGTTCACAAGGATGGTGGCCTGCTGGGATCAGAAGACCACCATGTATGTGATTACTTTTTCAATAAATCATTTTTTTTTTGTAATGCAGCCCCTTTTTCTTAAAGGAAAACTAGCTGTGTAGGAAGATGGCTCTCTATATAGTGCACTAAAATGAAGTAAACTGTGCAGAGAGCCCAGTGGATTCCGAATTGGTACTACAGAGAGAAAAGTAGATGGGACTAATGCTCTATTTTGTGGTAGTGTGGGTGAGCAGGTCGGCTTATCATAGGGTAGTGCGATGCATTTGTTGTACTCACAGAGGCAATAAATGAGACACACACTGAAAGAATAAATCTGTGAACAATTTAGAAAAATAACATTTCTTTTTATATATGTTTCAAAGCCAAGAATTTTGTAATCAGGTAAGTATATTTTAATGCATAAATACTTTGAAATTTCAAAAAATCAAAACTCACTGCAGTTTTTCAGTTCAGCAATGTTAACCTCTGGGAGAAAAACAAGAGTGCAGTTTTGCAGATGACTTAAAAATCCAGTGTTCGGGGATTTAGGTCAACAACAGGCAAGGTTCAAATCAGTACCAAGAGTGCACCCACAGAGGCACAGAAGCAGCCGGGTGCAGAGGTCAAATTCGGAGTTGGGTGCCCAGTGTTAACCAATAGAGACTTGAGGTGAACAAAGACGCGCTGCTCAAGGGTGAGTAAAGCTGTGTCAGGGGTTAATCTCCTGGGGCTGAGGAAAGTACAGGGGGGGGTCACAAGGCAGCACCAAACTTACACCCTCTGTGGCACAGGGGAAGCCTGGTGCAGAGTGCCAACACAGCATCGGGTGCCCAATGCAAGTCAACTGGTGTGATCTGTTATGGAAAAAGGCTGCAGGCTCAGGCCAAGAGGCTGAATGAAGAAAACCCACAGCTGCACAGGTAAGTTCTGATTCTAGGGGACGTAGGGGCACTGACGGTCCAGCTCCCCAAGGTCCAGGGGCTCTGAATACAGGGGTGTTCTTTGGCATCTGGAACTGCTTACCAGGCAGGTCACAGTTAGGGGGTTACTTGAGTTTGAGACTGCAGTCTTTGAGGCAGAGTCCAGCAGGGGTCAGCCCACAGTGGACTCAGAATCGGTATTGCTGGGGAACCTTCACAGACTGGTGTAGAGGTGGATCCGGAGGCGGTTTTGCAACTTCTCAGGGCAGAGTTCTTTTCTTCTAAAGTTGTTTTTTTCTTGAACAGGTCTGCTATTCTCAGGAGATCTTGATCTTTGTCTAAGGCAGGCAGTCCTCCCAAAATCTTTGGAGGTTGCTGGGCTGCAGGACCAGCTGTCTTTTGGCACAGGATCGTCAAGGCCGTTAGGGTTGGGGCCAAGTCAGCACGTGTCTGCATTCTTCTCTGCTGGTGCAACTCTGTAGTGTCTGGCACTACTTAGGTTGTCCGGAATCTGAGTGCTGGGGTTCAGGGGTACCTTCTAGATACTCAATTTAGGAGCATTACAGGGACTGCCAGGCGGTAGCCAATGGGCTCACCTTCTGCTAGGAAGTGGGCATAACCCTAACCCTAGTGGCTTACTTCCTTCCAAACCAGATGGAGGAATTTAAAAAGTAGTGTCCACTTCAGTTCGTCCACTTTAGGGGTGAGACTGGCATGAAGTGAGCACTCCTCCTAATTTAACTAATTTTTTCCGCCTATGCTGCGGCCAAAAGTGGGGTCAGGACAGGGGAGTTGGTCATCTCCAACATCTGGAGATACCTGGGTCGAATTACAAAGGCGGCAAGGCCTTTGAAGCTTCCCGCCATGGAATGTCCATCCTCCATCCTGCCTGGGAGAGGAGGTCACAGCTCTGCCCAGAGCAGGCCTTTGTTCTGAGCCTTGGAAAGCATTGGCTCTCACCTCAATGGGCCAGAACTCTGTCTAATGTGGCTGCACTGGTTGTGACCAGTCAGTGTCCATGCCACGAGTTGGTAGGTTTTCAGGGGGCACCTCAATAGTGCTCTCTGAGTGAATGAATTTATACATCATCACTGGATTCAGTGGGGGTTTCTTAATACCAGATGTTTGATACCAAACATCCCAATATACAGTGAAACCATCATGTAGCTGGGGATCTTTAAATGTCCAGTGTCCAGCACATGTACTTAAAATGGCTTCCCTGTTCACTTACTATGTCTGACAATCGACCAAGACATAGCAGGGGCATATCTGCTCATGCAGGTATGCCCTCACATGTAATCTAATTTAGGGCTGGAAGGCCTGCTAAAGGGATGACTTACATATATTGCAGGCATTGTAAAGGGGACAGGGCATACAGGCTGTGTACCATGTTGTGTTTTCATTTTAGTTCTGTACCAAGACAAACAGTCTGCAATGGCAGCACTATATGGGTTATGTGGGAGGTCTCTGAGGGTGGCACAATTGGTGCTGCTGCTCTCAGAGACCTTCCTTAGTACCCCAAGGCCCTGGGCACTTACAGTGGTAGTTAAAGAGTTTGCTAATGGTGCAAATCAGCTATGCAGTTTTAGAGAAAGAGATCTGGTATTGGGGACCTGTGTAGCAGGGACCCAGTGCATTAACAGTCAAAGCAACATCAGAAACCAGGCAAAAATGGGGTCTAACCATGTCAAATAGGGTGTTTTCCTACAAGATGCATTACAAAAAGAAACATGAAAAGTTTTCTGCGGGACCACTGTCTGCTCTTAAAAAATGTTTGCACCCCTATTCACAAAGCGGAAGGGGTCCGTTGGAGACCCCTTCCCATTTCGGAATGGCTTACCACCAACTTGAAGTTGGTAGTACCTGCGAATGTGTTGCAAACACATTCCCGTTCACAAAATATTCATACATACTAGTGCAACTCGCTATTAGGAAGGGACACCATTGGCACGCCCCTTCCTAAAAGCGAATCGCAAACCCTATTTTGCAAGTCGGTAATAGGTTACTGACTTGCAAAATAGGGTTGGTACATGCGAAAAAACATTTTACCGGTTGCAAGCGGCTTCGTACATCTGGCCCTATAACTTTTACTCTGTTGTCTTATTTCCCCCATTATACATTTTAGTTTCCTCCACATTTTTTGATCAAACTAATCTGCCCTATTCTTTTTGTCAGGGTGTCTCTTATAATTGGCACTATTGTTTCTTAGGTTAAGAGCACTAAATACATACTTAACAATATTTTGTATAACCCCAATGAAAACTTTGTTATCTTGACCAAGGCTATTTATATCTTGTTAAATTGCATGCACATTGCTAGAATGTATGGCCTGGTCAATCTGACCATTTTCATTTACAAGAAGAACCTGTCCATCCACTGCCATCTACATCATTTGAGTTGGACCTTGCTCAAGTGAGACTCCTGCAGTACATAATGTTGAACAATACACTGATGAAGGCAGTCACTCTCAGGCTATCTTAGGAATTAAAATATTTCACAGCTCTGATAGAGTACCCCTCAAAAAGCATCAACAAGGGGCAGTTGACTGCATCCATGGCTACAATAGGACCCCACATACTGTTCCATTAGGCATTCACAAGTTGACATAACCAGGAACCTGAGCAAGAGCTTTACAACCATCAGTAGTTTTGTTCTTAAATGCAGGGGCTGGAATCCTCAAATTGCCCGTCACTCCTCAACATCTGCATTAGAAATAGAAACGTTTTAAGCTCTTGCATTGAAGTCAGCACTGAAGAGCATGCTGTTTACAGTCAATGAACCGATTAATCAATTTAAAATATGTTCACAGAACAGACTATAAACCAATTAATCAATTTAGAAAATGTTCACATTACAACTGTCACTGCCTGTGCGGAGCTAGTTATTCCTAATCACAAGGTCGCAAACTGGGTTGCTGCGTACATTAGTATAGTGCTGGCACACGGCCATTTTATAGTGGCATCTAGAGATACGTAGAGGACCAGAGCATTTAGAATTTCTGATGCTATTAATCAAGTTTGGGTTTAATTTTGTGTCTCTGGGATTCTGGCTGTAAAAACACTTCATCACTTGAAGCACGACCTCTTCACTTCATTTAAACCTGAGAGACACATCAATTGGAATATATTCAAAAACACCTTAAACATTCTGTTCCCTCAAATAAAGAATCAGGCCAGAACAATCCATAGGGCAATAGTCTTCACTGTACTTGCTGCATATGACTGCTTGAGCATACTTTCCTGATGGCAATTGTGATAGGTGATCAAGAGACCTGTATTCTGCTACACCTCTAGTGTACATTTTGTAGTAATTATGTTACATTTGCCTCTTAAGGGTTTGTTTAAAGAATAGTCACAATTTGACATGTGTCCTTTGGAAATACATTTGCTGCTTGCTAGAAGTTTTGTAATGGTGAGAGCACTGCTTGTTTTGAGCTGGTGTGGTTAGCCAAGTAAACTCATCCCCACTCTGGGATACTCCTGATCCACAAACCATACAACTAAGTAGGGAATCAGGATTTTCTGTTAAGCCTATTGCTCCTCCAGGGTCTTTTAGTAGAGCATTATTTGGTTCATATTCTTCACTGAGATGCATGTTGGAAAAATGACAGTCTTTTTGAACTTTCTTTCCATAAACTTTTCAAAGACACCTGAATGCTTTTTGTGGAGACATTATCATTCTCTCAAGTGGACTGCAATGTAGTGTGTGTAATTATGGTGATCAAGGGCATGGAACAGTCACTGAAGTTTATGTAAAAGAGTGTGCGTGCAGACCAACATTTCCCTCATGTACATGTCATTCTCAATTGAATATTTCCAATTGTGTGGTGAGTATGAGTTCCCAAAAGTGAAACTGAGGGTATCTTTCCTCTTATGACTTCAAAAAGACCTCTTAGAAAGAATGTCAGTTGGGCCTCCACTCTTATTGAAGTATGCTTCCTACAAATGCCAGTACAAGGTACATGCGGTTATGTGATGTGCTTGAAAGTTCTTCTTAGCATGAGCGGCTTTAAAGTAAGAGTCCACTGTCTCTGATGATGCAATTTTGCATGTTCTAAAGCTGCAGTCCAGCTATTGTCGAATAAGTCTTCTAACCACTTCAAGAGTATCATTTTGATATGGAACAAACCAAGAATTACAAACAGCGATTCTCTCCATAAATATCAGGCCAACTCAGTTGTATTTCTTTCATAAGTTTGTAATCACTGGTATTTGTCCTGGATTAAAATTGTTATTGAATTCTTAGTAACATTCATGGAATGATGGTGCATAGCAACTTAGTTGGAATCATCTTTAAAGACGGGTACAAGAGCAGTTTTGTGGTTGTTATAGATGGTTTAGAATGGAGTGGACAGCAGACCAACTCTGTTCTAAATCATGCTAGTAATGTGCCTAGAAGAAAGTATGCTCATAAACAAATCTTTCACCTACCAATTCTTCTGAAGCGCAGTCAAAAAAGTGAAGGTTTGTACGAGAGCCTTTCAGCTTGGTAACAGCAACTAGAGGTGCTAATCAGGGTTAGGCCTAAATCTTTCTGTGTTTTTAAATCTACCGTAATAGATGCTAAGTTTTGGGCAACCCTATGCATTTCTGCTGGTTTCCTGTACATTCACCCTGCACTAAATACATGAAGGCAGAATGCCCTTGTAGCACAAGAATTACTCATTTCACACAGCAGGAGTGCATGGAATTGGTAATTTTGGGTGCTGTCCTGCCCTTTCAGGTGGGGACAGTGGAATTACTTTATGGTAATTGCATTATTGCATTATGTTAATTACACTGTCTGGCCCCTGGCATTGCACCAAAGAAAGTTTCCCTGTAAGGGACCTTATACGAGGTGCTTGTCTTGTACAGTGCCAAGAGGATTGTGCAGGCAGGTGTTGCACATAGGCTTCCTTGTTGGGGAAGTTGCTTTTAAGATCACTGTCAGGAATCTGGACAATGAATTTACAATAATTCAATTATATTAAGGTAAATACACTGTACAACCACTCACAGTGCTCTTAAAAGCAACTGTTTTTGGGCCCAATATTTCACCCACCCAGGGTACTGATGACTAGCTTGTAGGTAGTTTCATCCTCTTTGTGGAATAACTTCTGCTTATTTTAATGTATTGACTTGTTCCACTGGTTTCCAGTTCTATGAATTGATCCCTGTGTACCTGTTGCACTGGGATGTGATAAGTGTAATCAACATCAGAGATTGAATAGACAGCCTGTTTTTAGGTTTGGAAGTGTGACAGCGCCATTATCATGAAAATGAGCTGCAGCTGAGCTATTTCATTTCAGAATCTTTAAGCATGGTGGCATTAGAGTGATATGATGAAATTAAATAGGAAGTCCACAATGTCCCTAGATCTTGTTTTTGAGCTGATGTAAGAGCCTAAAAATATCATAAATTGGTTTTAATGTGTCTCATCATTTCAGAGGACTGACATCACACCTTAAAGTTATTGAAAACAGTTGTGCTGTAGTAGGACTTAAGTTAACTCACCTTGTCTTCTTGAGCCATAAATTATCATTGACTTTAGACATAAATTTGTCATACCATTCTTCTTTGAATGGTCTAGAAAAGGGTAGCTGGTTTTGTTGTGGAATATCTTGTCATAATGTCGGTGCTTCTTATACCAATTCACTGCTTCTGATTTATCAACAAGAGCACAGTTTTGCTTCTGACAATGCCAAACTCCTATGTTTCCAGCTAGTGGCACATCTCTGCCTTATGTGTAAACCTCAGGTTCAGAGGAATTGCCTAGAATGTGTTGATTTTGGCCCTGTGGAGTGAACACTGAACAAATTTCATCTCAGCTGATTTGTTCTATTATAGGAATGCAGAAGTTCACGTAGTTTAAAAACTGCCATATTTTCATTACATTAAGTTTGTTAAATGAAGGATATAATCTCTGCAAACGTGTTCTTAAATATTATATGCTGTAAACCTTCATTTTCATCTCTGGCTTGGTTACCATTTTTACAATACACGCATGTGAGACATTTTGCCTGGCATATTGCATTCCTAACAATCATGTCTCCCTCACTTAAAAATGGTAGTCAGCTGTTCATCTTGCAGATTCAAAGCATAGATACTTACATGGTTATCCAATTTAAAAGTTGATACAAGGGAGAATCATGTTTTTGCACCAGGATCTTTATTATCACAGAAGTAACATCTTGTTCTGACTTGTCATGACTGGAAGCCTCTTTTCCCTTACTCATAGAAAGGGCATCACATTTGCTTTCTAACTCCTGTGCAACGTTAGCCTCAGAAGGATCCTCCTGCTTAGAGGAAGGTGGCGTTAATTCCATTGTCATAATTCAGTTTAGCTACAGTACAATTTCTTCAGGTAACCTAGTTTCAGATTCAGAAGCCTGAAGATTTTCATCTATATTTTCATATTCTGTAGCCATGTTTCTACTAGCATAATCAGCAGGACATGTTAGTTTTCAGTATTTCTTTTTTTGACAAACAGTGTGAGTCTTTAACTGACTTTCACTATCCACTAATTTAAAACTATGATTTTTCTTCTCGCAATCGAACCATTAGCACACCTGATTCGCAGCAATGCCCTGATCTGGGGCAGGAACTGAGAGGAGGGAAATGAAGACTGTATTGCTTTATATGCAGACAATGTCCTTCTCTATCTGGCTAACCCTGCCTCCATCAGTCCCCGGTGTCTCAACATCCTTCACTGCTTTAAGGAGAGCTAGGGTCTTCGAATGAACTCCTCCAAGTAGGTGCTGATGCCCTTGACACCATCCCGGGACTGCTTTAATTGACAAACTGATATTCCTATCTGCCATTTATCATCAAATACCTAGGCATCTGGTGACTCTCCATCCTGAACTTACCTGGAGTCTAAACTTAGAACCCCTGGTGAAGAAAGCCAAGCAAGATCTCGCCAAATTGCAGTCTCTCCCCTTAAATGTAATGGGCCGTATTGCTCACTATAAAATTATGATATTGCCACGGTTCCCCTATGTATTTCGAAATACCCCGCTTACCATACTGCATGTGTGGTTTCAAATCCAAGACAGGGTCGCAACCTCATTTCTGTGGCAGGGCTCTAAACCCTGGCTTGGTCTTAGAAACTGCCAGCGGGTCCCATATGTTGGAGGCCTAGGAATGACCAGCTTGTACCAGTACTACCTGGCCTCCCATCTTCTTGTGATCCACGACTGGTTTAACCCCACCCATTTCCTGGAGCTGTCCCTCATGGGTTTCTCCCGTGTCCTGGCTATGTTGTATGACTCACTGACCCCTCAAAATACTGCCCCCATCAGCAAGACAGTCCTATTGGCCAGGAGGACTGTCTTACACCATACTCTGTGGGCACATAAACTTACATAACAAACACCTCTCTGGCACGGCACCTGGCTTTGTGAATCCGAGGGATTGCAGGGCTTTTAGAAATAGGTCTTTATCGCACTTTTGGGGGACGTCTGGTCAGGGACACACATGAGATCACTTGAAGAACTTCAACATGCTTATGCACTTGTACGCTTAAATACGTTCAGCTACCTCACGCCATCTATACTCAGATCTCCCGGACTGACCCACTTCCGTAATTCAGCTCCCTGGAAGCCAAACTCCTCATGGGGGCACTACACAAAGGAGGTATATCCCAAATTTACAGGACGCTGATCATAAATACCCCGGGGGATCTAGACCACCTCAGAACTCTGTGGGAGGAATGGGTAGGCCCCTCTGAAGATGACGATTGGAGGGATGAATTAATGACACCAAGGACTCTTACCGTTTCCTCCCACCTGCGCCTGATCCAGACTTATTACCTTTACTGTGCTTACCGCTCCTCATTTACACTCCATAGAGGTCATCTTCTACCTGAACCTGTTTGTCCCCACTGTGCGCTGTTATGGCTGACTTTTACCATATGGTTTGGCTATGTCCTCAGATTCAAAATTACTGGTCCGCCATAGCGGATGATCTTACCCAGGTAGTGGGGTGGAAGGTCCCACTATCTCCCCTGGTGATCTTGTTTAGGGTTCAGGAAGGTGTTGGAGGTATGAGAGACAATTGAACATTCCTGGGCATGGCCCTCCTCTTAGCCAAGCGGGACATTGCAAATCAATGGGAAGCCAATGCCCCTCCCGCCCTTTCACAGTGGCAGCATGGGGTTGACTGGTGTACCCAGCAAGAGAAATCAGTCTACGAGGCCCGGGCTGCCCCTGTAAACATGGTTGAGTATGGGGGAAATGGTTGGGATAAATACCCTTTTTTTCCTCAATGTTTTATTCATACTTTTATGAATACATCAATTCAAACACAAGCAAGAGACAGTTACAACACCATTGATTACATATATGTAGTGCACTGAATCTTTGTGAGCAGTCTCACACTAATAGACCATACCCATTCTACAGGGCCAGTTATGACTGTGCATTACAGTAGTGGCATCGTAGAAGCACCCCAGGCTTCCGGATCAGTAATGCGTACTGCAAATTTGTGTTAATCGTAAACTCGCAACCTGCTACGCTGTAAACGGTCAATTCATGTGACATATGCATATCAATATTTCACGTCTATTCTCCTTATGGTTCACCCATCTTCTTTCCAACTAAGTTTCTATGATAAGGGTCCCAGTACTTTTTGGGCTGACTTTTGGGGGGAATTAATTAACTGTATGTGTCTGTTTGTGTATTGCAATATACCATATCTGAATGCCATTCTTTTAAGGTCCGTAGGAGACCACAGTCCCATCTCATAGATATCCTGCATTTTGCCAGCAGCATACCCATTGAGACCAGACGTCGGCTTTCTTTCACAACTTCCATATCGTACCCGAGGAGGGCCAGGAGTGGTGTACACTCCAGTAGGCTACCCACGATAACCTCTAGCTCAGTAAACACACTCCCCCAAAAACTTTGTATGCCTGGGCAAGCCCATGCCATGTGTATAAAGCCCACTTCTACGTATTCACATCTGGGGCAATCTGATGTGTCACGTAGCCCATATCTGAATAGTCTAAGGGGTGTGTAGTATGTCCTGTTGATATATGTGAAGTGGATCAAACAGTGCTGTCTGTTTCCTGTCACTGCACAGCAGTACCGCCACTGCGCATCCGTGAACTGTGTCCCTGTATCCCTTTGCCATTCCATTCTCAATTTCGTTAACCCTGTCCCTCGTGCCTCTTGTGTGTATGCATATAATCTAGTCACTAGTTTGCGGGGCTGGGGATCCGCAATAACCATGGAAAGTGCTTGCATTTCAGGTGGTTCCTGCAACTCACCCCCCAGCAGTGTGTGCATAGTGTGGCATGCCCTGTAGTACTGATATTGCAGGAGTGGGGACGTTTCCTGTAACTGTTCCTTGATTGCTGCTCAAGTACGCATTACCCCTTCACTTAAAAAATCTCCCATTGTCTTGATATCCAGACTACAGAAGGCTGCATCCGCGCTTTTGTCTCGCCTCAATGGGAACCATGTGCACTATTCAACTGGTATATGAGGAGAATATAATTATGTTAGCGCTTGTCTAGTCAAGTGGTTGTGTCATGCATGGGTTGAGGGAGTAAAGTGTTCCATGTCTGTGCACTAGGGGCTAAAACAACCGACATGGCAGAGGGTGCGGCGCCAAAATATCTTGTTCTAATGTCAGATAGGTCTTTTCAGGGTGTCAGTGTATCCAGTGATGTGCAAATATTGAGTGTGCTACTCTGTAATATGTCTCCAGGTCCGGTGCATTGAGTCCGCACATCTCATATGGCAGGGTCAGTACCTTCCACCGTACCCTAGGCTGCTTCCCACCCCATGCTAACTTAATGAGCAGGGCCCTCAAGGTGGAAAAGATTGTCTTCAGAAGCAGGATAGGGATGTTCTGGAAAATGAATACAAATTGTGGCAATATCACTATCTTCATGAGGGCTATGTGTCCCACCAGGGACAATGGTAGACTAATTCATCCCTCCACATTTTCTGTCAGCTTTTGTATTGCTTTTCTGTAATTGTCCCTCATGACTATTTGAGGGTCTGTGTGTATTTGAATGCCTAGGTAGCGGACTGAGTCAGTTGAGAGGAAAATCCATGACTATTGGAGTCGTGGCTTGTGTAAGGGGAAATGCTATAGATTTATCCCAGTTAATCGAATTTTGTGACCTCTTGGAATGCGGGTGCGAGGTTATGCCTGGGGTTACGTACATACAGCAATGTATCATCCGCATAAGCAGAGATGATGAGATTATATCCTGGAAATCGGATGCCCCTGTACCCATGGTATTCATGCAGCACAGAAGCCAGCGGCTCCGCGACCAATGCATACAACAGGGGCGATAGTGGACATCCCTGCCTGGTGCCTCTGGTGATGGATATGACCTCTGAGATAGATCCATTAATTGTAACTCTGGCTACAGGCGATGTGTAAAGGGTTTGCACTAGTCATATAAAAATGTCTCCCACCCCTATGGGGTGCAGCACTGCCAGCATGAATACTCCATTCCACTGAATCAAATGCCTTTTCGGCATCGAGGAAAACTGCTTTCTCACTCACCTCTGGGTCTATGTGTTGTATAGCACCAAATACTGTATGCAAATTTGCTGTTAGGTTGTGGCTATCCCGCTTGTTCTGATTTCACTACTTTCGGCAGCACTGTCGCCAGCCTATTTACCAGGATTTTAGGGTAGATTTTAATGTTCACATTGATCAGAGATAGCGGTCTAAATGAGGAGCATTGTGTAGGGGATTTACCAGGTTTAAGTTGTGTAATAATTAGTGCTTCTCTCATAAAGGGTGGCATTTCTTTAGCAGCTGCCATTTCCCTGTATAGCGCCATCAAATGTGACACCAATAAGCCTTGATATGTCTCATAAAAAGACACTAAGCCCATCTGGACCCGGGGCCTTTCCCTCAGCCATATTTTTAAAGGCTTTATGTACTTCCACTCGTTGTCATAAAATATTCTCTGTGT
This sequence comes from Pleurodeles waltl, assembly GCF_031143425.1. Lineage (NCBI taxonomy): Eukaryota > Metazoa > Chordata > Amphibia > Caudata > Salamandridae > Pleurodeles > Pleurodeles waltl. The sequence goes on from NC_090437.1 coordinate 39,014,812, forward strand.
GTGTTAGTCAACTACGGCATGTTGATCTCCATCAAGTAATATGTGATTGCGTCTATGTCTTGGGTATCTTTGTATCAGTGTTACATAATATTTGCGAAATCGGTTAACTATCTTTGCTGGGTCTTTGATGAGGCTACCGTCCTGTACTTCAAGGATTGTGTCCCTCTCTCTATTGAGGCGCCTTATACCTGCCAGGGTGGCGCCATGTTGTTCCTCCTCCCCATAAACTCGGGCCGATGCATACTTCCCCATGTGTTGGACCTCGCTTTGTGCTATATCATTGAATTCTATTAACTTCTCGTGAATTTGATCCAGTAATTGCTTGTCTTCTGTTGCCAAGTGCTCCCTCTATAGCTGTGCTGTCTCCAGCAAGGGTTACGTAGTAATTTTAGAACCCTTGCCTTCTTAGCTATTGCAATCCCATGGATATACACTTTGAATGCTTCCCACACTGTGCTAAACTTAGGAACCAAGCCTATATTTACTTGGAAGTATTCTTTGATTGTCTTAGCTAGGTCATCTTGGAATGCTGTGTCCAGTAACAAATATGGCAGAAAATGCCACATGAATGGGCGACTCAACGCGACCCCACTTCGACTAAGAGGGGGACTGGTGCATAGTCCGAATATGTTCTGGGCCATGGCTCCTGCGTATGCATTCTCTGGACTAGGCTCCTTGACACTAACCAAAAGTATTGAATGCAAATCATGCACTGTCGTGTAGTGTGTGTATCTCCCCATCAGGGTGTCTTTGCCTCAAAATGTCTACTAATCCAGTATCTGATGTAATGGCAGCCTCCGCTCTTGTGGTGGTGGCTTGCCCCCTGTGTGTGCCCCCTAATCGGTAAATTTCCAGGTCCAGTATGCAATTATAATCGCCTCCCCATATTTGCGGTAGGCTCCCTCATGTTGCGGCTTTTGTGGCTAAGTCTAAGTAAAACTGAGGGTCATTATAGTTGGGACTCTAGAGCCCAACCAGTAGGAAAGTGAGATCTCCTTTGCTGCATCGTGCCAGAATGTGTCTGCCCTGCGGATCAGTCTGGAGTTCCTGCAAATGTAAGTTAGATTGTTTAGCCGCCCATATCATTAGTCCTCAGTGTGTGAAGTGAACCCAGCTGTCAAAATCTGACCCCTCCAACCTTTAAATATGAGGACCATGCTATCAAGTACTCAGTGTGTTTCCTGTAGTATTGCTAGATCTACCCCATGCCTTTGAAGGTAGGCTACCACCTTTTTCACTTTTCTGCTACCATTCAACCCTCTGATATGTTAACAACCTCACCGTGTTGGAGCCCACCTGATCGGCGGACTTCACTGCTTGCTCAGTCATGTTATGCCTGTTGTACCATGTTCTGTTAATTGTTTGTGTCTACTGTGAGTTGACAACTGTCACATTACCCCAACAAACCCCTTTGATAACTTAACAAACATGTCCCACCCACAACAGGTGGCTCCCCAATTTGCCCGTCTCAACATGTGTGCATCCTCCACTTCCCCCAACTATCCTGTTCTGTAATCCCCCTTAGAACAAGTGGAATACACGCTGGGGTGGATGTTGTCAGATATCCTCAACTTCTGTGTCCAGCCGGTCACCTTCAAGATTAGTATGCCTTTTCATGTTTCAAATATTACTCTCCCCCTTACTACAGGGTGTGTATGGCTCCCGGTAATGTTTTCCCCTCTCAGCTACCCCCGCACCAATGACACTGGATGAGCCTGCTTGCAAGTAGCCGGAGACTCATGTACCTATGATGTCCGCTGCGTTTCAAATTTACATGTACCTTGCACACTTTAATCTCCCCCAATATTTACTTCAGTATTTTTTGCACACTATCAGTCTTTACTGTCCCTACAACAAGGCAACGTGCCAGACTTATCATGTTGCCCACCTTTAGTGAATCTTCATTTCAAGAACTGAGATAGTAGCTTGTGATCCGTAAAGAGCATTGGTTTGCCGTCCACCACTACCTGTAGCTTGGCTGGATATAGTATACGGTAGTCCATTTGTAGTTCCCCCAATTGGTGCTTTGTCTGGGTGAATTTGCACCTCGCTTCCTGGACCTGCTGCATGAAATCTGGATAGAGAGATATGTCCATTTCTTCATGTTGTAGTGTTTTTAGCTCACTCACTCGTCGCAAGGCCGCACCTCGGTCCCTATAGTTCAGTAATTTGGCTATCACCGGTGCGCTCTCTCTGAAAAAGTTTGGTGGTCCAGCAATTGAGTGAGCAGTTGTTTCACATATTTCTCCATGTTGTCAATGGAAGTGGATTCAGCAATACCCATTATGCGCAGATTGTTCTGTCGGGAGCGGACTTCCAAATCTTCAACTTTCATCTGTGAAGCCGTCAGTGTCTTGTGCATGTTAGATTGATTTGTTGTCATAGTCGTGCAGTCATCTTCCATGTCTGATATGCGTAGCTCTGCCACATCCAGTCGCTCTGCTTGTCGAGTCTTTCGGTCATTCTATCCATCCTCAAGGACAGTGAATCGATTTTTCCATCCATTGTGGCCAAACTTTTCTGCATATCTGTTTACGTTCTGGCTCAGTTTCTCTGTTTGGGGAGCCCTCGCTGGGGCCTGGAGTGTCCACATGGTCCTCATGTGTTTTATTGCCTTTCCTTTTATCGAATTGGAGCCTGGGCTGATTTTTGTCACTTTTGGCATGATGGTAGGCTAGGCAAGGGGACCGGGCTTTCCTGTAACCCTGTACCTGCCCTGGCGGAGGAGGGCAATTATCAGTTCATTGTTGTGAGAGGCCAACAGAGCAATAGCAGTTGCACTCAGTCACCGCTGTTGGTCCACTTTCGTTTGTCTCAGGACACTCCATGTCCTGTTTGCTCCACTCGGGCCCGCCCATCAGTAGGAGTGTGCCCAGCCACATGTAGGCCGCACTGTGGCTTTGTTGGGCCACCTCCCGGCCTCACTAGTTTCCTCTGCTGTCAGGCCTCGGGTTCTCGTGCACAGGACCAAAAAGGCCTGCTATCTGCAGCTCCAACAGACGCCGGATCCCCACGGATGCGTCGATCCACTCCTCAAGCGTGGAGGTCTCCAGGAGTGTACTGCATGGGGTGTCTACAGTGTTTTAGGCTGCTGGATCATGTTCGGATTGATGGTGACCGGCCTAGCTTGTTTATTGCATGGCCATCTTGCTTTTGGGGAAGCTCCACCCCTCGGACAATTATCTTAAGGTTCCATCCGTTGATGGACTTGATGTACTATTTGGTACTGCCATACTTGTTATTTGATAACTGTGTTGAATTCCTTTGTTATGAGAAGCAACAGCTTTATTCCATGTACTGTCTGCGTAACCCACGAAAACTTAATAAAATTTGTTATTAAAAAAACTATGATTTTTGGGGGGAAATATTTATACATTAATAACCAAAGGATTAAACAATAGCATTGTCTTTCACATATACAGAATATAATTGCATCCCGCTGGAACCCAAGCTCAATTGGTTTGTACCAACACTTGTCCTTCCATATCTTGGGGGGGCTATCAATCTCCAGCCCTGCGGCCGCCATAGTACCGCCAGCAGCATTTTGAGCCAACCTACCGCCATGGTTTTTGCGGCGTTAGCAACACTACGAAAACCATGGCGGTAGGTCCTACCAGTGGCAGGGAATTCTTTCCCTGTCACTGGTAGAAGGCTCACCCACCCCCCCAAGCACTCCCCAGATGCCCCCCACTCACCATTTCATCCACACTCTCCCCTTCAAGTCCCCATCCCCTGTACACGCACACACCTGCAGACACGCACCACCCATACACCCACTCACTCACACTGACAATTATACATGCATACATAGTCATGCTCGCACACATCCGTACACACATTCACACTGACATGCAGACACACATTCACATTTCCATTCTTACATGCATTCACACACATGCATACACCCATGCAAACAACACTACAGACGCATTCACGCACACACTCACACATTCATGCACACAACCCCCCCCCACACACACACAACACCCCTCACCCCCCTCTCCTGTTAGAAGCCCAACTTACCTTAATCCAGCTGGTCTTCCGTCAGGGAATGGGGTGGCGTTGCTACCCCCAGAACACGGCCAGGCCATCTCAATTGTCATGATACTGCTGGCGGCGGTCTACTGGTGTGGTGGTGTTGGTGGTCGCAGCGACACCTTACTACCATCTGCCAGTATGGCCATGGCCGGATTTCCGCTCTTCTTGTGGCGGAAGTCCAGCTGTAGTCATAATCTAGCATACGGATGGTAGCCGCAATGGTGGTATTTTGGCGGCCGTCACCGCGGCAGTAGGCGGTTTTTAACGCCAATGTCATAATGAGGGCCTATGTTTGTTAGTTACTGCTGTAATGACCTGTGATGTGGCTAGTGGTTCCTGTTATACCTTAAACTGGAGTAATGCAAAGTATATATACTTGGAAGAAGACATAACTCTAACGACGAGGAGCTCAAGCTTATCTGGCTCAGAGAATCACCAGATGTCCCTGAACACATTAACTGACCACCTGACTTCAGGAGCCGGCGCATTATACTATATTCGCATATCTGGTGCAAAGCGAGCCCTCACACCCATGGAACACTGTGTATCACACAGAAATCTTGTCTCTTAGGATTTGCTAAGAAGAAGGTATCATTTTGTTTTGTTGGTGCTGCTGAATGGTTGTGCTACTCACGTGCACCCAGCACATGTATGCATGCTGATTGGAAGTGTCGCCTGGGTGACGGTTAAACTAGGTGACGGCAAGCACCTCTCCAGAGAAATTCCAACTTCACACGGTCTACAGTAGGGATGTGTGCTTGCTAATCTTCTTTTCAACCTCTTTCTGGCTGATTTACCAGCAATGCTGGACAAAGTTAACTCTCCACCAAGACTGGGGAAGTCTGCTATGACATGTCAGATGTACGCTGACGATCTCATTCTCTTCAGCTACACCACAGTAGGACTCCCGAGACTACTTAATGCAGCAACTGAATTCTCAGAAGAAAATACATTTCTCATCAACTTGGGGAAATCAAAAAATATGTCCTTTAGGTCGATAACATGGCCGAGGCACCAGTGGCACCTGGGCAATAGCAAAATGGAATCTGTGCACAAATACACATACCTAGGTGTCCTTCTTGACAGTAATGGTTCCTTTAAGCCCCACTTGGAAAGTCTCAGCCGGAAATCCATTTCTCTTACCTCTGCATTTACATACGTCAAAAATGCCACTGGCTGTTCAACATATCTCCCCTTACTGAAGGTCATCCAAGCCAAATTAATCCCTACAATAACATATGGAAATGAAGGGTTGCTGGCAGAGGAAGGGAGTTACTGGACAAAATGATCATCAAGCTCTTTAAGGGGCTGTTCAGTCTGCCCAATTGTGCATCACAGGCCCAGGTCCGCCTTGAATTTGTCTTAGGCAGGCATTCACTTCCGAGGAAGGGGACATTTATTAACTTGTGCTACAAACACAAGGAAGTGAAACAACGCACACTAAGTTCCCTCCTTTAGGCTGAAACCTCTGCACAATCCTATTCTCCTTCCTGGCTTAATCTTGAGTCTTCCGTGGCGGCACTGGGTTTGGCAAACCAACAAGCCCATCTCAGCTCATATCAGCTCGTTAAGCATGTGACGAAAGAAAGCGTCAGAATCTTCTTGCAGCCAATGGACAAAAAAGCTCTAACAAACAAGAAGCCATGCCTTGCTTGTCTTGTCATCGTATGGCAGACTTGTCCTGCAGTCCTACTTGGGGGTAGCAGTTAATACATGGATCAAAACAGCCCTCATGAACTATCGACCTCCCCAGGTGGAAACAAAGCAATATGACAGGTGTCTGCCGGCTCTGCAGGCTGGTCCCTGAAACACTGATCCACCAGATATGCCTCTGTAAAAGCATCGCAGGGGACTGCAAAACTCTCTCTACGAACAAAGGGTGCTGCGCAGGTGTAGGCCGGTGATTATGGCAGGATTCAAAGGGCACAACGTACAGCTCAGTTGCAGACTGGTAAACTTTTTAGACAAACTTGGGAGCCAGCTTTCAGAGATTGAGAACATATGACATGGGTGCGCAACCAGTTAACAAACAAACCTGTAATAAGGCATAATCGTATATTTCTTTCCTTCAAACTCTTGTGTATTTTAAATCTGGTTTTTAGCATTAGCGTGAGGGTTCTTTGTGGATAGCTGAATTTTTCTCTCTTTTCTTTTTGTGGATTTCAATAATTATGTTTTATTTTTTGTGTAATGGTTTTAATTAACTGCACACCGTTAAATAAATATTCCAACATGTCCTGACACTGTGTGGTTGGTGGCCACTTTGGACTGGGCAAACGTGCGGCGTGCCAGCTGAACCTCCACCATTACACGTCTTTCACATGAGTCAAATGTGATACATCTTTGTGGCCGCCATAAAGGTTTGGGCTATAAACCAGTTGTACTTTCACGCGCACACATTTTTCTTTCACGTGTGTTCATCAGCCTGATTGTGAAGAAGGGTGACATACTTAGATGTATCGTCATGCTATGCTTGTAAGAGCCACATCATCTTAAAACAACTTTCCTGGTACTTACAGTCCCCCTATTGTTATGGCACTACAACAGTCTGTACTTCTACGGTTCCTGCAATTGCCCTGAATTATTTGTTTCAACATATGAGGTGTTTTATCTATGTTTTATTGCTTCCTGGAAATTAGGACTATTTTTATTTGTATTGTGTTGTCGACCACTATACAACTTACAACGTTATCAGCAGTATTATTGTTACTTAATGTAGTGGCAACAGGTATGTCACAAACACCACAATTTTTGTCTGAGGAGGGAGACTCACTAATAACGTCATAACAATGGAAAAAACTGATTGACTCATATCTTGGCCTATGGCTGGAGAAAGGTTTTTATGTGTTAGAAAACAGGCTGTCTAGCTACTCAATTTAGACATTGTAGGCAGAAATGTCTACAAGAATTTAGAGGAGATACAAGTTGGAAGAGGAGATGGTGAACCTGCTTTTGTATACGAGATGTCAGTGATGATGGTAGAACAACACTGTACGCAATGTATCAATGTGGTTCTTGAGAAACACAGGTTCTTGATGAGGATACAGGGTAAAAAAGAAAAGATTAGAAGTTATGGTGCTTCCATGAGAACATTGGCTAGCACCCTGTGAATTTGAAACTCTCACTGATTCGTTCATTAAGGATCAACCTGTGAGATGTACACATAAGAAGAGAGTGCAAGAGAAGTTACTTGCTAAAAATCCTGGTTTGAAAGAAGCAATTCCCATTATTAGGTTATGGAGAATGCCACAAAGTGGGTGCATGAGATGGGTGATGGGGAGAACAATGATGCATCCCAAATGTGTAATCCAAGTGAAGGAAAGAGTGGTGTACAAGCTAGTGTAAAGATCAGTGTAGTGAGTGAGATGAGTGTACTACATATACATCCTCATGGTAAAACTTTGAACAAGGGAATTAAAGGTTTTGCAGGATAAATGGTTCAGGTGTGTTAGTGAGGGACAGTTCTCCAATAGCCCTGGGTGTTTTGTCAAGTCTGCAGTGTGCAAGAAGTGTGGAGATGCTACTTGGAGGGGGTGGACAAGGAGGAGGAGGGGGACACAGTGGAGGCAGTGGATGTTGGTGTGTCTGCATGGGAATGGTGCTTGTGTGAATGCCTGTGAGATGAAGTGTGGTGATTGTGTTTGCCTGAGCCACTTCTGTGTGTTGATTTGGGTGATTGCTGGTCTGAAGGTGTGCTTGGGATAGTTTGGGGTTGAGGGGGCAGAGGAAGTTGGAGGGGGAGGCAGGAGACAGGGACAATGGCTGCCATCAGTGCGGAGGCCAGAGCCTGGAATGCTCTCTGCTGGGCTGCCACGCCAGAGTGAATGCCCTCCAGGTATGCGTTTGTTTGTTGCAAATACCCTGCGACACCCTGGATGGCATTCAGTATGGTTGACTGCCCAACAGTGAGGGATCTCAGGAGGTCAATAGCCTCCTGACTGAGGGCAGCAAGGCTGACTGGGGCGGGGCCTGAGGTGCCTGGGGCAAAGGAGATGTCCACCCTCCTGAGTGAGCGGGCACGGGAAACACGCTGTGGGGCTGCTGGGAGGGCGGTGCTGGTACGGGAGGTCGCGAAGCAAACAGAATATTCAAATGAGAGACATGCATCTTTTTGATGAGAGCTAGCAATTGAACTTTACGATGAAATGATTATTGTCTTACTACTGTGTCATCAGTTTCTATATGTAAAAAAAATCCCTGAAAAAAAGACCACTCAACCAAGCATTTATTTGTACATTGCAAATTATATTCTTCTAAAGCATGGAGTGCGATCGAAAGAATATAGACGAAAATGGTCAGTGTAACCTAAAACATTCTCAGTTGAAAGATCGTAAACAGGAAACCCAAGTTTAGTTGTCACAGGGCAAATTCTGCCTTCGCACATGGGGTTATTAAAGTTGATAAAACTAAGGTGATTGCATTTCTCACGTGTCTTATGTTCCATGTCCTTTCCTCATTTTGAGGATATGTGCCCTTCTGTCGGTATTTGAACCAGAGTTCTGTTTTTTTCCCCACAAATATACACCTAGTAGACCTACGGAGCTGGTATTTAGTTACTTTAATAAACTTGCTCCTTACTGTAAACATTCAAATATTGCCCCTGTAAGGCAGCCATAGTGACACTCCCTGTAAAAAAAATAGTTGTTTGCATTCAAGCATTTGGGGGCATATTTATAAGTCCCTACCGCCACCTTGCGCCACATTGCCTCATTTTTTTCTATGCTAATGTGGCCCAAAGGGTCAAAATCCTCACGCCATATTCATTAAGTGGTGCAATGCATGCATTGCTCCACTTTGTAAACCTTTTAGCTACATTATGCCTGCGCCAGGCGTAACGTATGCAAAGGGGGCATTCCCCCGTAAGGGGGCTGAAAAAATGGCACAAGTAAATTTAAGAGATTACCTTGCATCATCTTTTACGGCACTTTTAACGCCGGCTCAGAGCAGGCGTTAAAATGTGGCTTCCATTATTTATAATGGGCCCCTATGTACTCTGCAAGAGTAGCACCAATATTTTGGTGCTACTCCTGCAGAGTACATCAATAGCATCAATAAAAATGATGCTATTACCCCCTACCATGGTGCGCCGTATCTTAGATATGGTGCACACATAGTGGCAGTAGAGGGGCGCAAGGAAAGTGGCGCTGCACTATGTGCATTGCCATTTTTCCTAAATATGACCCTTGGTTTTATAGCAGATCTGCTGTTCTCTCTAATTTTATCTCTTTTATTCCAAAAAGAACCCTCATTCCATCAATAGGCACTTAAAATTGCATACTCATTCTTGAATATTACTATTCCAGGCTTGCAGTGTTCTCTTTCAGCCACAAAACTCTCCCTCAATTTTCTAGCAGTGATAGAAATTCATAAATTATCATCAGTTTACCTAACAATATCACAAGGGCATTGAGAGAAAAACGTAGCAAACACCTGCGAGATCTCTGGCAGAAGTGCACCAGAATCAAGACTCCAGTTACAGTAAGCATAGAAAGTGAGACAAAAAAAATCTGGGCTTGAGGTGGGATAAAACGGCACTGCTTTAATTATGCAGGCCTTCCGTTGTCTCTTCTGAAGTAGCTAGCAGCTGGCCAAGAAAAAGTGGGGCCATATTTATCAAAGAGTTGTATCGCTCTTGTACCACGCAAAGTGATGCAAGAATGACAAAACTTTTAAGGCAAAATTATCAAGCCAAGCAAGGCCACCTTGCGACTCCTTGTCTAGCATGATAAATCTAGAGAAACGCAATGCAGCACAAATCTCTGCGTTGCATTCATCTGCCCTGTGAAGGTGTTCCATGAGTGGAGAGCGGGTGTTCCCAGCAATTCACACATGGATTTGTGCACATTCCCAGATTTACCATTACAGAGAGACCTGGGGTTGCATCAGAAACCTACACCTTCCCAGGTGAGGCGTAACAAGTAGAAATATCTTTAGTTCTTCTCTTTAGTTCCTTTTTCTATGTGTGCTGCATCCACAGTGCACATAGAAAGAGGGATATGCCTCAGGGGATTGTTTTTTGGGTAGGATGGTGTGCCTTCCTGGAGAAAAACAATCCTGCGTACAACGCAAGCACCTTTGCACCATGTTGCAAGAGTGTCATCACTGGCCCTGGGCAGCACATTGAACGGCAGCACTGGGGAAAGTCAGGATTAATGGCGTTAAGCTACCTGGCCACTTTTTGCCATTGCCTAACACCTTGTTGTTTACCAAATCACTTGAGGGAAATACATTTCATTACTCTTGAGTGAAGTATCAATAGTAGTACTCTCAGATCGGGATGTGGCCTTCTACATTTTCCCACTCTCACTAACCAATATTAATAATAGAAGCCTTTTGATAAAACACCTCCAATGCTTAATTTGTAGAAGAGTATGTGTCAGTGCCCAAAGCTTTACTCAAAAGCCTGCAGCTAGCGCTGTTACATGTCCGTGCACTTAATACCAAGGCTACATAGTATGGAATTCATCTCATGAACACTCTCTACCCCTTTATCTCACTCTTGCAGCTTCCTACCTTCTCCCTTTGTAACGTTTTTTCCTTCTTCCTCTTCTTTTCCCTTTTTGTCGTTTAACCTGTCGCTTATTCGATGAGGAAAAATAAGTGTTGGGCTCAAAAAAAGAGTGCCAGTGGGCCCACCAGCAGCTACCTGGTCAAATTAGGCACTGGACGCATCACACCAGTGTTACCCCACCATACTTCAATTGAGTTCCTCATGTAGCATGTCTGTTTTCGTAACTGGGAATTGAGAAGTGAATAATTATCTGCCTTACCCCATACGTACTGTCCTGTCTGTCTTTTCCATGATTTTCTATCTAACTAGACTGGACCCATGTACCATCCCTGTAAGGCGGATAGTCCAGTGTAGGTCGATGCCAGATCCATGTCACATTTTCAAGACAATCACTGGTTATGTCTACAAGTCCTATTTAAATGAGTTGTATGTAAATATATCTTATGTGGAAATCTTGTAAATCTACCATGGATCTAGCACTATTAGACCTATGTTTGACACATCTGCAATACAGACACTGAGAGCAGAACTATACGTGATGTGCTTCGTGTGCAATCATGAATCCTGGCCTGTCCTTTGTGCAGTACAAATACATTCCAGCCCCTTTAACTCCCCTTCCCACTCCGTAAAGTACTAAAGATGTCATGGGCCATGGTGCAAGCAGAGAAAATGGTCCCTTTGACTGCTGTTGGGGAAGTAAAATACAGCAGTTATCAGGGTTCAATGAGCCCCTCAGGGCTCTGGTCCTCAGTACCACTGTACCTGCTGCACCAATGGTAGCTACGCTTCTGTCCCTACTAATTATGAGTGACCAAAGTAAACCCCTTTAATTTGCCACTCCCTGAATTGCCATTCCTACAGATCCAGGTAATTCCAAATATGGGGACATAACTGGAATTGCATGTTTTGGGGAATAACCTGTTGTTCTGCCTTCCTACTTATCTCCTATCAGAGCTTACAGAACCTCTCTGGAATGCACTTCTGAGTTCAAAGAAGACCTTTATTGTTGTTAAGTCTTCCCCACCCACAAGTTCTTGAGAGACTAATTAATAGATTTCAAGCACAAAGTAGTCGCAGCAAGAAAACAAAATATATCACAGTACTTCTCAGTTGCAATGTACACAGCAGATTATATTAGCAAAGCTTAAAAGTTAAAATTCATCACCGTATGAGCCAGTAGGACCTATCTTCAGCTTCATCTTTCTGGGGTCTGCAAGTTGATGACTCCGGTCAACTGCGAGAAAGAGATTATCTACCCACACGGGAGACTGGCAACTGGCGCCTAGTTCCAGCCTGAAGTCAAGCAGATTTGAATCTAACTCACTGTAGCCCAGTGTCATCCTTACAAAAGCGTGCCCCCTCCTCTCAGACTCGGGAAAACTATGCAAGCCTTTGGAGACTGGCCAGATCTCCTAGACTTCTCCTCTTCCCAAGCCTGAGCAGAAAGGAAAACACCAAATGTACTCTCTCTTATCAGGTCTAGTCTGGTGTGAAGAAAACAGCTTGGTTCATCTTTTGGAAAAACATAGCTTGGAAAAATACAGCTTGGATTCTCAACTGCAATGTCTAACTCCACGTTAAAGGCAATAGGCAGCTAACCTAAATATCAAATGTAATGTCTAATGTCATGTCAAAGCCAATAGGCAACTAATCTGAATACAGATTTAATGTCTAATATCATGTCAAAGCCAATAGGCTGCTAAGCTGAATACAGAATGTAATGTCTAATATCATTACAAAGCCAATAGGCAGCTAAGCTGAATACAGAATGTAATGTATAATATCATGTCAAAGCCAATAGGCAGCTAAACTGAATACAGCATGTCAAAGCCTATAGGTAGAATACAGAATGTAATGGCTAATGCAATGTCAAAGCCAATAGGCGGCTAAACTGAATACAGAAAGTAATGGCTAATGCCATGTCAAAGCCAATAGGCGGCTAAACTGAACAAATTATATAATGTGCTACTGGTAAACATTGAGGAACTAATATGCGCAGTGGTGAAACACAAAGTCATTGGTCAAACACAATTAATAGCATCACACCCGTCGAGAATCAGTGCTTCCTGGACGATTCCTGCATGTTTTGTTCCGGTGTTCTTACTGTGATATCGGCATCTCCATGAGAAACACATGATTTATAATTTCGATGAGTCCAATAACTCGTGTTGTTCCTTATTACAAAATGCGCAAGGGTAGATCTATGAGAGCAAGAAGTGGGACATTTCGGGACTGCTAACGCGAGCACACGATTGCCATTCAAGGCCTCAGTGAAGAGGAAGTTCTCATATCTAAAACTGGGAAACACCCACGGCTCATAAACGATTATGCCACTGATAGACCTCATAACTCTAGAATCGTTTCCGTTTTTATGACAGCTGTTTATGGCCCCGAAGGCTGTGTGCTTGGCACAGCTTGCTCTAAGTCGGTGTGACTTCAGGGAGAGCAGTGAAGGTGAGGATCCGCAAACCTATCAGGTTTTTGCTTCCGAGATGGAATTTTATGGCATTCCAAAGTGTAATGACAGCGGTCAGGGTTGGGCATGCTGATGCATGGATTACTGCTGCTCCAGGAGTGCCATTTTGATTTGTCTGCACAGGAGCATCTTCTGCTGCAACTGTCTGTAATACATATCATATTGTCAATATTTGTACTAATATGTTATTATTGGTATCATTAATGATATTTATTAATTTATAAAGCACAGTTCATTCATAACAAAAGTTTGATGCTAAAAGATAACTTTGCGAATAGTGAAACAGAGTACGAGATGTACAAAGTGACAACAGAGGAAAGATGGCAAAATTAAAATGTCTTAAGTGCTTTCCTGAAAGAGAAATGATTCTGACCTGCGTAGTTGGAAAGTTAGGCCATTGTAGAACTTGGGGCCTATATAGCCAAGAGACTTGCCCCTCCCTGCACGTGTGAAACTGATCCGCAGGGCGTGGATCTAAAGCTAGAAATGTGGAAGGTGAAGCCTGCCAGATGTATGTCCTGGGAATCTCTCCTTAAAACAAGAGGCATTATTGCCACAAGATTCGGTGGCGATTCAGTCTAAATTTCCTCCCTAATCTCAGCAGACGCCTCCTCACACTTCTCTGACTTCAAAGAAGTTAATCATTGACATTTATTTTCAACATATCTATCTTTCGGATAGACTTAAATTGAAATAATTTTACGAACTGTTCCCTGTAGATTGTAAAATGATTGGCTTTTTTTTTAACAACTTTCAAAATCCATTTCTTATTGTATACGTTTTTATGACATATAGGGCAGTGAAAGTTGAACCTCTTATTTGGTGCAGATATGTATTGAAGCTCAACTGAGTGCGGGACTGGGAGTGATGGTGATGAGCTCTGTTGCCTCTCCGGCCTGCACGATATCCAAGACTGTGATATCAATCTGGAGTGATGGCTGCAGTCAGGATCATCTCTTGAGTGGGCCAGAGGTAGCAAGGGTTGGAGAGCCACACCGGTATTGGGAATCTTCCTGACAGGCTATCAGCGTTGAAAGGAGTGCTTTAGGGTGTGGGGGAGTTTGAACATGTTGGAGAAATGGACATGAAGACTGCTCGAGAGGCCATACATAGTGTTGGGAACATTTCTGTATGTTTGAGCCCATTGTCTGTCCCACCTATGGCAGGCTGTTATCGAGGTCTCCTAAGATCGACACAGACTACAGGTAGTATTCCCCAGAAGACCTAGAACTACTCAATGGGCAAGTCCTAAACCAATAAAAAGCTCCACCACCGCAAGTATTTGATGCTGCTTCACCTCACTGGCCCATTAGATGTGAAGGGAGATGATCTGGGTGACTTATCCAGAAAGGAAGCACTTCTAATGGCCTTAACATGGAAAATCCATGACAAATTATACACAATGAACTACTCGATCGTATGTGAAACTAAACTGGATAGTGTCGAAATTCACCTAAAAGATATGGAACAGAGAGTTCACATGAATGAGGAAAGAATGGAGAAGACAGAACCAGTTGTACAATGATTTAGGAGGGTCTCAGTGAAATTTACTTAATTTCATTTCTGCTCCTGGGTCTTGGTTGCTTTCTTACAAGACCTAGTGGAGAGTTTGGAAAACTTGCATTGCTTCAGCACCATCAGTGTTCTGGCATGATCCTTATGGAGGAAGAACAGGAGTCACCAACAGTGTTGGAAACATTCTGATGAGGAAGGTCTCTCTGATTCTGAAGGAGTGCTCCTGGTGGTCTGGAGGGTACTGTGGATATTACAGTGGAGCATCAAGAATGAATGTTTGTACATTCCTAGTTAGCTGTTATGAGTTTGACACCTGGGATAAAGTTTTAAAAATGAATCAGTAGGAAAAAAGTTGTCTCACCAGTGTGACTGCATTCTCCTGTACCCAGACCTTAGCTCCATGGCCATCACAAAAAGATGAAAGACACAGGATCTGCTGTAGGAGGCAGTAAATAAAAGGCCCTCTCTGTTAGTCTACTGGTGATAGTGTGAGACAAAAACTCTGTTCGTTCATGTGATGGCCAATGAGACTTTGTCAGACTCTTTGGGGCACACCATGCAATGCAAAATGAGAGCTAAGAGGATCTAATCCTGAAAATGTAAGAGCATATATTTATATACTGAATCTGAGGATCCATTGAAGTTGCTATTGTGTTTTCTCTGGTAGTTGACTGAGCTGATACTCCTATGAGATAAGTGAGTTATGTGAATCTCCTTGTGCTGAAACTACACAGGTTCCTCAGAATCTGTGTAGTCTCCCAGAACTCTCTTCCAGGAATGTATCAAAGTTATGATGATTTAGATTATTAATTAATTTATTGAGCGTGCTTTCAGCTCTTTGCTTTCTGGGCCCTCCTTCTTGCCCTTGGCTCTCTTTGTGTTCTGAACCTTGCCCACACCCCACTCTCTAAAGTTGCAGCCCCATTACCCTCCTTCCTTGTGTCTCCCTTCTCGAATTCCTTTATAGCCACCTCACTCACCTTGTCTGTTCCCACTCCCATATCAGTCACATACCTCCGCACAGCCGCTCTCTGTGCCCTTCCATATCACCACCTGCCTCTACCCTGTAGATATAAAAACATTGGGCTGTTGCCCTCCATTTTGCCCTTACCTGGCTCCAAATTTGGTGGCTGTGCAGGTGCTTGCCACCTCGCTAGTGGCCTCCCGGTAACCATATTCTGCCATTGCTGTGCCTGCAACAGTCTAAACAACAACACGTTAGCAGCACTCCCCACCTGTATCCCCCGCTCCATTTCTTCTTTCCCTTTGTCCTCACGCACCTCGCCTTCATCAAAGCTGTCCTTCCTGTAGTCCAACATAGACACCCCCAAAGTGTCTTCCTGCCTGGCCTTCACCCTATCCCCCCTTTCATAGTGCCCTGGCCTCATGTCTTTTTGTTGTTGTGTGGGCCAACACCCGGTGTCGGGGGGCTGCATAAACTCCCACCATACTGGTCTGCTGTCCCCACCTCTCCTCCACCTGCACGAAGATTGCCGGAGGTCCCCCTAGACCTACCCGCTGCTGGAGCCAACAGGGTCATCCTGGACCTACTTCTGCTGGCTGCAACAGGATCCCCAACAGACGTTCAGTGAACCGTTTTGGGCCCAACCTTCTTTTCCCCTCGGTGCATTTGAACTGCACCCAACTCTACAGAGTCCAGAAACTAATGAGATTCCTCCACCTGCAAAAAAGAGGGAAGGACTGGTGTGCTGGCGAATCTGACTGACCCCCTCCCCCAAACCCACTCCTCACCTGGACCTGCTCCTGCTCATGCTCTCTCCCCTCATCATCCCAGTGCCTTCTTCCTGTGAACTGGCCCCCACCTCTGCACATTCTCCCTTTTTTTTTCTGCCATTCGTGATCCCTCCATCCCTTAATTCACCCTTGTCAACCTCCTCCTCATCCTCACTACAGTCCAGCATGGCTGCTACAATGAAAGAAGTCACTCCCTCTGAGGGAGTGTAACCTTGCACCCTCAACTGACTTTGCTTGCCCGTAATATGTTTCTCACCATCTGCCTACTGTTGTGAACCTGCCCTCGCCCTCCATGGGCCACCATCACCCCACCTATCTTGTAAGCCCTGGGGGCCAGCTCAGCCAGCCCCTCCTCCCCAACCAAGGATCATCACCCACCAGGAAGTTTCCCCTTGTTTCCCATCGTCCAGGTCTGCTGAAATGGGGTCTGAGGCACCTATGCTCCCCCATCGTCCCCTGTGCCAACCTTCCCACCTCCTGAAGCCCCTGTGAGCCCTGCTGTAAAAACCTGCTCCACATGCCATATCTGCTTCCCCTCCCACCCTTTGGGAGGCTCCTATGTCATTATTGCGGCAGACTCCCTCAAAAACACTGTCCCAGTTTTGCCACCCCACCCCCTGCATAGCTCTAACATGAGTCGCTGGGGCGTGATCTTCTTCCAGTGAGCCCTACTAAGAGGCCGCTTGCTTTGTGCCGGAGCAACCTCTCCTTACTTGGCCACTGTCTGCTCTCATCCTCTGCTGTGGGAAACATGCCGTCAGCACAGCCGCCACACGCTCCGAGGCCCGACGCATGGACCTCGCTTCCCTCAGCTCCATGCTCTCATCTTTCAATAAATCCATGCAGTCTGCCTCGCGCAACAAGCACATGGCCTCCGCTACTTTGTCTGTTCTAGATGCCATAAGAGCATTTTTTGCCCTTTCACCACAGAAGTCTGAAGCAGGAGAAAAATGTAACAAACAAAAGGCTAACAGACTATACAGCACGCCAGCCACCTGGTCACCAACACTGAAATAGCCAAAGCCAGATAACAGATAATTGGGCTTCATTGGGCTCCAGAGTAGCCCAAAAACCCAGGAGTCTGTTCTTAGAGAGGCAGTCAGTCTTGACTGCACCTCTTTCCCAACAACCCCTGGAGGTCAGACCTCACTGCGATCAGCTGCCCCCAAGATGGCATTGTCAAAAGATTTCCCCATCCTGCCCATCTGACAGGGAGGTTAAAGTGCAGGACACAAAGTACAATTAAAATCAAAGCACACACTCAGAACATTAAATAGTAAAGATAAAATCATCTTACTTTCTGCGTGAATCTAGATATTTTCTCCTTCCCTTATTTTTCTCACCCTTTTTGTTTTCTACTCCCCAATCAACCGATCCTTCAAGAACGCCACTTTCCCATCAGACTGGAAGCATGCCGAGATCAACCCTCTGCTCAAGAAACCCACTGCGGACCCAAGGGAGCTGAAAAACAGACCCATCTCTTTGCTCCCTTTCCTAGCCAAAGTAACAGAAGAAACCGTCAACCAGCAACTCACCAAATTCCTCGAGACACACCAAATCCTAGACCCATCCCACCCAGATTCAGAAGCAACCACAGCACTGAAACAGCACTCCTAGCAGCCACAGATGGCATACACTTCATACTAGACTACAGAGGCACCGCCGCACTCATCCTTCTCGAACTCTCTGCTGCGATTGACACCGTCTCCCACTCCACCCTCTGCAACAGACTACACAACACCGACATCCAAGATAAAGCACTAGATTGGATCAGGTATTTCTTCACCGGAAGATCACAGAGTGTCAGATTACCGGCGTTCACGTCTGGACCCAAAAACACATGCTGTGGAGTGCCCCAAGGATTATCACTAAGCCCGCCCCTCTAGCCAAGATCATAAAACAACACGGGCTAAACATAGTCTCCTACGCCAATGATACCCAGCTGATCTTCTCCCCGTCCGACGACTCTGCAAAGTCCCAAGAGAAATTTCCACAACGGGATGAGATCAGTTGCCGCCTGGATGGAAGCCAGAAGCCTCAAACTCAACTCGGAAAAGACAGAGATCCTTGTAATCGGCTCCACCCCTTCTGACTGGTCGACTCCTGGTGGCACACCGCACTGGGAAACGCCTTTGTTCCCACAGACCACGCATGTAATCTGGGCATCATCATGGACTACTCTCTATCCATGACCTGCCAAGTCAATGCTGTCTCATCATCATGCTTCCACACCCTCTGACTCCTGAGAAAGACTTTCATCATCATTTAACTTTATTTCGGTAAGTAAAAACATACCATAAAAGTACAATACAAGCATCATGAATTGTTAATTTTGAAAATTGATAAAAGACTTAAAAATATAAACACAGTAAAAATTTAAAAGAGATAATAGAAAGTTAAAATTCAAACAAAATGATCACAATATATCTCCTAAATTTAAAGTGTACCGCACAACAAGGACCCTATTCCCTATGCCCATGGGAATTCAATAATGCAATAAAACAGAATTAAGATGCATACATAGATCTTAAAGTTAGCTATCCAGTCATATTCTTTAGAGTTGCTAGTCTAAGGCGCCAGATTGATTCGAGGAATTTTGCCACTGGTAAAACTACCTCGGGAGATGGATCAGATTTAAAAATTCTCTCAGCATACAAAAGAGACCTGGCGCCTATAGATTTGCAGAGCGGGATAATCCAGAAAGCTCTTTGTTTGCGATATGCATGACAATAAAAGAGAACATAGGAAATAGACTCTTCGCGTTGGCAGCCCATCGGGCAGAGCTTGGAACTATTAGTGGAACAATGCCAATTGTACGTTAGGGAACACAAGGGGAGGGACCCTATTCTGAATCTAACAAAAAGAGCTCGCGCAAATGGAGATAATGCTATATCCATATAAGGCTCAAATTCATAGTGGCATTTTAATGATAAATAATTATCACACATTGACAACGGAACAATCTTAGTAAATTGCACAGTCTGAGCGTTGAGCCAAAAAGCATCCTTCAATAGCTGCACTGCATTTTTAGGAATAGAAGGAGGGTCTGACCAGTAGGATCCAAAACCTAGATGGAATAAGGAATCTTTGACATAAGTACACCATTTCGTTTTACTGATAGTGTTACTGCCCACCAGTTTGAGAAGCCCACAACAAAATGGAGACAAGGCATCTGTTATCCAGAGCCGGATCCAATACAGCAAAGGCCTTAAAGCAGCAATCTGCGAAATAGAAAAAAGATTTAGATCCATACGGATGGGCAGAGATGGAGTTCTAGAAGGAACTTTTAACAATGATTTCAGAAATTGATTTTCCGCCCTTTCCAAATCCACCAGGTTACAATGGCCCCAAAGTTCAGCACCATATAAGGCCCCCCCATGAGAAAGACTTTCAAGTGGATACCCACAGTCACGAGGAAGACAGTCACCCACGCACTTGTCACTAGCAAACTGGACTATGGCAACACACTTTACGCCGGCATCACCAAGAAACTACAATCAAGGCTACAAAGAATCCAGAATGCACCAGATAGCTCATCCTGGACATCCCCGGACACAGCCACATCTCCTCCCACCTCAGAAACCTACACTGGCTCCCAGTCAACAAGCTCATCACATACAAACTCCTGATCCACAGCTACAAGGCACTACACAACATAAGGCTGGCATACCTCAACCATGCCTCGCCTTCTACGTACCCAACAGATATCTTCTTTCTTTCCCAGCTCGCCCTTGCAGCCGATCCCAAGATCCGGAAAAGCACAGTAGGAGGAAGATCCTTCTCCTTCTTCGCAGCCCGGACATGGAACATTCTACCTCTCAAGCTCAGTCAGACTGCATCACTGAAACAGTTCAGGAAGGACCTCAAGACCTGGCTCTTTGATTGAGCAGCACGCCCACAAACAGCGCCTTGAGACCCCATGGATGATTAGCCACACTTTAAAAATCACTGATTGATTGATTGATTGATTGGACAATGGACTTGCCCCCCAGATCTTGCCAGAGGTACTTAAAATGTATGGATAAAATCTTAATTCCCACACTTCATCTTCTCTTTTGGTGGAGTGCACCACCCACACAGTTTTGTGAACATTGCATCTGGGCCTACTCTCACCTTTAGGTCCATACCACCCACATTCCAATTTCTATTTTCTGTGTTTTTTCACCTACCCTTTTATTCTTTAAATACTAACTATCCCACATACAGTTACTAGAGTGTTTGGGGTTCCCTACTTGTTGGGTAGAGTGGTGCCCTTCCGAGTCAGGGGCATTATATCTTCCTCTCCCTTCACCTAGGTATTGTTATCCTCCTTATGTGATTGTTAGATGTATAAAAATGTATCATACTCGGTTTTACCACACGTGTTTTGCATGGACTTTAGATAAGCCCTGTTGCTTTCTCAAGGCATGTGTGGTCCACAGTCCTTATGTGCTTTTGAGAAAATTATGTTCTTTAATACAGATGAGATATACCTGGGACAAACAATGTTTGTTGTGGCCTGTAGCCTGATGTCCGAGCGTTAATTTCTATAGGAATAGGTTAATGAAAGGTCTCCAAGTTTACTGATGATAAACAATGATCTGTTCTGTAACTCTGACAAACTCAGCAGGTGATGGTTGCAGTTCTGATTCTCATTAAATAACTTACTCTTAGAGACAGACGTATAGAATATGGATGACTTTCTGTGTGAATGGATGAGAGTTCGAGGATGGACAGGTGACTGTATGAGGATTCAGGAATGAATAGAGGGCTGCAATCAAGTGGAATAATGGATGTCTGAGATATATTGTTAGGGATGCGTAGATGAACGGACAGATGAGGAAGACAGGAACGGTTGATTGATAATGGAAGGATGCACCACGATCAGGTTGGAAGAATTGACACTGTTAACAGTATAACGATGTGGATGAATGACACTGAGGATGGACATTTACATGAATGAGAGTGTGAGGCTGGATAGATGAATGAGATGGTGAATTATATAATTAGAGTGAGTGAATGGGTGGACCTCTGGGTAGAGGGGTTAGAGTGAGAAGGTCGATGTATGGATGAGTAGATAAATTATTTAATAAGAGTGGTGAAATTGATGCATAGGTAGTTGGACAGAAGAGTCAGGAAGGCTGAATGAACAAGATAGTTAAGATGAACAGGTGAATGAATACCTGAGTGAGAAATCGTATAAGCAAGTGTAAGAGTTATGTATGAATGAATAAATGGGGAAGGATGGTGGATGGATACGTAAGGGTATATGTATGAATGAATGTAAGGATGCATGAAAATGTGAGGGTGGGTGAATGAGTGTAAATCCGGAAGGGCAAATGATAATGAAAGAATTTGAGGATGAGTGATAGAGGTAGGAATGGATGAGAATGTGAGATGGGGTAAAAGGATAATCGACTAAACTAATAAATAAAGTTACACTGTAAATATGTACAGAGGCTTATAAACATGGCAAATAATGCCTCGAGACATCAAAGGCGCCTGTAAATGCAGCCTAAGGCAGCCTTTCCAGAGAGAGAGTAGGTCGGCCTTCCCACTGAGTCGTCTGCCAGAGCAGAACTGCCGCTACCGCGTCTCCACTGTTGGCTCAGTGAAATGCTGCATGTGCGCCATGTTATTTTTTTGGGGGGCGGGGGTTGAGTTCCGCGTGGCATTTCTGTTAGTTTAACACAAGCAAACTCCGGAAGATGGAGTTTGGGAAAGTTAAACTAAATATCAACATACATGCCATCATTTAAGAGCAGGCACGTGTGATATTTAAAAAAAATAGTCGGGAGAATGTATTTTCCGCATTGACTGTTATTTAAGCCGAGGCAAGCAGCCCGATTCGGGTCATTTAGCATGTATGGTGGCACGCAATCATTATTTCATTTTTGGCAGCCATTTAGCATGTATAGTGGCACGCAATCAGCATTTTATTTTTGTTAGTTTAATAACACAGCCCAAACAAAAACTAGAGATTGATGTCAGATTTATTGAGATAACCTCAACGCTGCATGTAGATGTAATTTTAAATTTTGAAATCTGGGCAGTGGGGTGTATTGTTGTCTGCCTTGCATTTTTGAGCTGCCTGTCTATTTACTATAGCAACACAAAAGGATGATGGACGGAGTGCTGAAACTTTTCAACCACTCACCCCCAGTCACAGATCTGGGTTTAATCCATTGTTCTTTTGCTCACCCTGCCACCCCAGTTTGGAACCAGCCATATACAAATCAGTTTTGACCCTATTCCCCATGGGAACAGACCCGCCCTAACTGCCAGGCCAGGTCCTCCCTGGATCGGAAACAAGCATCCAGATACCAGTTTCAGGGTATTACCCTTCATCAGCCAAATTAGCTTGAACCCAGTGGCACAGTGAGCAAGGGACCCACATCTGGGCATACCCTTCCCACTTAGGGCTATTTTAGAAACACAAAAGGATGATGGACGGAATGCTGAAACTTTTCAACCACTAACCCCCAGTTACAGATCTGGATTGAATCCATCATTCTTTTGCTCACCATGCCACCCCAATTTGGACCCAACCATATACAAATCAGTCTTACCCTTGCTTCCCATAGGAACAGTCCAGCCCGAACTGCCAGGCCAGGTCCTCCCTGGACCAGAAACAAGCATCCTGGGACTAGTTTCAGGGTATCACCCTTCATCAGCCAGGCTAGCTTGAATCCAGTGGCACAGTGAGCAAGGGACCCACGTCTGGGCATACCTTTCCCACTTAGGGCAACTTTAGCAACACAAAAGGATGATGGACGAAGTGCTGAAACTTTTCAATCACTCACCCCCAGTCACAGATCTGGGTTTAATCCATCGTTCTTTTGCTCACCATGCCATCCCAGTTTGAGTCCATCCATATGCAAATCAGTCTTGACCCTGTTTCCCATGGGAACAGTCCAACCCAAACTGCCAGATCAGGTCCTCCCTGGACTGGAAACAAGCATTCTGGGACCGCTTTCAGAGTATCACCCTTCATCAACCAGGCTAGCTTGAATCCAGTGGCACAGTGAGCATGGGACCCACATCTGGGCATACCTGGATCTACACAATGCCTGAAGTCCAAGAAGTACCAACAAGCCTTGGCAGCTGCAAATGATGTGCTGCACGGGGGTACTGCCCTGCGTGGGAATGCAAGGGCTTTCCTCCAACCAAGTTGGACAGCTGGTAGAGCGGACTGACAGGACCACTTCGGACCTCCTTCTGTGATGCAGGATCCATGTAGCTCAGTAGGAGAGGGAATCCATGCAGCCGGCCATTGTTGCTGTTGGTGCCTGCAGATGCAAGGGAGTGACTCCTTCACTCCAAGGGAGATTCCTTCTTCTATCCTGTGCAGACTGAAGACGGGCTGTCTTCAGAGGATGCACGCCTGGGGAAATGTTGCAGAAGCTGGAAGGAGCCGTGGAAACAATGTTGCAGGCAAAGTCTTCGTCTTTGTTGCAGATTATTGGGTCGTGGAGAGTCCAGATGCAGTTTCTTTGGTCAGAAGTCAAAGTAAGGGATGCAGAGGAATCATGCTGGAATCTTGCAAGCCGAATCTGAGGAACCACCCAAAAGAGAGACTCTAAATAGCCCTGAAAGGGGGGTTGGTCACATAGCTGGGTGACCACCTATCAGGAGGGGGCTCTGATGTCACCTGCCGGACCTTGCCACTCAGATGCTCCCAGAGTTCCCTGCCAACCATGGATTCAAGATGGCAAAACCCAGGGACCCTCTGGTAAAACATTTTTCCAAAGGGAGAGGGTGTAACACCCCTCATCCAAAGGAAAGCCTTTGTTTTGCCTTCCTGAGCTTGAGCTGCACAAGCAACAGGAGGGCAGAAACCTGTCTGTGAGGTGGCAGCAGCTGGGGCTGCCTGGAAAACTTCAGAAGACTGTATGAGCAATGCTGGGGGGTCCCCTAAGGAGCCCCCAGAGTGCATGAAATCATACAACAAATACTTGCAAAAGTATTGGGGTATGATTCCCACATGTTTGATTCCAAACATGCCTAGGTTTGGAGTTACCATTGTGTAGCTTGACATAGGTAGTGACCTATGTCAAGTACATGGGTAAAATGGCATCCCCGCACTCACAAAGTCCCGAGAAATGGGTCTGGAGTTTGTGGGGGCACCTCTGCTAGTGCAGGGGTACCCTCATACACAGGTACCTGCACCCTGCCCTCTGGGCTGAGAGGGCCGACCATTGGGGTGACTTATAGTGACCTGGTGCAGTGACCTGTAGTGAAAATGGGTGCATACACCCAGTTCACGCAGACTGCAATGGCAGGCCTGCAGAACCCTTTGCATGGGCTCCCTATGGGTGGCAGAATAAGTGCTGCAGCCCATAGGGATCCCCTGGAACCCGAATGCCCTGGGTACCTGGGTACCATGTACTAGGGGCTTACATGGGGGCACCAGTATGCCAATTGCTGGATGAAATACATCATCACTGGGGCCCTGGTTAGCAGGATCCCAGTGAACACAGTCATACGCACCATCAGGCAGAAAAAGGGGGTAACCATGCCAAGAAAGAGGGTACTTTCCTAAACCTTGATGATTTGTTAGGCATTTTATGTGTAAATTGTACTCCAGAATGCACATTTTGGTCCTGTTTTTTCTTGCTGGGAACCTGTTTTCTCTGAGCCACCTTATAAGAAGTCAGGCTTACGTGTTTCACTTTTTTGGCGCATTTCAAGAAAGTTATTTCCATACTACCACTTTCAAAGTTCCCCTTTTGCCAATATATTTCAGCAATGATAGCACCCTCCCGAATGTGGTAATGGACTACTGGATCAATTTATTGTTCCCAGAATTAGCTGCATTCTCTAAACAAAAACTAAAGAGTTGTATTAGTGTGATAAAACATTATAGTTGTCAGTCTATCCTTACCTGTGTATCGTGTATCATTTAGAATGGAGGAAAGCCCCACCATGAGTCTCTACTATCATACATCCCACTTATGGGGTGGGATTAGGCTTCCCAAGGTGTGGTGTGCGTTGGAAGACATAGACATGGAAGAATGCGGGCAACTCATTTCTGTCCCCTTTCCACCCTGGAAATCGTCAATTTACTCCAGCAGAGGGGTCACAGTAACTCCACTTCCAGGCTTGAAGGAGAAGCAGTAACACCCAGTCTTGCTGGGAGTGTGGGCTATGAGCTTTCTCCACAAGGGAAAAAGTACTACTTTTGTGTAAACTGAAGCCCGTTTGGTAGTGATCTCTAAATCAAGCGACTTGCCCGCCTCAGTAGTGATGGCAGCAGGACCACACACACCCCAGCACTTGTTTCTGTCATATACAACCAATGGCACCTGCATTGTGGACTTTACTTACTCTTCCCAGACATGTCTTTATTGTATGTATCAGCAAAAAAAGTCTTAGGTTTCATTACTTTTTTCCACATTCATTCTTAGAATCCATACCGCTTAGGACCTCATTCAGAGTTTGGCAGATTGGGAGCAGCTCAGTAATTCGTAAGGGCTTCACCCCACCAAACTCATGGTGCCCCTGCTCTGGGGCGCTCCAGCTGATCTCAAGGCCGGTCCGCCAAGGTTTTGCTAGGTCACAGTGTAGAGCATCCCACCCTGTTGGTAGTGGGGCTACCATCACACATTTTCCTTGCCATTAAAGAGGTTTGCCAAGCTGGCACATTAATCATGGTGCCCCCTCGGCATGCCTGCAATGTGTGGATCTCTGATTGTTTCAGAGTGCCCTCTGCCAGGGTCTAAGTTACCCACTTAATCTGAAATTGCTTTTGGCACTCGACACCGCAGGAAAGGTATAGCACAAGTAGTGTTTAAGTAGATAACATATGTCCCAATTACACATTTCAGAACTAATTTTCAAAAGCACATTTATCTAAATGCTAAATATTTTCCTATTTCCGGGATTAAAAGTCCGCTTGATTTGCAGTGTGCCTTGTAGTAGCAGTTCAGCACAGCGGAATCTGGTATGTTAATTGTTATTTTTGTTTTTTCAACATAGCACGCAGAGACGGTTGACCTAATGGACTTGAAATCTCTAGCTGATTTGTTTCCATCTGACAAGCAGCTGACAAAGGTCACTCTAACACTACCGCACGAGGAAGTGCAACTGAAGGTAAGTTGACTTTATCTGACACGAGGCTGTTGAACTTTAGCGAGTTGATTCTCAGATTTCTTGAGTGATTTTGTGCTTTCTCGTTCCCATTAGTTTGAAAAAGGGTCGAGCTCAAATTCGTGATAGCTTTGTTTCAACCTCCCCTCCCCCACCGTTCTCTGAACACCTTGGGTGAAAACCTGCTCTCGATTTCTACCAACTTAACTGTGACTCTGCCTTGAAACGTGAACAGAGGAGAAAAGAATGCGTGATTCGCCCAGATCACTTCTCAATTTACTCACCGTTGATGTTTTTTTTAATGTTTTCCCGTCTTCTGTTTCTTTGTCATAATATGGAGGCCTCTGGGCTCTGCTTCTCAAAAGCTGCAAACCCTTAGAACCCATGGCATTGGGCCAAAGCACCCTACGATCCCTTCCTGTCATTTGAAGTTTTAATCCTCGCCCCCCCAATATATAATTTGCTGTTTTTGTCTGTTCATATCTCCCTTCTATTTATTCATGTAATCCCCACCTATGACATTGTTCTTAAGAGCAATCTTGCCAGCGCACGTAAAATGTTTAATGTGAAAAAAATCCTTACAAGTAAGTAAATACAAAACGACCAAAGCACATGGTCGTTTCCTAGAGCTATGTATTCCGGTGGGTGTCACCCATGCCACTTCTAGGCATACAGCAGACTTCTAATTACCCTGTGAAATGTAGACCTAACTAAGGGCCATATGTACGAACACATTTTCCCATAGACACAGAATGGGTAAAAACCTTTGCTACATCTGGCCCTAAGTAACTATTGGTTTTTGGAAACTGCGTCTTCTGGCGGGTCGCACCTGTGTTGCCTCTAGGGAGACCTCATAAGTTCCTAATGACACCCTGACACACAGACCCTCAGTATGAATTGCCTGAAGTGTTATGCCCAGGTAGGATACCTCTCCTAGCAACTACAAGTGGCTCAGTGTTTCTGCGCTCAGTACTTCAGGGTTTGGAAACACAAGCAGTAGTTTTACTGGGTGCAGTTTTACACTAATTGAAATTGTGGAGGTGTCTCGACAAACTATAGGTAGAGGCACAGACTAGTACCACTTCCCCATCTGTCTGTGGGATGAACCTCTGTCTCTTCCAGATGGATTACATAGATCTTTAGTTACCTTTGTCATTTGAAAACTACCTTTTCTGTTCAATTTCTAAGGAAGCCTCATCAACTCTTAATAGCCTCAGTAGATTGGAAACCTGTGACTTCCTGTGGGTTGCTCCTAAATTGCACCACACAAACTCTTAATTACCTTGTGACCTAAGTACCTGGTAGATTTGGGAAGCTACTTCTTTTTGTGGGTTGCATCTTTGTCCCTTGGGTGGCCTCCTATATTCTCTTAATTACCTCAGGGGTTTTTGCAACCTCTGTCTTTCTAGGAGGTTCACCTACAACTGCCCTAGGTGAACCCCTTAGACGGCAATATATACTGACCTAAATGCCTGGTGGTTTTTGGAAAGTTGTCTCTTCCTGTGGTACTGCATGGACTCCTGATCACAGATCGATCTGGAAGCTCACTGTCTTATAGGTTAGGTTGTGCCTTTGCAGAATCAATTTCATGATTGTAAATTTGCTGTAATTAAAACTCTGCACTGTCCCTCACTAGACGAAAGCTTAACATTTCATTACACCATTCCCGTTCCTTCAGATACTTCTGGGATAGATCTTTCCTTTCTTCTCCTTGCTCCTCACACTAATGTTCACCTTTTCCTATACTCCTCATCCTACTCCTACCACTTCTCCTACATTCTTTTCTCTGTCTCCACACCCTAGCACCACTGTCTTCCTATTACACTACAGCATGCTCTCCTTAAGGGTGGAAGGACCCCACTCCCTACCTTTTTTCAAACGTGAACAGTGTCTATCAGGATGAGCAAAGGTGTGCCTGACTGAATCTCTTCATGTTCAAATCAGACAGGCTAGCGCTGAACTTCCTTTAAATGCACAGACACCTGGCAGCCTGAGCTGAACTTTGCTGGGCTGAAGATGTCACTGCCCTGTGGGTGTAACCTTGTCAGTACGGCAAATATCTTTGTAGTCTTCCTCCATCCCCCATTATGAAGGGGACCGTTACTGATAGCCCCTGAACTGGGTACTTCAGTTTTACGCCCTGACGTGCCCAGGGCTGTAGGTCCATCAGTGACATTCATCACAGAGTGTGGAGGAATCAGCAGTCTCACTGACCCAATCCCATTCTATATCAAGTCAGGACTGCGGTCTCCTCCTACAGATGACCCATAAGAAGGTCAGCCAGTGAGAGGGAGGCAGCAGACCCAGTTGTCATGAACCTCCGAGGCTTCCCTCCTGCTACATGGGATCACCACTGCAGCCCAGTAGGTTTTAATGTATAGTGTGTGTGTGTATATATGTATGAATATACATGTATTTGTGAGTGTGTGCTGTGAAAGGATGTGTTTATGTGTAGGTGCTTGTGAGAGGTGAGTGAATGTGTGCACATGAGTGAATGTATGGGTGTGAGTGAGTGTGCTTCACGCCCGCCCAAGTTACCAGGCGCCACTCACTGCTATTACTCTTTCATCCTCCTCCTATTACCTCTGTTCCACATTGTTTCTACTACTCTTACCTTCCCTCTGACGACCCTGCATCCCTCTAACCTCTCTAACTCCCCCATGTTGCCTTCTCCCATCTCCAGAAGAAACCACCATACTGTGGCTAACCTCTCCATCTCTTTTTATTAATCTCATTTAAACTTATTCTTTATTTTTCTGATTCTTGCTGACCTGCATTGTTACATATTCACATACATTAGCTAAACTGCTGCACTCAACTCTTTCCCTTCTCCTCTTCCTCTAATCATTCCCTCTCCATTCTTTGTACTCCCCAAGTAACAGTTCTACCATAAAACACATATCTTTCTTCTACAACCTAACCACTCTCCTCCTTTTAACTTCTCCAGGCACGTTTATAGTACCTTGACAGCACTCCTCACCTTACTTCCTTCTCACCTTCTGTTGGAACATAGCCCTCTCTGAAGGGTCATCCCAAATGTTTGGCTTTCCTCCTCTTTTTCTGATCTTGTGTATGTTGACCTTGGGAGTCTGAGCACTTTACCACTGCTGACCAGTGCTACAGTGCATGTGCTTCTCCTCTAAATATGGTAACATTGGTGTATACACAATTGGCATATTTACTTTACTTGAAAGTCCCTTGTAAAGTGGTACATCATATACCCAGGGCCTATAAATTAAATGCAACTAGTGGGCATGCTGCTTTGATTGTGCCACCCATTTAAGTAGTCCTTTAAACATGTCTCAGGCCTGCAACTGCAAAGACTGTGTGTGCAGTCTTTCAACACCACTGCAACTTGGCACTTAAACCCCTTTGCCAAGCCTTAAACTCCCCTTTTATTTCACATAAGTCACCTCTAAGGTAGGCCATAGGTAGCCCATAGGGTAGGGTGCTGAGTAAGTAAAAAGGTAGGACATGTACATTTATGTTTTTCATGTTCTGGTAGTGAAAAACACCTAAATTTGTTTTTCACTACTGTGAGGCGTACCCCTCTCGTAGGTTAACATTGGTAATTTCTTGTTACCCTTTTAAGCTGTAATTCCCAATTGAGAAGGAGTGGTTATGTCATGTTTCATATCATTGGAATGGTAATGCTAAATCCTTTTTAATGGTAAAGTTGGATTGAGCATTATCATTTTTTAAATGCCTCTTTAGGAAGGTTGGCTTTTCTCTGCTCTGTTGCCTGCAGCCTGTCTCCAATACTCCCCTGGGGGGGGGGGGGGGGGGCGACAGCTACATTTTGTTCATTCCCTCTAGACAGCCACATAGACAGGGCCATTAAGTCTGATTGAGCACTCATCTGCATTCTGATGGCACTTCCTGAGCAGGAAGGGAGGAGGGGCTGACAATTACACCTGAACAGGCAGTGCCTGTCCCCACACAAAGGGCTGATCACCCCCTACTGATAGTCTGGAGCCAGGGATAGGACCAAAGGACCTCTGTGTACTTCAAAGACCCTTCTTTGAAATCTCCCCCACTTCAGAGGCACATTTGGGTATAAGTAATGGGTCTCTGACACCACCAGATCAGACACTTCTGGACCTACAACTGAACTGTGCCAGAACTGCTGCACTGCATTAAATACTGCTATGCTGCTGGATTGGTGACCTGGGAGCTCTACTTTACAGCGTTTCTGCTGTGCTGAACCCTCTGAGGGAGAACTGAACTCTCCCTCTCCAAGGGCTTGCCTCATGTTACTTGAGACTCAGAGATATCAAAGTCTCCACCCCTGCTCCTGTGTCTGGTCCACTGGAAGGGAACCTAGATACTTGCACCAGTGCAATTGACACATCTGATGTCTGCTGGAAGAAGCAATGAGTGTATTGACCTTGTTGCGGTGGTAAAATTGATGCGTCACACTTGGGGCCTGAGGAGCGTCTCTGGAACTGCACCATCCACTGCCGCATCCCCTGCCTGCCGGAAGTGGCATCTGGTGTCTCAGCATTGATGCAGCACTGACACCACCGCATCGCTGCCATCACTGAAGGATGATCAACTCATCCCTTCAAAAGCGTGGAGAAATCTGGTGCATCGGCTTCGGAATCAAAGCATCGCAGCTTTAAAGCTCGTCTTTGGAAACCAACGCATCGCCTCCAACGCATGTGAAAAATCAGCACATTCTCCAGCTGCGGTAGTGACATCGACGCATCTACCCGCAATTAATAACAGCTTCCACTCATATTCTTCTTTTTCCTCCCTTCTTCCTCTAGTACACTTCCTTCCATCCTTAATCCCTATTAGCTTTGATCTGTTTTGTGCTCGCAGCTGTATTCTAAAATGTCCAGTGCTCTTACTCTCTGCTCTTACTCTTCTGCTCCTTCATTACCTATCCCTTTTGCTTCCTTCTTTGACATCTCTTTGTTTTCCCCTCACTTACCTTCATCACTAACCTGCACTCTTTTCCCCATAACATATTTTACACCCTCTTGACACCTCACCCACCCTACTTATATCCATACCTGCTCCTGCTACTTCTCTGTCGGATCTTGGCTGTCTACACCCTCTCCTCAGCCTGCTTCTAACGTCCTAGTGCCGTCCTTGTGAATAACATCTCATGTTAGCCTTGTTGGTTCCAGTCTAATCACCTAATCATTCCTGGCACCCTTACCCTTTTCGAAAGCAAGATCACATCACTTTCTCCTCTTCCCCTCCCCTTCAACAAATCTCCACCAAATCATCTTTTTTTTCCCTTGGCATTCATTTCTCCTACTCCCTTCACCCTCTATCATACTTACGCACAAAGCAATTAATGCCACCCTTCTATCTACCCAGCCAAAGCTAACCTCTTGAAGCAGGAAGAAGAACCACCCTACACCTTTATTTCTTCAACATTCCTCTTTTCTCTCTCTGTCCTACTCTCCAACCTTTCACTCCATTTCTATCTACAACTTCTCTTCTTTAATCCTACTCTCTACTTCCCTTACTAACAGCTCTTCCTCTCCTCCCCTCACACGCCCAGTCAGCTAAGCTACCTGATTAGCATTTAATGAACAAGAAACAATTAGAAACCTTCAGTATGACCTTAGGCTCAAAAACCCACATACAATTTGTTACTAAAATATAGCAAGGAGACAACTGTTCAGTACTCCATAAGGCAGCCCCCCAGATATTGAATAGTGATACAACATCCTGAGAGCAACATTGAAGGAGTACAATCGGTCATTTTCAAAGTTATACTTTTTGCTCTGTAAAGCCTTCGACAAACTAATTTGCTCATTTCACTCGACATCCATGTGCCCAAACTGTCAACATAAGACACCTGGGTTCAACAAAGGGATAGAGAAGGTGACTGCATCACAACACTTGTGTAAGGAATCAAGCAACCAACACTATACAGTATTTCTCACATTCCTCAATAGGACCTACAAATAATCCATCAAAAAGTTAAAGACACTATTTTATTCCAGCTGGGTCTGATATGCTTAATGCCTTACCATTGGCTCAGTAGAATCCTCACAACATTTTGCAACAATGTGGGCCCCACTGCAAAGCCCCATCCCAAGCTTTTTGGAACTTCATTGCAACTGTGAAGGCATAGCAACATTCTGAAAGTACTTGTGGTGAAAAAGACAGCTTCATGGAGACCAAGTTTAGAAAAACCATGCTGCATGAAAGACCCTGAAGTCTTCTTCAAGCAATTCTTGGATTACAAATTACACAATGTTGTCAAGTCTAGTGGGCCTACAGGCTCACCTTTTGCTTCTCAAAAATATTCAAGAGCATCCTCCTCTCAGATCAGCAAACTGGTTCGACCCAGATAGAGGACCCTTATCCACTCTAATTTCCATGTATAATGTACTATATTCGAAAACGTGCATGGACAAACTAGCTACACTTCTACCCCAGGCCTCTTCTGTGTATTCAGGACAGTACTTTCTCTACATACTAAAATACTAGAGATCTTCAGGAAGCGTCATGGGGCTCAGATTGGCCCTACCCGCTATTGCACTTGTTGAGTTTAAATATGGGTCTAGGGTTTTTTAAGGATTTTACTCTCTGACAAATGGTGTGTTTGGGAGGAAAAATATGTACTGCTGGTTGATGTTGGAGATTGTATCTGACAATGCTTGATATGTTAAACAGGAGCCTTCAATGAACCAAGGAAACAATCAGTCAAATAGCTTCAATGGCTGAGGTTCAAAGTAGGACATGTGTTCCTGGAGCCATCACAGTCTTTATGCAGCTGTCTTGAGCTTTAAAGGAACAAACTAGTGCTGCTAAAGGCTTTTATCTAATATGTGATCTAGGGTCCCAAACTGTGATTGCCAAAGATTGCATTAAGTCGTTTTTTGAGTTTTATGTTCCTCAGAGCATTTCAAAGCACTTCCTAGGCTGACAAGATTGCATATTTCCTAGACTTATCGTTTATGTCACCTAGATTCTCTGGATATTCTCTGCGCAAGCTCTGCATATTTTCTGCAGAAGAAAAATTTTCCCCCTGGAAAAAAAAAAAATTCACAATGGTAATGGAGGTGTAGGATAAGGAATAGCTCAATGGCATTTGTAACTCTTCGGGACTGGTTCCAGCTAACAGAGTCAACTAGTTTGTGTCGGTAACCAAAAGATGCTCAGCTCACAGTTCTTGAAGTCTTTCGACAGGGGAGTAAAGAGGAATATTTTACAGTTAGCTACAAGCTTCCTAGCCAAGGTTCTACCTTTCTTTCAGACATTGTATACTTAAATTTGTAGCTGCAAGAGCAGGTTGCTAACACCTTGTAAGACTGAAGATATACCAGTACCGGGAAGTCAGTCTGGAGCAGAAACACAAGATGAAATAACAACTCTCCTAGTTATTCCTATAAGGGGCCTTATTCCCTAGCATTGTGCATGGGAAGAATGGGCCTATAATTGCCTTATAAACAAGTCATGTCTGTACGTGTTAGCGGCTACAGTTGAAACAATTTATAGTGTCCTTAATGTGTCTCATCCTCCTTTTTCTGATGTAACATAAATTACAACACCTGTAAGACTTGACTACTGCAGAATGAAATATCGCAGGCCTGGTCCTGTTCCTGCAAATTAAAAAAGCAAGGCTAATTAATTTTTCTGTGCTTGTTTTCCACAGAGGGTTGCATTTTTGATGTGTATTGTAAAAACACAGAAAATGAGTCAATAAATTAATAAAGCAAGACTATTGACTTTGTCTGTGCTTGTTTTCCACTGAGGGTTGCTTTTTTTCATGTTGTGTTGTGATCTGTGATTTTGACGGATAAGCTGTATGTTTTCCAACCATACCTTACTGACCTCTGTGCCTCCAGAGAAAGAAAGTAAAACTAGGTAGCTTATTGGGGAAAATACTCCACCCTGCATATTACTGTGTTTCAATATTTCACAGTTTACTGACAGGAAAGCGGTCTTTGAGACATGTTACATGTATCCTTTGAGTGTTTATAGTATCTGCCTATCTATAGTATCTACCTTTCTCAAAGATGCAGGATTCCTCACTGGGAAGCAAACACTCTAAGAGTTTCCACGTGTTTAGCATACATTGGTCAGTTTCACAGTGGATGCATCTACCTGTGATTTACATTGCCTTTCTAATTGTGGCAATTCATAGAATCCCAATCACTACAAAAGAGAAATGTAGGACATTGCAGATTTTATTGTGTGGGCCTGTGAGCCATAATCCTAAAACTGCTAAGTTTACAAGAGCAATAAGTATGGCATTGCAGAGGTTTGTAAATACTTGCAAAATGTAAACATTTTAGGTATTCACCATATTTACAATGCCACCCCCATGGTAGTGTTACAAGAACAATCATTTTCTCAATCCTACATTCTGGTTGGTTATGAGCTGATTGCGGTTCCATGTATCACATTCTGTGTTTCCAGAGGTGCAGATGCAACTTTCCTATAAAGGATTTTTTCTTGGATTTAATTGTAAAAGGTGTTAGACCTATCAACCTTGGGGTGTTCTTCCCCCAAACGTTTTACCTTCCTCTTCCATTTTTCTTGCCATTGGGACTCTGTGCACTGTACCACAGCTAACCAGTGCTAAAGTGTGTGTACTGTCTCCTCTAAACATGATAACATTGGCTCATAACACATTTGCATATTTAATTTACTTATAAGTCCCTAATAAAGTGGCACTACCTATGCCAAGGGCCTGTACATTAAATACTACATGTGGGACTGCAGAATTAATTGTACTACCAACTTAAGTATCCCTTTCAACATGCCTCAGGCCTGCCATTGCAGAGTCTATGTTTTAAACTGCCATTTTGACCTGGCAAAATAAACCTGTCAGGCACAAACCCTCCTTTTTAATACATATAAATCACCCCTAGGGAAAGCCAGGGACAGCCCAAAGAGCAGGTATTTTCAAAAGTAGGACATGTACTTTTAAAATGTTACATGTCCTGGTAGTGAAACACGTTTACGTTCATTTTTCACTACTGCATGGCCTATCTTTCCCATAGGATAATGTTGGCGTTTCCTTATTACATGTTATAAGTATAATTTCCACATGGGAAGAGATGACCCCCTCATGTTTGGTGTTTCTGGAATCACAATTTAAAATCCTCATTAATAGTGAAGTCAGATTTTCAGTTGCACGTCTGAAAATGCCACTTTTAGAAAGTTGACACGTTCCTGCCAAATTCATTTAGCACCTGAAGCCTGTCTCTGGTCACATGGCTGGATGTAGGTGGCGGTTGGGCTTTCTGTATTCCTCCTAGAGAGCCACTCAATAGGGAGAGTAGTGAGCCTGAATGGGCCATCACTGGCAGGGTAGGAAGGAGGAGCTGGGCACCTCCCCTTTTACACTTGAATGTGCAGTGCCTCTACACAAAGGGCTGCAAACACCCTGTAGTTAGTCTGGAGCCAGGACAGGGAAAGAAGGATGATTTGGAACTTGAAAGGTAAACCTCTAGATGCTTCACCCCCACTTCAAAGTCACAACTGGGTTTAAATAAATAAATAAATGCTGGACCTCTGACACCAGCTGTCCTGTACACCTCTGGACTGGTGGATACTCTGCCAGAAGGAAGAACTGCTGGGCTGATGAATGTCTGCCTCTCTGCTAAACTCTGCTTTGCTGACCTGTTTCCTGATGCCCTCGTGCCTGGGTGAGAAAGACTGGTCCTGCACCTCTTGACCCATGAGCCCAAAGTGGCTTCAAAGATTAGTTGACTGGCCTCCTTATCCGAAGCCTCAGTGACATAACAAGCTTCCAACAACCTTGCAGCTGCTGCTGGACTCTACCATCAGTGATTCTACCCTCCTAAGTGGTGCAACCCCAGTCCTGGACCATTGGAAGTGGGCTTAAGGTGCTTCACCAGCCTCTGTGGATCCAGCCGAACTGACGCAGCTCCTCTGCTGCGCAGTGCAACCCTGAGCAGAACTGATGCATCTCTGCTGCTGCGTGGTTTGACCCTATTGTCACAACGCATCATCTGTGCAGGCCCTCTCATCCTTCATCCCTCATCGACAGCAGTCTCAACAATGATACCAGACTTCACATTGCGGCCATGCAGCTCTATTGCAAGCCCTGTTGATTAGATCCTGTATGATGATGCAGACCCTCGCACCGCAGCCTCGCCACATCTCCAAACCGACACATCGCTCCCACTGAATGATGCATCTGGAACGAGGAACCACACCAGCCTCCTCATCCCAGGGGTGGGACTTGTGACCTTGTCGTGGTCTAACACAAGCAGATATCAACAACGCTCTACACCTTTTGGTGCTATTTTCTCTAAAATCTCCAAAATGTAACATCCCTGGTTCTACTAATTAAATTTTTGTTATTGTGGTCTTGTTTTATTTATTAAGCATTACTCTTAGAGAAGGCACTCCTATTCGAGGTTTCCAGGTCTTTCCTTGGAATTGGGGTACTTGAAGTACTAGTTTTGATAGTAAGGACACTGCTGTTTGGTATACGTTTATGTTTCATATCATATAACAAATTCTGTATTAGGTTAAATCTTTCAACCATAAAAAACAAACACATAGTGATAAAACATAGCGCAAAAGACCAGCATCCACATAAAAGCATGTTAAAGATTATACAAACCATATGGAGTTATGATTGTGAATAAAAAAGCTCACAAATCCTTCCTCATTCTTATTGCAATGTGAATAAACCTCATGACAGCCCAAACCTCATGGACTGAGGGCAGAGTTTGAATAAAAAACAGCACCTGTCTACAAGGCCGATACTTAGCACTCCTGAAAATGGGAACAAGATATTATCTCCTAATAGCCACATAACATTTAAAAAAAAAACAAAAAAAATTGTTGACTGTGAGGAACAGGAATCACAGGGACATACAGACAGATTCCAAATATAAGGCAAAGGTGTAGGAAAAGCAACTAGGCATTGTGCTGTATTCAATCTCAGACAGGCCAGCAAGAATATGTGTTGGCTATTATGAACCCAGATAAGGTAAGGCTCGATATCAAGGGTTGTGTCAATTGTCATATGTGAGCTGCAACAGTACTTTTCAAGGTCTCTATAAACTCTCTCTCCTCATGGCACATAGAAACAAAATTCAATGTTACTATCTACTTGTTCTCAAAGGAGAGAGACTCAGGATCACTATGTATCTTTGACATATTCAGCTTAAGGCTGAGTTCCTTTATATATGGTAGCAGGGTATTTTCAAGTCATATTCTAACTGCATGTAATACCAAGCAATTAAACAAGACCTCTTTCTTCATCCAGATACTCAGCCAGAGGAGGAGGGGGCGTAACTTCATGTGGTCTTTTATGTAGTCTATACCCAGCTCTAAATGATAAGTATGGGTTAGACTGCACTGGGGAACTGATAACAGCCTTTTTACAAACCTGTCTTCAACCAGTTGTATGGCTTCTGCTGTCTTGGGGCCCCAGGACCCTGGGGTCCCAAAGTAGCAGAGGCTATACAATGCCCTGCTTATGGTGATAAGTAGCTATCAATAGGCATTTCGACTTGTATACTTCAACAAGTCTTTGGTGGGTTTACTGCCTAATTTTTTGGCATAATTAAACATTGCCTCAACAGCATTTTTTAGGGTCGAGCCTGCAAGTGCATGTGCTAGCGCATGGGTCTCACTTGCAAGACTCTGTTGTGTTCAGTAAATGGCTTGGAGCCCGCCTGTCGCTCACCATTTGCTGGTTTGCATGGCACTCTTCTTTACAGCCTTGTAATTTGTCAAGGCACACCTGGCATCATTTCTGTTTGTCTGTGTGGAGCAGGGATCAAGTACTAATTGATTCAATTTAATTAGTGTCTGTCCGCTGCTCCCGATGTGATTGAGGTACTATTTGTTCTTTTTAACTTCTAGTGCCCTGCAAACAGAAGGCTTGTGAGTGGCAAAATTGTGCCCAACAGGACAAACAAAATTGCAAAGTTTTCTTTTTTAAAGCTAACTTTTTTATTTTGCCAAGTCATCTTTTCTCAGTTTCCATGCATGTTTTCTTTTGTTTTTGCTCGTGGGCGATGTCGTCAAAAGATGACAATTAACCTTTTCTAAATATGCGAGACCTATTGCACTGCAAATGCTTGTTAACTATTGAGTTCCAGTTACCCTATTCACCAAATATAAGCCCTAAATAGAGGAGGGTTGGAGCAGAAGTCATTTTAGATCAATCCACAAAAAGGTCGAATTTTGAGTTTCCTAGGGCCATCACTTGTGTCTTAAATTGAATAATAGTGAGGTCTAGATCCTCTATGAAAGGACAACATTTACCAAAAAGGCTCTATAGCTCAAACAGGTTCCGAGCTAACAGCATCGCATCATCTGTATAAAAAAGAGCTGCTATTTGAGGCGACCCTTCTCTCAGGTACATCATATTCAAGTGTTGCGTAGGCTCTCATTATTTTAATGAGACTACTGGATTTTGAGCAGCAAGATTGTCCACGATGTGGGGGACTGAGTCTGACCCACGGTGGATGACACTTGCCACTACAAATCCGGGCATTGCTCCGGCTAACTAGCAGTGTCTCATCTCTCCCGAATGGTAGAGATGATTGGGCAGCCGAGCTCATGACATTTCTGTACTTCTCAGGGAAGTCGTGGTCATTCAGGTCACAACCGGTTCTCTCATACACAGTACAGTCTCATATAGAAATGACAATAAAGGCAGTGTAAGTTTTAAAGATTGGTTTTATAAAACAACTGCATTTTGGATAGCAAAATATGAGCTGCAATAACCAGAACTACACAACACAGTAATATTAAAATAGTAATGATGAGAGTGAAGCACAAGAATAAGGCTATCATAGTGCCGCTAGATTATTTTTCTCTCTAAGTTATATTTCGAGCACAGTATGTTAAGGTCTAAGCCTGCCTTTCAGGTTCCCCCGGGAGGACATCAACCCTCATACCTGAGCAAAGGCCTGTAATCTACATCAGCATCTGCAACGGGGCATTCAGCATACAGTTGTGGTTCCCTGGCTGGAATCTCCCTCTTGACGTGTACTAGGACTAGAAAGTGTTTTTATAACTAACACGCAGATGTTCTAAGAAAATGTCCCTACATAAGGATGTGTATTTTCTACGAATGCTGGAGACTAAACTTCTACCACATTTACCGGCAATGTACCAGACTGTAGCCTTGACTGAAGCACAGGGCAATCAAGAATGCATTATTTGAGAAAACAGTGCTGAACAAAGCTAAACAGTGTGATAGAAGAAATTAAAACAAGACCGTAAAAACTGGTTATTGTAAAATAACAGTGCGAAGCTGAATAAAATATATCTAGGACAAAGTGCACAGCGGCCTAGTATGTTAAACTAACGTGCATGGAGCTATACTGAAAATGGCTACACAACACAAGGTTTACAAGGTACTTATCAAGTCCATTGATGTAAAGGGTAAATAAATAAGGGCAAGTACACACCGTTGATGGAACCCCCCTAGTAACAGCAAATGGTTCAGTTGTCTCGCCGATCAAGCCTTATATGATACTTGCTGTCACTCCTTTGTAGATTTCCCTCAAAAAATTGTCCAAACAATCAATACCTATAGCAGACATCATCTCCCATCATTTTGAGTGAATGATATGGTCAAATACTGAATCTAAGTCTATGAACTTCAGGAACACACTGCTACGCTTTGCTATTAAATATTTGATAACAAGGGGAAGGTTTAAGCACTGCTCAGTAGTCCCAAGGCCAGCTCTAAAACCATATTGCAAATTGGACAAGATGTTATGGACTCTAGCCCACCCCTCCAGCCTATCAAAGGGGATTCTACACATAATCATGTCTGTAGAATGTATTCAAGAGATCAGGCGATAACAATTTGGATTCTCCTTACATCCCTTCCTAATGACGGGAACGTTGATGGCATGGGACCACACAGCTGGGAGGCCCTGAGCTGCCTTCAAGATATTTTTTAATAGAGGAGAACACAAAGATGGGTTATCTTTAAGTATATCACATTCAACCCCCTCGGGACCAGGTACCTTCACACTAGGGCACTTGTCTAGGGCAACTAATACATCTTGAACACCAATTACAAATAGATCAGAGTGCACTACTTTGTTTATAATATTAGATACAGCCCACCCAGATAAATGCGATTGCAAAAAAACGCAGTTTTGTGTGCGATCCAGCTATAAGGTTGGATTACAGTATCCAGCCCTATGGCAGCTCAGTCCTTGAAATGGGAAAATTAGTCACCTGCCAGAAAGCTCTACAGTTTTAGCAGGTGCTTGCTTAAAGAAGAGAATCATAAGCCTCCTTTCTTATGATTTCCCTTCTCTTGGCCACAGTCTTCTTGCACTGTGTCTGACAAAGGCATAACTGCTCAGGGATTCTGGGTACTAGTTTACGTGCCTTGAACAAATTGCTATGAGCCTTAGGACATTGAACAACCATATTGGCCATACAGGTTAGTGGTCTGTGCAGGGACCATTTGTAGCCCCCTGATTGAGACACATAGGGCCTCATTACGGGTTGTTTTGGCGATTGTACCGCCAACAGGCTGGCGGTACAATCTGCCTCATTACGACCGCGGCATTTACCCCCATGGTTGTCCCGGCGGTTTTAATCCTCTCCACCAGCCTGTCCATGGCAGTAGAGACCGCCATGGAAAGGCTGTCGGGAAGGGGAGTCGCGGGGCCCCTGGGGGCCACTGCACTGCCCATGCACTTGGCATGGGCGGTGCAGGGGCCCCCAGGCACAGCCCCAGCCTGCTTTTCACTATCTGCACAGCAGACAGTGAAAAGAGCGACGGGTTCAGCTGCACCCGTCGCATGGCCGAAACACCGCCGGCTTCATTAGGAGCCGGCTCCCATGTTACGGCCGACATCCCCGCTGGGCCATCGGGGATCTCATAATGCGGCCGGCGGGATTGTGGCCGCATTGGTGGCCGCTCGGCGGTTAAACCTTGGTGGGCGGCGGAGGGCCTTAGTGTCAAGTAGCAGGAGGTGATCTCGTGTGAACTGGTGCTCAGATCTAGGAATGTGAAGATCTCAGTATGGTTCTTACTAATCAGATTACTCACCACTCTGTCCTTGTCTACTCTATTCCATTCCTGCAAACTCCCCTTGTTTTTATCAACACAGAGAGGAAGGGGGATACAAGGGTCAGATGGTGTCTACCCTTTCACCACAGTATAGAACAGACAGAAGATTGTGAGCACTGTGCGCAATTTCTTGAACTCCGTGACTTGAAAAAAGCAATACTATATCTGATGAGAGCAGAATAAAATCTATTAAACTGGAACCATCCTCCCATTGAATGCTGTTGTCAGCAATGGGGCACTAAAAAGTATATCAAGGGCAAAATTGATTACATGCAGCTCTACATGGGATATGGGAAAAGTGGAGCAGAGTGGCACCATGCTTTTCAGTCATTCCACATGTAGGGGAATTATGCATCTCACAAATTCTTAAATTGAAATCCCCCATCTAAACAATAGGGATGTTGTAGCTATAACTGCTAACAAACCTTGTTACTTGCCTGCTGAGAGAGCTATTATTATCTGTATTAAAAGAGGCAAAATTATTGTACAGATTAATAAATACAAATGTAATTGAACTGCATTCTAATCTTTAGAGTTGAAAGGTAGCTGAGCCCAAGAAAGAACTAAAAACCCTCCCCTGAAATAAGATGGAGATAAAAGTAGAAACCCCTCCCATCACCTGCCCAGAGCTATTAGGGAGAAGTACTTGGTAAACCCATCTGTATGTCTCTTGCAACAGGCAGTATCAAAACGTTTCACAACAGCAAGCCAATCTGGAGTTTGAAGTTTCGCTCCTAGGTCTGCTATGTTCTAGGAGACAAACATATAAGGTGGTTTAATGTATGAACAACTATTGTTATTAGGGATAAAAGATTGAATAAAATCACTAATCCCCACAGGATGACTTTGAATTAGAGTCAGATGTAATAGACCTTGAGTAGATGTACCCTGGTTGAGATTGACATGCATAGTAAAGCAACTCCCCCCCCATATCTTGGGCAAAGGTGGAATCAGATTTCATGGTCCTCGACCAGTGTTGGTAAAAATACCCAAGTGATAGTGCCTCTATTCTGCTGAGTGCCGAAAAAAGGACAGTTCAGAATGGGGAGTAAATTACACAGTACATGATCATTCCTAAAGTTGAT
Source organism: Pleurodeles waltl (assembly GCF_031143425.1). Taxonomy (NCBI): domain Eukaryota; kingdom Metazoa; phylum Chordata; class Amphibia; order Caudata; family Salamandridae; genus Pleurodeles; species Pleurodeles waltl. The sequence continues at coordinate 39,057,276 of NC_090437.1, forward strand.
ATTGACACAATCACTAGCATTGGTCTTCAGTGTGTATCCTGTTCATGGAGTTCTCCATATCATGTTCATTTCAATATGTACCGGGTACATAGCCCCCAAAGCCCTTTCAGCCCGTGTGTAACTTTGGTGAGTAGCTGCTCGTGAATCTCATACATATCAGAACCATGCAGCAGTCCTCCTTTTAAGATAATAGTATGCTACTAAGGTAACTGCATTGCTGATTGTGATGTGTCTGCCAATGGATTATGAATCACAAGTGGAGCGTTTTCTTTAGATACATTGCACGGTTCCAGCAGGCTAGGAGGCACCTGTATGAGAGGTACTCTGGCTGGGTAACATATTCTTCACCGTAAGAGTGCTAGCAATGGCACCCATAGCACACATACCCTGTCTCCCATCTCTGTGAGGTAATGTAAAAGCATCCATCATAGGCTCATTGGAAGGGATACAGTGCTTAGTGTTGGATTCAGATAAGTGGCCCTTAATTGCTCCAAGCCTACTGTTAACAGAGTCCATAAATGCATAAATACAGTTCTCCATGGCTTCAAACTTGAAGTGAAAGGTAACAATATCACCACCCACTATTTCCTCACACGAAGCATCAGTAGCATATTTATTCATTTTTGCTGTGGTGAATGCTCCTTTTTTTCTTAGGTGGGGGTGATAGAATTGATGCCCACCTTTAAGTTCTGTACCGCGGTTCTTACATTGGAAAATCAGACTTACAAAAATTACCCCCATTGTCCCTATCTGTAGCTATCCCCACAGATGAACTTAAGGTGCCTTTCGGTGCAGGAGTGGGGTTGAAACTGGAAAAATACTCCGAGAGCTAGTAGATTTCCTTTTCACATCCTGCTTAGTTATCAATAGATGCTTCTCAGCAGAATCGATCGGTTCGGCAACTTGTGATTTCAATAAAAAATCATTAGACTAACCGTAAAAAAGAGCAGTTTATGTTTACTGTGGTTACCATTTATAATGAAAGCTTTATCTTACATCGGGGAAATATATTATGTTCATTATTACAAGATACTTCATTATAGGTAGAACTGAAAACGTCGATGTAAGGCTTAATTCCTTCATCACTCTTATCTCTTGGCATATAAGACTTTGCAATTCAGTGTTCTGCTACCAAGGAAATGTTTTATGTAGTCTACTTTGCAAGGACCATCAAATATTGTTAGGTCACCGTTTTTAATGCTTTACTGAAATCTGTGAAACAAAATCAGTGGAGATTGTGTTTGTTGTCATTCCTAAATTTCCAAAAGTTTCTAAAACGTTATTGCTTAGTTGGTAATGTTTAGGGATTATCCTTCATGACTCCAGAGAAAAACTGTGGCCTCAACACAGATCAATGAGATTTCCTAAATTTGAGAAAGGTCGTTTTACAGAGCAATAAACACAACTTTAAAACATCCAGTTTTTTCAAATCGGTAACTTTGGGTGAAAGCAAACTACTTGAGAAGTCAGTGATAGGCTAAAATACGAAGTTTTTGTATTATTTTACTGTAGATTAGGCTTATAAAATGTGGGGAAATGAGGAAAGATACACAAATTGGACTGTTTTGTATGTATATATATAAGAGGGGGTTGTTAAGTCAAAGAGGGACAATATTTACCGTCATGTAGTAATCATATTTTCTTCTTTTTCAATACAACCTTAAAAACGAAACCAAGAAAACTCCATTAGGATCCCTTTCTTGATATGATGAGCAAAAATGACTGGGCTCCTTGTTGTGTTCTGTGGCCAGCAGTTACAGCTTTACCTGGCACGTTCAGTACTCAAAACTGGCAGGTACTTCAAATACTAAGAGGAAAGTAAGGCTTGCAATGTACCTGAAGCATCGGTGCTTGGAATGAGGCATTGCACGTTGAAGGACATACTACCCAAGGCACCAAATATAATTAAAATAGCTACTTTTCCTATGAAACCACTGGTCTTTCACAAGGTTTGGAAATAGTGGCAGACATTTTGAATCAATTGAATATAAGTTCCTCATGGTACAGAGTAGCCTTGCTAGGCAGTTTAGATACATTGTTACCACAGCTGGGACCTTGTTGCTAGAGCTCATGAAAAACCTTGGCAAACTCTTTTGAATATTGTTTGAAAAAACGGAAGTCTGAACTGAATACAGAGACATATTGTTGGGAATCAATTTGTATTTGTGGAGACAAACTGTGTCGTCAAAGTACTCTTTCAGAACTATCAAGTAAGGGCTATAAACTCATATTTACTTTGCATATATTGTTTATTTATGTGAAGCACATTAAGAATCCTCACAACTTTCAAAGGGTTTGATATTTTTTTTATAGTGCATATATTTTACTAAGTTATAGAAGGAGGCTAAGGAAGTGATTATTCGGTATTCATGTGAACTCATGTTTGTTATAGTTCATTTCAGTAAACGATCTTGAATTAAATATTGAATGACAAAGCATGTGCTCACAGAATAGTATAACTGTTATGACTGCAAGAAATGATAATCGCATACCATTGTGCTATTAGTTTTACAGAGAATATTAATATTTCAGTTTTCAGGAATCTCAGAGTTCCAGTCAAAGAAAGGGAGTTTGAGATTTAGAGATATTCTGAGGGTATATCATTTTGTACTGGAAAGGATTAGATGGTGTTACACATTGATAAAATACGTAAGCTACAGTGAGTCACTCTTCTGCCACCCTGTCTGGAAAACTTCAGTCCCTACATTTACTTTGTGCCATATGCATAATCTAACACGGTGCCCAGCTTATGCAAGCAATTTCATTCAGGTCAGATAAGGCTGTTTGCAGGTTGCTAGTTCACCAATATCTGAGCAGAAGCGGTTATGACAGATGTGGCAGTTGAGGCCCATTTGATTAAATGATCTGCCCAGAATCATACAGTGTTACCAAAAGGAGAGCTCGGGAACTGAAGCTGAGTCTCCCGGTGTCATATTCAACAATTTAGGAACTACACTACACCCTGCCATCAATTAGTTTCAGTATACATGTTAGTAAAAAAAATACATAAGTTTAAGTTAATGGGCATATCTTGTTGAAAACAGCAAGGAAGTAAAGGATGATACACACATTAATTTCCTCTAAAATACGTAGACGGATGTGAAAATATCTCCTACTCTTGTTTTAAAAAAACAGAATATCTTGGAAGGGTAATAAACGAATTTCAAAATTGTTTTTTTTCAGATACAGTCAACTTGATCAGTTGCCAAGATGATAACCGAGAAAACAATTAACATTTCTAAATAATTAGGTACAAAAGAAGGCATACTTTTTGATGAGAGCATCACCATTTCTCTTTCTGTGTATTATAACGGTAGTGCTGCATTAATTAAATAGACAAATGTGGTGTGGAGGTGCTGGTCCATAGTTGCAAAGGAATTCATCCACAAAACGTGACTTTTTCCCGTACTTCTTATGCTTTGTAAAGGTCACCAGGTTGCTGAAGATAAAAGTATATATTAGGGAAAACCAATCCTTTAAATACCCTATAGCCCCAGCAACAATCTACGTTTAACAGGAATAACAGGTTTATAGGGCAATTCGTCTAAAAATATCTAAATGAATGAATATTTTCCCGCAGGTGCAGTTTTGCAAAGTTGTTAAGTCTTATGAAGTTTGAAGTTTTTCAACTTTGCACATTTTTTGGCAAAGTTTACATTTCCCCCATTATCGAATTCTACAGCGCCCTGACGTCCAAATGTGCTGCCTTTTTATGTATTTTTCCTTGCATTTGTGACCCCTTTTCTGTGCGGATGTGTGTGCCTTGGAAAATATTTGGGCCTGACCCAAGTCAGGTAAAATCACCATTTGCCCAAGAGGGAGCAGTGTTTTCAGCAACATGTACCAATTTCAGAAAATTAGTAATCCCTTGCTGATCATAGGTATCACTTACCCGAAAAAGCTCACAGCGTATCAAAATTGAGCGCCCTAGTCGGCCAGGCACAGGAGAGCATTTGAGGTGTCTGTGAGATGGAGGTTGAGTTAGGCACGTCTCCTTGTTCCAGAAGTTCTTCCTGATTGAGGTTAACCTGCGTCCTGATTCGTCTCTCATAAAAGCATGTTATTCTTTAACATTTTTAGAGATTCCTGTACGTTTTCAAACCCCTTGTTTAACTTCTTTTGTGTGTAAGTTTAAAGTTGATTTGATTACTTGACCATATTAGTTTAATAGGTGCAATTATCTAAAACTTGTATTTGAATCTAAAACAAAGTGGGCCTAAAATGAATTAAATGAGAAATGCATTCTCACTGCTGATCTTAACAAGGGAATAAGATAAACATTGTAATCGTTACTTAGGTCAGGAACCAGAGAAACCATTTTCAGTGGGGAACCAGGTAACCTCTCTTGTAGCCTCTCAAAGCAGACAACTCATCTGTCAATCACAAAAAGGCAATGTTTAAATATTTGCCACAATCCTTAAAGAGTAGCTGGCCATACTGTCAATTCCTGGCACATCAGACAAAAATTAATCTGAAGAATCTGTTAATTATATTATATTTAGCCCAGAATTAGCAATAGCATATTATTTAAGGCTGTACTCACAATGTGATGAGAATGAACTGTCTGCTATTTTGGCATTATTACTTATAACTGTTTCCCCATTGAGGCTTGTAGTTGTCTATGTACAGACAGAAGATCCCAAGTGTGAATCCTAGCAAGGTTTACTCAGTCTGTCATTCTGAAAATATTGATTATTATTGGTCCTAAAGATGTGTTATATTAACATATGTTATTGAAATATCTACTAAATAGATAAAACTGGTGTAGAAAGCACTCTATGTATGATTATTATGATTATTATTATTAGCAGTAGCATTATATAATGCAGGTCTGTCACCAAATATATTTAATGGAAAGGATCTACTGCTTGTAAGGTTTTTTTGTTTCACATGGGTCACTGCACCAATTGACTTTATGTTTCGCTCTTCAGACTGAGACCCCTGAAGATGTGGAAGAATGGAAAGGCTTCATTCTCACAGTGACACAGGTAAATACATCTGAGATACAATCCTGAGATGATACTGTAAGTCAGACTATTTTCCCTGAGACCTTTGTATATGAGATGGTTATCTGCTGAAACCATGTTACTCAAGAATGTCTTTAAAGCATTAGTCAAGAGTAAAGGATGGTCTTAATGTGATTGCATGATGTAGATGAACTGCAATATTGATCCATGTCATGTCTACTGATGATTTAGTGTTTCTGTCTGGGTATTTCCTAGATACAATTCCGCCTGACTAGTTACACAATGCCTTCACTTGGTCCAGTTGCTGGCATGGCAAGAGCTTTTTTGGACCTCGGTTAATGTCACTTTCTAATGGAAGCTAATGGAAGCTGGTGTCTGGTGGTATTCTTTTAACCAGAAGGTTTTCCCTTTTTCACCTTGGGGTATAAAATTCTGTGCTCAAAACACATATGTCCCAAGTGGATGTATTAAAAAACATTTGGAATTGGTACAAGTTTCACAAGGAGCTAATTGATTCTGAATTGAAATTACCTATGATTGGCAAAAAGATTTTTAAGAAGCACCACATTATAGTATACTGTACAAACATATCCAGTAATTAAAAGGATACATACTGGACCGCCACCAGAAACACAAAGGAAACAAATAACAAAACTCAATTCTTTACTTAAAAAATAATTATTTCATTAATCCTCGAAAGTAGCCATTCAGCATGGTACTATAAAATGTATGCTGCTGTTTAGCTTGTGTTGTAAAAGACACTAACATTGGAGAATTGAAGTTACAGCTTATTTTTCAAAACTGTCACAGACAGAATGCATAGTTCATAGTGTTATCAACTCACTATCAATTTATTTTGGGGAACAAATGTTTTAAATATTTTTTTGAATTAAATTTGTAATAATTGATTTTGGTTAACCATTCCAGTTGATGAAATCATGTTTTATTTGTCACTTTAAAAGAAGGGATGTTGTTAAAGTGCTAATTAGAGGGCCATCTGAATTGTAATCTGAAAGCTAAAAGATGTGAAGGTGATAGTTGATGATCCCCAGAACAAGGGTACTGATACACTTATTTGCATAAATAATTTAAGCTTTTTATTTGTTGTGAAAGGAGGAGTCCACGCGAGAATGATATGACACTAGCGCTAGACATTTGCAGTCATTACTGGTTTCTCATGTAATGATCGATGGCGTTAAAAGAAGACGCATCGTAGATCAATAGAGACTCTCTTGGCCATTGTGATAAATAGTAGTTTGTTGTAAAATATGTTTCTCAGCCCTTAGGTTTGGAAGCCAGTATTGCCATGCATGTATTTCTATTTCTGAGTGTGTGTGTGTTTTGTATTTAAGTGTGTGTGTCCTGTGTAGTTTCTCCCATGACCAGTAGCATCTAGCTCCATCCAATGTGGCAATCCTACATACAATGGGGATGATACTACACACTGTTAGTGTAAGGCTGGCCCTTGCATAATGGTTACCATTCTATGCATGTTGAGGGCATCTCTGGTATGATGGAGCCCAAAAGAGCACATTCTTTGAATATAATGGGCATTTGTGGCATTATGGTGACTATACTGACCATTTCGTAGGTGATCCAGTGTAGGTAAATGCTGTTGTTGAAGGGTCCCCCCCCACGCTTTTTTCTTCAATTGCTGATTGTGAGGACTCTGAAAGTGCGCTGGGACCTGCTAACTAGGCCCCACTGCCAGTACTCTCACCCTAAACATGATGCATGTGAATTGGTAATCAAAATTGGCTAGGACTTTAACCCCCTTATAAGTCCCTAGGAAATGGTACCAGTGGTACCCAGAGCATAGGAGTTAAAGGTGTCATCAGGGCCTGAAGCACTGTTTCTGCCACCTTGAGTGACCCAAGTAAATATATGACAGCAGGCCTGCCACTGTAGACGTCATGGACAGGGCAAACTGTTCAAACCCAACTTTGCCATCACCATGAGAGGCAAAGCCAATGCACTATTGTTAATATATGTCCCTCACCCCTAAGGTAGGCCTTCTGAGCTCAGAAGGCAGGGGGAATTATATTAAATGTGCGGGCATATAAGTACAAGCTTATATGTCTCAATAGTAGGCCCTTTACATTCGGGCCTACTATAATGGTTCAGGGGGCCTTATCATAACGTGGGCTGGCACCTTTGCATCTGAAGGTTTCCAGCTCCGTTATGTCCCCACTGAAATATATTATGTTTAGTATGAAACATCTCTTCTTATTAAACTTGACTTGTTGCCCAAGTCAGATTTAATGTGACATGCGCCCAGGTGGCTATCTTAGAGGTTGCTGGTTGCCCCACCCTTTCCTGTGCCATGGCTGACAGCCTACAGCTGCTGCCACCAACACAGGCATCTGAGCCCCTGCCAAGAGGTGTGAAAACTCTCAGGAGTCAGATCGAAGGCCTGCCTGGGAAGGAGTCTGTACAGCCAAGGAGGGATTCTGCAATTTTTAGAGCGGCAGAACAGAGGCTTCTGGGTAGCAAAACGTGACACACTCCACCAAATGTGGGCACCTCATGGGCGGGTTAGCTGCTGGGACTTGAGGTCCATTGGCCATTAGCCTCCACACACCTAACATTCCTAAATCCAGGTTTGAATGTCCACCCCTGACACCAGAACAACAGATCTGATGAACCTGCAAAAGGACAACAAGAAGAGACTGTGCTTGCGACAACAGGACCTTAACAAACCAAATGCTGGATACCTTGTACCTGTGATAATGCTGTGAGAGCTGCACTACAATGACTCGTCCTGGAGCAGATAACGACTCCCCACGAATGTGGGACCTCTCTGCAACCCAAAGGCAGCTCCGTAACTCCCTATAACTAGAGATACTAGGTACCTGCAGCCCACTGGAAAATCACACATGAACCAAAGACTCATTGGCCATCGGGCCCACCAAGATATTGTTTAAAAACAGATAGCCTAGTGCATTGTGGGAGATGTAGTCCTGACCTCCACGAAGTTTCAGACAGCGACCGATCTTCCCAGGACCCTGGAATGTCGAATTATCCATCTGCTCTATTTGCTGAAACCAAGGCTTCTTGGCGGCCAGCCTGGCTATCACCTACTTAACTCGATACTCAAACTTCAAGGAACTCCAGAACATCTTTGACCTGTCGCCTACTGGCCTCAATGTCAAGATTTACCATCCCCTTCCTTAACAGCACCGTCAAAGCAACAAATTCAGCACCCACTGGACTCCCATCAAGCACCAAGAACAGCCATAGAACCTCTGCACCCAGGCTGTACAAGATAGGTAAAAATACACTGAGAGACGCAACCTGGTCCCAGGGCCAACCTCACCTTAACCCCCCAGGCGTTCCTGTGAACTCGAACTGCAAGGGGCTGTTTGCCACATGTGTCTTTTCCTGTTGACCGCAATAGTAACATTTTGCAGTATTTAAATGCACTGATTTATTTTTGCTTCAAGAATTCATAACTCTCGTTATACTCATCCAATTGTCTTCATTTTAGTTTCTAATATTATATACAAAGCTGCTCTATTTTTAACAAGTGGTGTAGAATTATTTAGAGTCGTGTCTTTTACTTATCGTCTATGTTGTTATGCTGAAATGATTGCCACATGTTCCTTTAAGAAAGCCTGACTGCTCTGTGCGATTCTACCAGGACTGACCTAGAGATTTATTAGTGTGAATCGAGAAGACCTAGTTTGGGGTATTTTGAGAGTATTACATAGTGAGACCTAACCAGCCTCACTGTATTATACTCCACTTTCCTACATTCAAGCTTGATGATATCCAGTCTGGTATAATGGGTTTCTTAACATGGTTACTTTTGGCATATTGTGAGTTTTTGTGTTATGATGGGACCCTGGGTTATGATGGGATATTCTTGACATATTGTGGATTTGGTTGACAAAATGGAGCCCATCCTTGTAATGATTGTGACCTTGAGATAATTGTTGCAATTTTAGCCACTTTGTACCATCTTACTCTGCATCATGCCAACCTTTGTCCTAAAACATACCTGATATATTGGTGGCAATTTCTGCTATATTGTTAGCATAATCTGACATGAATGGGTCCACTCTGGTGTAAGGGCAAACAATACATGGCATAGTGTGTGCATCTTTAGTATGATAAGCCCACCCCCTCCCCACGGCAAAATATTGCCTCTGACATAATACCAGTCATACTTGTCTTGATTGAGGACTTGGTTTACTGATGCCCACCTTTGATATAATATGTCTATTCTTGACATAATTGTATCCATCACTGGTATATTGGTTGATGAACATTAGACACATGGTGACCATCCCTATAAGGTACATGAGGAGTGTGTCAATGTGAAGCAGTGTAACATGTGAGGACTTAGGGCCAGATGTAGCAAACACTTTGCGACTCTTAAACGGCGAAAATCGCCGTTTGCGAGTCGCAAATGCGTGTTTGCTATGTAGAAATGAATTTTGCGAGTCGGAACCGACTCGCAAAATGCATTTCCGAGTCGCAAATAGGAAGGGGTGTTCCCTTCCTATTTGCGAGTCGCAGTGGTATGCAATTCCATTTGTGACCGCGTAAGCGGTCGCAAATGGACTCGCAGTTACCATCCACTTGAAGTAGATGGTAACCCACTCGCAAACGGGAAGGGGTCCCCATGGGACCCCTTCCCCTTTGTGACTGGACCCCAAATTATTTTTTCAGAGCAGGCAGTGGTCCAAGGGACCACTACCTGCTCTGAAAAAATCAGAAACAAAAGGTTTCGGTTTTTATTTCTAAGTGCAGCTCGTTTTCCTTAAAGGAAAACGGGCTACACTTTGAAAAAAAAATACTGCTTTATTTAAAAGCAGTCACGGACATGGAGGTCTGCTGTTCCCAGCAGGCCTCCATCCCCGTGAGTGCCCTGAGTCGCTATGGGGTCGCAAATTGCGACCCACCTCATTAATATTAATGAGCTGGGTCTTTGCGACCCCATAGTGACTCGCAGAAGGTGTCTGAGACACCTTTCTGCATCCCAAATTGCGACTTGCAATTTGCGAGTCGCAGGGACTCGCAAATTGCAAGTCGCAATTTGGGAGTTTCCTACATCTGGCCCTTAGTGAAGATGACAAGCTAGTGTTTGAGGACCAAACATGACACTTGAAATTAACATCTTCCATTCAGTTTTAATTAAATTGAAAACATTATTTTTCATTAAAATGACAAACATTTGTTTGGGGGAATGTCAAGTTGATGTTTCAGAGCAAACATATTCAATTTCCAACATATTTTGAAGCTGATAATTCAGGGAAAATTCATGCTAAATTCCAATTACTGATTTTGGTTACATGGTGCCAGAGGGCATTTAGTGCTGTGAAAGTTATGTTATGCCTCATCTGGTGATATTTCATGATATTTCTCAATAAATCTTTTATGACATTATCACTACTCATGGGAGAGACATCAGCTTGTACAACTGGTATAACCTGTCTACTGTCAGAACCTATAAGAACTATGTTGCCCTATCAGTAGCATTGCCACATGCTTAGTCTAGCCTGCTGTGTATGGTGTGACACCGTGAGAGCTATTTTACTTTTGATTATTCTACGTAATCCTATTCCAAATAGATTCCCAGTCATAGCAAAAGACTGAGAATCTACATTGGAGGAGTGTAATGGAAAAATGGAAGGAAGTGAATTGTAGGAGTGAAGACATTTCCTATATGTAGTTTAGTCTCTTTGCTTCCTCACTGCAAATCGAAGCGGGTTTTGGACCCCATCACTTTGAGTGCAGGAGTGCCATTGTCTTGCTCTTTTGCACAACACGAATGTGAACAGCAAGGAATGAAAATCACAAACGCAATGTGTTCTGAGAAAAGGTGGCATTGTGTGTCATATTTACACCCCTTGGATTGATGCTGCAATAACCTAATTGGCAGAAAAGATCTGCATTATTAATCAATATGTTTCAAGCAGCTATACCACAAACCCGAAAAATGTCACTTCTTCCCACTGAAAAACATAAATATAAATTTTATTACAATCTGTGCCAGCAAAAATGACAGATATACGAAATCACATCTACAAATAAAAGGGTACAATGTAATTAGTCTAAAATAATTTAAAAAATCTTGCGGTCAAAGAAAGAGACACCACTGTTTCTCCTAGGAGCTAGGTCCCCATTAATGGGAAGTTCTAACTTCCATAGCCTTGGTGTGGATCAGTGCCTGCTTACTTTTTCCAATAGGGAGAACTTTTGCATTTACGTAGAAGGAGAGACCATGTCATTGTGTCGTGAATTGTACTAATTGCCCACAGACATTCCCATTGCCCAATCATACTGCAGATGTAAAGCAAACACAATAATAATAATCACTCACGGATTGCACTTATCCCTTGAAAGATGTCCTTGCACAATGAAGATATCGATAGAGAACTAGCATGTAGGAAAAACGCTATGTGGAAGTTAGAAACGTTTCAAGAATCTTGCTGAAATGCAGAGTATTTCATTTTTTCCTGCCCGTACCTGTAAAGATACACAATTCCAATCCAGAGGAGTCAAGAAGGAAAAGGTTCTACCCCATATCTTGGTCTTGCAGGTTTTTGGCTCTCTAAGCAACAGTTGAGAAAAAGAGCAAAGACTGCTGACAGGCTGATAGATGGGAGTCTTGTAACAGAGATATTTAGAGCCATAGCCATAAACCGCTTTGTGACAGAAGGACAAGACCTTAAAAATTGTGGTGCAAGGGTATCTGTGTTGCATGCAAGATTGTTTTGGTGCAGGAAGGGCCACTTTCCTGCCCAAAATCAATCCCTGGAGACTTTTTCCTCTTTCTTCCGCAGCACACATAGAAAGAGAGAAAATGAGGAGAAATAAACATATTTCTCCTCATTAGGCCTCTCCTGGGGAGGCGTGTCTTTTTGGCTCATTCCCAGATTTACCTGTTTTTGTGAATCCGGGAATGCGTAAAAAACCATGGAATTTGGGTGGAAAGACCAATGCAACACCCATGGAAACACCTCCCTGGCGCAGAGTAATGCAACACAGCGATTTGCTTTGCATTACATTTCTCTAGATTTATGAAGCCACACAGGGCCACGCATGGTGACCTTGCGTGGCTTAATAAATCTCATGTTTCTTTAGCGTCTCTCTTGGACCACGTTTGCCTAGTGCGAGGGCAACGCAGAGGGGCTCATAAATATGCCCCAGCGTGTTTTTCTCTTTTCAGTGGGGAGTCAATGTTAATCAGCTAGCCCATCTGAGCAGTCGCTGCCCGTCCTTTAGGGCAGAGGGACCATGCCCATCTTTTGCCCCTCATGAAGAGTGTCTGTCAGGCTGAGCAAAAGTCGGCCTGACAGACACTCTTCATGTTCAGATCAGGCAGCCAGGAGCGAGACATGCGTGATTTGCACAGACTCCTGGCTGCCTGAGCTGAACTTTGCTGGGCTGAAGAGGTCACAGCTCCTATGGGCGTGACCCTCCTCAGCTCAGCAAAGGTGCCTCGAGGCTTGCTGTGAGAATGCAGGTTTCATTGTCTTTGTATTTATTTTGGGGAATCCAGTAGGAGGCTTGATTTGCCACTAATGTTCCTCTCACCTCCTGTAATGCTTGGCCTGCATTTTAGATCTCTGATGAGACCTAGATGTAATGTAACACTGTGAGTGTGAAACAGCCACTTTAAAGTTAATTGTGACCTCACAGGGTGAGTCAATGTAGATCACTTGGAACTGGGGCTGTACGATCTGATCTCGTTGCACCTCTGACGAGGCAAGCTATCAAAAGGAGAATGACTTTAAGGGCAGCCATGGTGAATTTAGGAAAGCCTGAAAGTAGAGCATTGCCGCCATTGTGGCAAGAGAGGGCTTAAGCCTGTGCTGCTATTCTGAAGTCAATGTGAGATATGAATGTTGTTATCAAAGCAGTCAGAGGACATTTGTGATACTTGTTCAAGTGGAAGCTCTACGTATGACAATGAGTATACGTCCATCATGTTCTGCCTTTTCTTGATTGATCAATTGCATGGGTCACAACCATCTCCGAGATGGCCCACAAGCTTCACATCTCGCTATTGCAAAGAGGAGTGTTGGGAAGGCCTGTTATAAACACCATACACTTGAAAATAGCCAACGGAATTTTGCTAAATTTCAACAGATTCCTTTTAAATCTTGTCAAAAGAAATCCTGCAATGTCCTGGTAACACGAGGGCTCCATAAGTGTAAGTCAGCCAGAGGTGTGAGTCTTTAATAAGAAGGAAAAATGTGCCTGCTGTGAATGGTAGTGCTGAGGTAAATCTAATGACTGCCTCAGGCCTTCTGCAGGATGCTTCAGGTGAGCCATATGAGACTCTGACTTAAAGAGTGCTCTGTAAGGTAAACAAGTCATTGGGGGCATATTTATGACATGGTTTGTGTCGCAACCCCTAAGTGAGATTTATGAAGCCACCAAGGCCACCTTGCGTGGCCCTGTGTGGTTTCACAAATCTCAGCCACATTGTCAAAGGTTTAGCGGCGGGTTAGTGTTACTTTTGTAATGCTAAACCAACGCTAAACTTTTTTGGGGGATTCACAAACCAACGCAAATTGGTGTTTGTGTTGGTTTGTGTGGCAAAGTAACGGAAAGCAGCGCAAAATGCTGATTTGCATTACTTTGCATCAAAGGGGTGTTACATGGGTGGTACCTGGGTGTACCTGTGCTACCACCCATGCTTTTTGGCGCTAAACCCTATTCTGAAACATCAGGAGGAAAGGGTTTAGTGCCAGAAATTAACACCTCCGAAAAGCAGGCGTTAAATGGAGAAATCATTTTATTTCTCCTTGATTTTCCGACTTTGCATGTGTGCTGCGCTGTACAGCACACATACAAAGTAGGAAAAGCATTTCCACTTGTCTAGGCATAGTATTTTGTAAACGAAGGATACCCTTCATATACAAAACCTATGCTAGACTCACGCACACACCCGTGCATTGTGGCGCTAAGGTTTGTGCATGGCGCATGGCAGCTGAAATCACCACCAGCGCTAGGGAGAGGGTAGGAGAGTGCCATTTCTAAGTGAATATGGCACTCTTCTGCTCTCTCTTGTCACACAGCACAGCATTTTTGGCTGCTGCGCTGCATTGGGTGCCAGCTTTCAGAATCTGGGGCCTCAAGTAATTTAACGCAGCGCAAATCTTTGCATTTAATTACACCAGGAGGTGTTTCCATGGGTATTACGTGAGTGTTCCCATACAATTTCCATGAATTTTGATGCATTCCCAGATTTACAACAACTTGAAAACCTGGGAATACACCTAAAAGATGTGCTTTCCAGGAAAGGTGTAACAAGGAGAAATATGTTTATTACTCCTCGTTTTTCCTCTTTCTCTGTGTGCTGCATTGTGCAGCACACATAGAAAGAGGAAAATGCCTCTCAGGATTGTTTTGTGCAAGAAGGTGTCCTTTCCCACACAAAACAATCCTGCCTGCAATGCAGGCACCCGTGCACCATGGTGCTAGGGTTCTTGTGTTGGTACTAGGTTGCCTAAAGTGTGCAGCGCAGGGAAAGGGCAGGCATGTGTTGTATTCTTTTAAATACTGTGCATTCCTGCCCTTTCCCTGTGACGCAGGACAGCACAGCAAGGTGACTTGCTGTACCGCCCTGCACCACCAGGCCCATACATAGTGGTCTTAGTTGTTAAAATGCAAAGATAATACTGCATTGGCTTGTGAAAACCAGAAGGAGAGTGTGACCAGCTTCAACATACCAGTGATTGTAAGCTCTGTGCACTAGACCTAATTCCACTTTTTCCAGGTCTGGGGCTACCTACTTGCCAACGTAGGGCTGTCCATGTGCTAGGAATGGGACAGCTCAAGCTATGGACACATTCACGCTTGCATGGGCATGCTTGTTTTGTACTGTAGCATGGAGTTATTGATGTGGCAAACTGGCAACAGGCTCGAGACCTTGTAGGGCAGGTACTGTTCTGCTGCCTCTGGTGTTTTATTGGATCATTGGTCTGCCATTGAGTTTTTGCCCTTGTACGGGTTGTGTTCTCGAGCAGTCTGTATGGGGCTGCTCTGAGGTCTGGGAGTGGGGCATGGTGTAAACTATGATTATGAGCTGACAGTGCTTCTTAAGACATTGTTCACTGTCAGTGATATAGGTTTGCCTGGGCAAAGCTCTGAGCTTTGGTCTCAGGTGGAGTTGTAACAGAGCATCTTTTCCCAGTATCCCCTAAGCTAATTTCTTGGAGATGTCATCTGTGTTGCCATCTGTAGCGTCTTCAATGTTGTGAGTGTAAGATCATGTTTGGAAAGGGATCAGACAATGTATTTCTAGTACACTCAGCCTTCATTTCCTGAGTCAGACTATGAATGAAAGACAGTATAGGAGGAAATGCTAGAAATGTAATCATTGAGTATCCTTCAGCTGTCATTGTTTGTCAAGGTCCAAAGAAAGTCAACTTTCCCCAAAATGATTAAGGTTGAAGTAGTAGGCATGCATTTCCAGGTCCCTAATGTTTTCACCCAGGTAACACCGAAGATTTCACATTGTATTCTTTAAAAACTCAGATTTGTTAACCTAGCCCTTAGAGCATGCTTTCATTAGTGCACTTCTGCACTAATGCAGCTCAGAGGCTAATGCTTCATTTTCATTGCCCCAGATTGCCTTGCAGAAAACGACCCTCCTCCTTTGTTTGCTATTTCCAGATTCATTACTTTTTGGCAGCACGTCAAAGAGTGTTCTCTTAAGCCTTTCTCGAGAATCAGTGTTGCCTCCCGCTGGCTAGTTCACCTAAGGTCTACACTATGACATTCACAGATGCCTGACTAGTTGGCATGGATGTAGTAGTCTCATGGTGACTTGCGACGTCTATCTCTAGTGTGTGAAATAACCAAAATTAAAGAAAAAGTTTGATGTTATAATGTAGTTAATGTGTGCAGTTCCATTTGTCTGTGATTTAGGGGATAGGTTTAGATCTCAGTTTTCTTTCTGATGGATCAGGCTCCTCACCTTTTGAATATCCCCATATGGCAGACTGAATCTGGAAATTTTGCAATAGTTGTCCTGCGCCAGTAGGTGGCG
The DNA here is from genome assembly GCF_031143425.1 of Pleurodeles waltl. NCBI lineage: Eukaryota > Metazoa > Chordata > Amphibia > Caudata > Salamandridae > Pleurodeles > Pleurodeles waltl. Next base: position 39,073,254 of record NC_090437.1, read on the forward strand.
TTGGGTCTGTCTCAACACCAGTTAGTGCCTGCACATGACATCACTGGAGCCACATTGCACCACCCCGGAGCCCTAATGTCTGTTCCTCGTCTATTTTTCCTGAAGAAGTCCAGGAGCAAGGAGAAACCAAAATAGCAATCCCTTCTCGCATCCAAGTCCAAGGAATTATGCTTTCCAGATGTTTGAAGGAAAGCCCATTTCGATGCACAGCATATTTCTGCTATTGGCACACCTCTAAAAGCGCTAAGAAAGATTGTTTTGCTCTGGAATTCCCGCTGGTGGTTCCCTTTTTGCAAGGAAATTAGAGATTTTGGTGCAAACAATAATTCACTAAAACATAGTCCTCTTCCGCACTGCTTTGCTCTTCTTGCTGCCTACTCAGCTGGTAAAAGCTGGTTCTCGGATCTGAAGTCTTTTAGTCTGTTGATGCAATAGCTGACTGTTTCACGAGGGTCCAGCCTGTAAAGCCTCTGCTCCTCCTTGGTGGGATGGGGTGGAGGAAAGAATGTTGGAAGCCTGATGGACTGTGCCATATATTACTACAGAATGTAACTTTTTCATCTGGTGAGGCAAATGTTCAGTCCCATCCATAGTGGGTAGAATTATCTCTTACATGTATGATGCTTTAGGAGTGCAAACCATTACTACCAGAAATGTGCAAAATTGTTGTTACTCTAGCATAATCTCCAGTAATGACAGCAATATGTAACAATTTTGCCTGTTCACATTACATGCACTGTTGCATGATTTTTAGCTGCATTTGACTAGAGTAGAAAATGTGTTGCCAAGAGACATATTTCACTGGAACCAGACATTGTATCCTCAAACTAGACTATTTTATGTGACTTTTGTGCGCAAGGTATGCTGTTGTGGAGAAAAGTTGCTCGAGAGACTGGTGAAATATATTTCCTGAAATATGCATGATATAATGAAAATTTTGTGATTTTCATGAAAACAGTAATGCAGATATGCATACCCATACTTGCCATTCTTTGGGGTAGCCATTTAATTCTATTATTTCCAAGGCTTTGATCAATCGTGAGCTGTGTGAGACTGGCGGTTGGAGTATCACAGATTTAATTGAACCTCAGATTTTAGAATTCAAGTGATGAGAAGGGGTATAACACATTTTTAGATCCTAGTATTTATATTACAGTTATACTTGTTCTCAACAGGCTAACTCCCAGGGCTGCCATACACTAATGTGAAGGAGTCATTATCTTTGTTCCTCAACAAATATGATATGTCATTGGATACTATGATCACCAAGTTCAGCTCGATGTTTTTGTTTGTCTCCCCCTACACCTGGACATCCCTTCCCTCTGTGAAATGTATCACTTTTGTCAGCAGAGGTTTGTACTCAACTTGAAAACTCAATTTACTTTTTCTAGGGCATTTCATATCAGCTACCGGAAAATGCATGTTTTTGTGTCCTATTTCTAGGTAAGCATTTCGTTTTTGTCCTGGGGGCTGTCTCTCATTCACTCGGGCACCTTTTTGTGTTTGTGCTTGTAGAAAGCTGGCTCTCTCTCTATGGTGCACTAAAAAGGAGTATACCGTGCAGAGAGTCCTGTTGATCCCCAATTGGTTTGCAGAGGCAAAGGTAGATGATATGAACCATATCTTGTGATAGTGTGGACTAGCAGTTAGACTTATCAGAGGGGAGTGCTAAGCATTCGTTGTACTCACAGAGGCAATACATGAGACACACACTCAAAGAATAAATCCAAGAACAATTTAGAAAAATAACACTTCTTTTTATATACACTTTGAAACCAAGAATTTTGTTACAAGATAAGCACATTTTCAAGCATACATACTTTTCAGTTGCAAAAATGGACACAGTGCAGTTTTTGCGGTTCTTCAATGTTACCCTACGGGAAGAAAAGAAAGTCAGCAAACAAGTACTTTTCGATGAATTACGAGACCAATCTCTGAGACTTAAGATAGGTACTGGGCAAGGGTCAGTACCACACCAACAGGTCACTCCATGCAGCACTGGGGCGGATGAGTGCAGAGGTGTAGTACGGTGTCGGGTGCCCAATGTATTTCAATGGGATTGGTCTCAGTCAAAATAGGCTGCAGGCTGTGGCTAAGAAGCCAATCGGGGAAAACCAACAGGTAGGTAAGAAACGTAGACTACTTGGGGACGTAAGTGCACCTTTGGTCTTCTTCTCTAAGGCCTAAGGGCAATGAATGCAGCCAAATCCTTCGGCATCGGTTTCTGTGACCGGGAGCATTCGCGAGTGGTCCTGTGGTTTGAGGCTGCCGATGTCATTTGGAACCCACAGTGGACTCGAGCTCAGGAGAGCTGGGGGACGCCACTGACACCAGGGACGCACTTCAGATCGGGCTGTAGGTGACAGGTCCAGTGGTTGCTTTAGGTGTTGGGAGGCTTCGGGGAGTCCAGGAGGGGTGACCGCGAGTGCAGTGGTGACTTTGGGTGTCTGGCCCTTGTGGGTCCCAAGACTGCAAAGTCCTTTCTTTAAAGTTGGTTGGGGGGCAGGTCCGTTGCTCACGGGAGTCTTGAGTCTTCTTCAAAGGCAGGCAAGCCTCCTAGGTTTCTGGAGGCTCAGCTGCAGCATGAGCCGTCTTTTGGTGCAGAGTCCATTGAGAGTTGCAAACAGGCCGGCAGAGATGGTACCAGGTCAGCTGCTTCTTTTCCTCTTGTTAGACTCCCCTAACTTTTTGCCTCTGCTTCCCAAGTTGTTGATGTGTGCTGGACTCTGTTTTTGCTGCTTATGATACTCTGGACACTACCACTGCTAACCAGTACTAAAGTGCAAGTGCTCCTATGTAAATGTATGTGTAATTGGCTTATCCATGATTGGCATATTTACTAGAAAGTCCCTAGTAAAGTGCACTAGAGGTGCCCAGGGCCTGTAAATCAAATGCTAAAATTGGGTCTGCAGCACTGGTTGTGCCACCCACATTAGTGGCCCTGTAAACATGGCTCAGACCTGTCACTGCAGTGTCTGTGTGTGCCGTTTTAAACTGCCAATTCAACTTGGTAAGTATATCCATTTGCCAAACCTAAACCATCCCTTTTTAATCATGTAAGGCACCCCTAAGGAAGGCCCTAGATAGCCCCATGGGCTGGGTGCAGTGTATGTGTAAGGTGGGACATGTTCTGATTTGTGTTACCTGTCCTAACAGCGGCATACTGATAAATTCAGTCTTCACTGTTGCAAGGTATATCTCTCTCATAGGTTAACATGGGGGCTGCCTTTAAATATTATTAAAGTGTAGATTCTCTTTGAGAGCAGATAGAAATATGGAGTTAGGGTCTCTGAACTCACAATTTAAAAATACATCTTTTAATGAAGTTGGTTTTTAGATTGTTAGTTTGAAAATGCCACTTTTAGAAAGTAGGCATTTTTTTGCTTTAACCATTCTGTGACTCTGCCTGTTTGTGGATTCCCTGCCTGGGTCAGTTTGATAGTAGGGCTGTTTGTAAATCTCCTCTATACAGTGCAACAAAGGGAGCTAGGGTGCAGCCTGCAAATCCTGATGAGCCATCTGTGCTAGAGTGGAGGAAGGAGTGGTCACTTACACCTGTATGGGCTGTGCATGCCCTCTCACAATGCAGTCTCCAAACCCCTGGTGTGTGTCTGGGGCCTGGCCTGGACAAGGCAGGATATTGTGAACAACAGAGACTTTCCTTTGAAGTATGCCTACTTCAAAGGCAGAAAGGGGTACAAGTATTGGACCCAAAACCCCTGAAAATTAGATCACTTCTGGAACCAAGAGGAACCTCTGCCAAGGAGAAAAGCAGAAGAGCTGAGGAGGAGTGCTGTGCTGCACCTGCCTGTGACTGTGCTTTCCAGGGCAATCCTGCAGCTGCTGCTTCTGCCTGTAAAAAGGGACAAAGACTGGACTTTGTGGTATATACCTGCTTGTGAAGAATCTCTAAGGGCTTGAATTGAGCTTGCCTCCTGTTTTGAAGTCTCAGGGCCATCAAAGACTTCCTCTGCTAACATCTGGACTCTCTGCTGAGACTCCTCTCCTGCCAAGTGGTTACCAGTCCCTGGGCCGTGAAAGGTGAAGTTAGAAGAACAAGAGCTGAAAATCCACGCAAAGAACGCCCTGTGTGGGGAAGTTTTTTGCGCACAATCTACGAGGCGGCTGATAAACGACACACAGCCGGCCTTGTGGTTAAAATCAACGCTCCACCTGCATCGTGGCTGGGAGCTCGACGCATCGTGGCTGGAGAAATGACGTGCAACACCCGCTTGCGACTGCAAACCCCACGCAGCGTTGTTTTCCAACATCATTTTGGTCTTGTTTGATTTAGATAAATATTGCCTATTTTTCTGAACTGGTGTGGTGCCCATTTTATAGTGTTTCACTGTATTACTGTGTGTTGGTACAAGTACTTTACACATTGCTTCTGAGTTAAGCCTGCCTCCTCGTGGCAAGATACCAAGGGGGTGAGTGGGGGTTAACCATGTGTGTTTCTCCTTTGCTCTGTCTAGAGTAAGGGTCCTTGCTTGGACGGGGGTAACCTGACTGCCAACCAAAGACCCCATTTCTAACACCCCTCTTCTGAAGGTGCGGCTTTTCTTTGTTCTCGGTCTTATTAGCTCATCAGGAACTGAGTTCTTGGGTTTAGGGGGGCCCTCTAAATATTCGATTTAGGGGTGGTACAGGGAGTGCCAACTGGCAGCCAATGAGTTGCCCAGTTTTAGGGTGACTACACCCTCTTTATGACCACTTCTGTTGGAAAGTGGGCATAACCCTGACCCTAGAGGTCTAATTCCTTCCAAAACAAGATAGAGGATTTTACAAAGTGGTGTCCACATTAGCTCGTACACCTTAGGGTGGGATTGGCATGATGTGGGCACACCACCTAATAGAATTAATGTTCCCCCCTGTCTTGCCGCCAAGTAGTGGGGTCAGGCTGGGGGGTTGGTCATCTCCACCATCTGGAGAGACCTGGTTTTCAAAACAAAGGTGACTAAGTCTTTGAGGCTTCCAACCCTGGAATTAACAACCTGTCTGGAGGAGCTGTCAACACAGGCTTTTGTCTCTGGCCTCGGAGAGGCACCTGGTTAGAAGGAGCCCTTTGCACTTTCAGTCAAAATCACATCAGATACCAGACAAAAGTGGGGGCTGACCATGCCAAAAAGGGCACTTTCCTACAGTGCTGAAGATTGAATTTGTTTCAAGCAGGGAATTTATAGTTGATATAGATAGAATTCAAGCGAGCTTCACTGTAGAGTGCCCTGACGTTTGACTAAAATACTCAATCCTTATGTCCTTAGTCTCTAAAGCAGGGGTCTCAAACAGAGATGTAATGAGAGCTACTTATAGTTAATGAAAATCATTCTGAGCTACTAATACTATTAGTGTTGTAATACTGACCAAATTAGAATAGACTACATTAGTTGCTACCTCATGCAAGATTTCAGCAGTGATCACCCCTGTGCATCCGGCAGGATTGCTAGCAGTATTTTAACAAGGCAGTATTAATTTAGAATATCTCTACATGGATAACACATAACAGCTGTAGCTGCAATTCCTCTGGCACCAAGGCAATAATATACAATGAGTAATACTTCTCCCCAACACTGCATGATCTATCAGTCAAATATTCAGCTTTAATATTTTTTTTTTTAATTGATGCATTTTCTCCAAACATCAATTTATGAGTTCTAAAAATATGCATATTTTAGTCACAAATAGATCTTTTTAATTTTGGTATGCATATTTAACCAACCAAATGAAAGCTTCTGACTTAGTGGATTGGGCTGCACACAGGAGAGCTACTTATAAGTAGCTGGAGAGCTACTATTAGCTCATGAGCTACTTGTTGGAGAGGTTTTCTGTAAAGGCTTAACCCCTTTTGCCCCCTTCCAACTTCCTTCCCTGCTCCCTTCCTACTTTAATCTTATTTATTTATTTTGTTATTTCGTACTACTTCCTTTAGGAACTTTGTGGCAGTACTACTGTGCATTCTGAATTCTTGTGCTGGAATTATGCAGTGAAGTGACACTTTGACCTTGGGCCCGAGGTCTCCAGAGGTCCCAAAAGACACCACTACTGGCCAAGACTGGACCGGTATACTAGAGCCAGAATAGATTAGCCACCATGTCAGCAGCCCGTAATAAAACAGATCACACACTCCCAGAGATGTTGACGAGACCCTCAGGGGGTCCGACAGTGGGATAACTCTTCCATCAGTGACTCGGATCGCATACCTGACTCAGAGGGCCCTGTGACTCAGGTCTTCCTGGAGTCCCTGTTTTTTTCACTTTCTTACAACCTACAAGCATTCAAGAAGGACCGCTCCGCCAACATACGGGACATGCAACGTGACATGTTTGACATCAGTGAGAGGGTCTCCACGCTCGAAGATAAGGATGATGTTCGCACGAGGAGCTTGAATGACTCCAGCAGGAGATACTTCGACTACAGGATCAACAGCTCGACCTTCAGGCACACGCAGAAGACCTGAAGAATTGCTTCAGGATGAACAAAATATCCCCCCTACATCTTACAATAGCGAATATATATGCCCTGATCACAAATCAAGAGACCGTCATTCTGAATCCCCTAGCCCCAGTACTACAAACTCCCAGTGCTGCCCTATTGATGGGAGGGGATCCAAACCTGGTAATGAATAGGGATATGGACAGGTCATGTCAACAAATAGATCAGTCAGGGACTTTTTCAGAGGTGGGGAAACAATGGCTGGAGGACTGTGGCCTTCAGGATATCTGGCGACACTTCTACCCCACTTTGAGAGACCACACATTCTACTCTGTTGCCCACAAGACCTACGTGTGCATTGACCATTTTCTAGCCATGACCCCTACACTTTCACATATCACAGACATCGCAATCGCTCCTTGTCTGACCACTTCCCTCAAATCCTTACATAGCTCCTACCTACCCCATGACCCTTCTACAACTCCTGGTGCCTGCTGTACTCCTTGCTCCGATCACCGTAGACAGTCGAATCCATCCGCCACACTAATACCTCCTAACTACAGGGTAATGAACCTGGCGATGTTCCTCTGGCCTCAGTTTGGGAATCCCTGAAATTAGTAACCAGAGGTGACTTGATAGCCTTCTCGGTGGCTGAGAACAAACAGCATCAAGACAAGCGAAGAGGCCTGGAGGCGCCAGTCCCTGAGCTCGAGACAATACACAAGCGCACATGGGTACACTGGACCTGGAGTGAACTTGAGAAGGCTAGATGCCTCCTTAAGCTAGACAGAGCCGAGTTTGCGATACTGCACCTCAACCACAAGATCTGCCTGGGGACCAATCGCATTGAGAGCATGCTAGCACATCGCCTATGGACTAAAACTCTTTCTGACTCCAAGTCTATCCATACACCGACGTCAGGCGAAGTTCGGTCCTCCGTGGAGATAGCTTTGGCCTGAGTTTATTACAGTAAGCTCTACACCTCAGAGCTACCCCTGCCGACATCCCTCTAGATTACATTCCCACTGCAGCTCTAATGGTTTTGCCAGAGATAGAGGCAGATTCCCTGGACCAACCTATTCACATCAACAAGGTTATTGCGACCATAGCCTGACTTACAACATTGAGATCACCCGCGGCGGATGGCTTTACTGCACTATTCTACAAGACCTATTGCCCCATCTTAGCCCCTCTACTGACCTGTCTATTCAGTCCCTTCACAGATACAGGGACTCTCTCCAACTCTATGCTAGAGGTGGTTATCACGGTGATACCCAAACCAGGCAAAGACCCGAACCAATGTAGCTCATACAGGCCCATCTCCCTCTTGAACATTGATGCAAAGTTATTTGTTCTTGCTCATCATCTTGACCTTCTAATGCCAGGTCTAATTGACCCTGACCAAGAAGGGTTTATCCCCTACCACCAATGCAGCGACAATACCAAATTCCTGTTACATTTTATCAACAAGACTCACCAGTTGCGCTGGGAGGCCCTATTCCTGCCAATTGACGCCAAAAAGACTTTCAACCATGTTTCATGGCCCTACCTCTGACACACTACGCTCCTTCGGATTAAAAAATCACTTTTGCAGTTGGGTTCGAAGCATATATAGCGCCCCCCCCCCAAGCCTATGTCCGAGTCAATAGTCTATCCTCCTCTCCCTTCCCCTTCCAAAGAGGGACTCGTCAGAGCTGCTTATTGTCACCTCTCCTGTTTGCCCTCTACATGGAGCCCGTTGCCAGCACCTACGATTGAATCCGGAAGTCACAGGGATCCCCTTTTCAGTCAACACCTTGTCAGCCTTTATGCAGCCTTTATGCAGATGATGTCATTCTTCATGTGGCAAACCGTATGACCTCCCTGACTGCACTGACGGATGAGCTCCACCAATTTGGCCGGGTTTCAGGCTTCAAAGTTAACATGCAGAAATCTCAGATCCTGAACCTTTTGGTCACCCCTGATCATGAAAGCTTATTACGGTCTCAATTCCCATTTCTGTGGAAGAAAGACACCATTCCATACCTGGGTATTGTTTTGGCCCGCTGTATTTCCAGTACGGTTTCAGCCAAATATTCGGGCCTATGTGCACAAATTCAGAGGGATCTAGGGTCATGGTCACACCACCACCTCTCCCTGACGGGCAGGATCGCGGCAATCAAAATGACTATACTCCTGCGTATCCTATTTGTCTTTCAGGCACTGCCCCCCATGAATGATTCAGTCTCTTCAACGTGCGATCGATCAGTTTATCATAGATGGCAAAAAAAAACATTTACACCAACGCTTACTAGCTTGCCCCAAAGCGGCAGCTGGCCTGGCGGTCCCACAACTTCTTCCCTATTATTAGACAGTCCTGCTCTAGTACATGATAGAGTGGAACTGCTTGACTACAGAAAAGTACTGGACCATCATGGACCAATCCATTGCCGGCTCGCATATCTGGAAAGAAATGTGGTTCCTCTCAAAAGACAGGGCGTGGGGCTTATACTCGTCACCCATCACACGAATTGCACTTCCTGTTTAGGATGCAATAATGACTAAAATGGACCTCACTACTTTTCCCTCCCCTATGACATCCATCAAGGCCAATCCAGACTTCCACCGATGGCGGGAGGGTGGATATAAGCGTATCAGCAGGCTCTTCGACACACACTGGGCTCATCCCCTTCGATGAACTGAAAGAGAACTACTCACTGACCAACATGGATTACATACACTACCTCCAAGCCTGCCACTAGGTATCCTCACCAGGGATCAGACCTGGCATAAGCAGGCTGTTATTCTCCTTCGAAAAGTGGCTCCTCCCTATGCAGGACGACAAACGTCTCATCCCCAATCTCTACACATTGCTAACACAAGAGAACAGCCCACCTAAGACCAAGGGACAACTACGGTGGGAGGCAGAATTGGGTAGGTCACTGACAGCTAGAGAATGGGGGGACATCTTTTACAGGGTCCACCACATACAATATAGCTGCCACTGAATCCGCATACAAAACTGCTACATATTGGTATCTGAACTTGCCCAGCATCTGTAAATGGAATGCTTTGCAGTCACAGGACTGTTGGTGAGGCTGTGGTGCCACGGAAACCCTTGTACATCTTCTGTGGCACTGCCCCAAGCTGACACGTTACTGTGAACAAGTACTAGATGACATTGACACAGTCCTTGACACATTGATTCCCTGCCTACACACACTTGGGTCTCCCCAACCCCTTAACCTATACACTGCGCTCAATGCAAGGGAGACAAATGGCCCTGGCCATATCAGCGCCACAGCAGGTCATTCTTTCCCTTTGGGGCATCAATGAGATACCATCCCACACTTTGTGGTTACATATACTCTGGTTTATACTGGGGATGGAGAAGTTAGCTATGTCCACTGAGGCAGACAATACTACATAGGCAGAACTATGCCCCCCCTTCATTAACATTCTTTCATCAGAATTCCATGAACTGACTTGTCCTATCTACTTAAAACTACTTCAGATTTTTCCAGGTCTGACCTCGGATGGAACCACTCCTTCAATAGCGCTTCCCACTTGAAGGACGCCCCCACCCCTTCAGCTCCTCTCCTTTCACCAATGTTATGCACATCATTGCACAGGCTTCCCTAGGCATTAGGACACCAGGGTATGAGGGTGGGGGGGAGGTTTTGTTAAGTTCTTCTGTTCCTTTCTTTTCTTCCTTCCCAGGCAGGGTACTGATATTACTTTGGCATATGAAGCTGTCGACCCCTTTGGGGTACTCTTCATTGCAGACAAGTTTGCTAATTCATCGCGGCCGGCCCTATGGGTTGTAGGCTAATCGCTGTGTATCTTAGATTCCTATTTGAAACTAAATAAAAATAATTGTTCCATAAATTGAATCCAAAGACCACCTGCCCCAGTGGGTGGCAGAATTAACCAAGACACTAATGTTTTATGCAGTAAGGTCTTTTAACAAGACTAGTGTCTGAAAGACAGCACTGGAATCTAACCATATGTCCCCTCAAGGCCAGCGTTTTTCATACTCATGTAGGTCACGAATATCAAATCTAAAATATCCACAAGACAGAGCAACATTTGTGACAAGGATGTCAAGGGACAAAATATCAAAAAGTAAGGTTGTATAGATGGCGGTATGGCTTTGCATAGATGGAATAGCAAATAAATAGCAACACTCCCTTCAGGACTCCGCTATCTGCCCAAACCTTCCATCCCGTTCTCACACCAGAGACCCCCAGAAGCCTGCAGTGGAGTCACGGACCAAGCCCTTCTAGACTGGGGGCATTTTTCAGCTTCTACGCCACCGCAGGATATAGTTGCCAGACTGAGCCTGCAGCAGATATCAAGAGGCGGCACTCACTGCAATGCACACTCACTCTCTTTGAGGAGTGCGATATAGGAGAGGGACTCAGAAATCCCATACCAGATAAAGGGCATCAGCCAGGAACCCCCATGCTAGAGGCTGCCTGGAGGCGTCGAGGGAATTAAAGAGACTGCTGCACCCCAAGGACCTAACTGTGACAGAAACCATCTGAAAACAGTCGAGGACATGGCAGTTAGCTACGCCCTGGGGTGAGGACATCCTGCGCAGCTGGGAGGCTGCTGATTGGGTCCAGGGTCCCATGAGTGACTGATGACAACGTAGCAAGGACAACAGAGGTACTGTGGGATTGCAACAATGCATCCTGCTCCTGGTTTGCTCCCACTGACAGTATTTGCTGGCTCCTTGGAGGTCTCTGGTCCCGGTGGGACCTTGGGGGAAGAAAACATTTGTTGTGCTGCCCTCCTCATCCCTGGTGTGCCGCCTGGACCTACCAGCACTGAGGTGTTCTGGGACTAGGTCTGATCCCAGTGCCCTCTACTCACTTTGGAAACACTGCAGGCCCTCTGTTGGGCTATAAACTACCCCCAGCGGCCCCTTTGGGAACTTTTCACCTGCTAAATGAGGCAATCAAGTACATTGCATAATAAGAAGGCCAATCCCTGGCCTGCCATGAGTGGAGTGCAGAGACACGTCGGGGACTCATAACATGGCACAAATGTAAAAAGAACACATGGAGGTGGCTACCTGGTCTGTTGCTATGACCTGTGCTGGTGGAGGGCTAGAACAGACGTGTGTAGCAGCACTGACTGGGGGCCACTGCTACCTGGAAACTGATACCCTACACAGCCCCCGCAACTGAGACCCACACTGGCCCACTACATACTTACCAGCATGATCTATTAAGTACCCTGGAATCTGGAGATGGCTCTGGAAGCATCAGGTCTGGGTCTTTATCCCATACTACCATGTAAGCCAGCTTGTGCATTGAACTATCCTGCACAGTGGTGGGACCGAGCCCTCGTCTGCCTCTCTTGCTGGTGCGCTGCCTCAACGGACAACGGACCCCACCCACCCCGATCTGAGTGGGGTAGCCCCGCCACCTATCTTTCTTGCCCTTTCTTCTGTGTCCCTGAGGCAGTTAATGAGGCAAGTTGAGATGCAAACTTGGCACAATGTGGGCATGGCCCTGGTCCCCACTCACGCCCAAAGCTGCACAGTTAGACAGTGCTGAGTTCAAGATGCAGAGCTATTAATTAACCTGGGGAAAGAGGACTAGAGAGAATCGCAAACTGCATTAACAAGGTACTACCTGGTGTTGTTGACCAGCTGGGCACCATCTGTCCTCAAGCTGAGCTGAGGCCTTGCCACTCTATTACACCTCTTCACCATGGGGAAATCGGTTAGGAACAAAGAAGCTGCAGAGCCTGGGGTGCTAAATGACTCTTACACTGCGGGCACACAAGAGGGGGCACCATCCTCCGATAGCTACCCTGGACACCAACATCGGGCAGCAGTAGAAACCGTTCTACAAGCTGTTTCCACCTTCTGGGAAGCGCTAGAGCTAAAAATAAACATGATGGTGACTGACCTAGGTTTATTAAGGGATGATCAAAGGCGGCTAATGGACAGAGTCACTTCTGCTGAACGGACCCTTGAAGACATGTCCCCTGGCCTGTCGCAAATGTGTGAATGTATGTCTGCCATGGAGGCCAGAGTGAAGACACTGGAGGCTTGAGTGGAGGATGCAGAGAACAGGAGAACAGGACCAGGAGGAGTAACATATGGATTATTGGGTTGCTGGAACAAGATGAGAGCCCAGGTGCAAACATTACATTTTCTGGAACAGTGGCTTTGCTACAATGTGGCACCAGAAAGACTTTCACAATATTATGCGCATGAAGGTGCACACCTAGTGACTTCCAGACCTTCTCTACCAGGAGCGCTTCCATGACCAGTAGTCGCCAAACCGTGACAAACCCTGGCACAAGCAGGACTATGGTGAGAAATACTGGTGGACAACCACTGTGTCATGATCTTTCTGGACTTTATGAGGGAAGTTCTAAAACAAAGGGGTTCCTTCACAGATGTTTAAAAGAAACTGAGAACACTAGGGATCCTGTATGCTATGTTCTAACCTGCTTAACTCAGAGTCATGCATAATGATGAGGTACTTTTTTCACATCTCTTCTGCAACTCTGGAACTAGATAGAGGCGATTCCTTGAGGGGTGGCCGGGGAGCCAGGCGGTCCCCAGAAGCAATCCAAGAAACACTGATGAAAGTTACATGCAAAGGCACTGGTACTGCACTGTCCTGCACCCAGGCTCTGCATGAGCGTCAGACGGAAGTTGAAATAGTGCAAACTCTCAGTGGTGCAATCTCAGACCCTTTCATCAAAGTAGACAATGCTACTGAGATACACAGAGCCTGAGTGTGTATCAATCTCCTCCTTTGATTCTGCTGACTCACCCCCGGTGATAGCCCCTGGCACCTCAGACGAAATTATCTAGACTGACAGTACTCTACAGGTGGCTGGGGTGTCAAGTAGTTGACAAGCAACTGCAGAATGCATATGAACTCAGAGGGGGTTGGAGGCTGGGGGACCCCGCTTTGGTTGCTTTGGATCTGGCTTTTCTGCAAATATGTGTGAGCTGATATGTTGAATTGAGCCTGCCTAAATGTTATATATGTTGCCTGATTAGATTTAATGGGAAGCCTGGAGTTGAACAGAATTGGGAACCTGTTACTTTTCTGACATTATTGATGGCGTGATGTGATGTCGGGAATAACCTAGCTGAGCGCTCCCCCACCCTTGGAAGTTTTGCATTATAAGAGTGTTAACATTTTGTGGGTTTGATTGATGGTTTGGATGGGAAGGATTTTTTTCCTTGTCCAGTGAGTGGGAAGTCGGTCTGTTCTAGTAGTTTCTGGGAGTTTAAGTTGGTTTGCATCTGTACACCTGTCACCACTACAACACACACAAGCCACCCCTTGGACCTGTGAGGAGCACAGCATTATTGGCTCAACCCCTTCACTTACTATCAGTCTACCCAATGACATCCTGCCTAATTTATAACTTTGTCAGCTAGAACATCAGGGGGCTTAACAATATGACGCAACAATACAAGGTATACTCCTACCTGAAAAGGAGAGGGGTGCATGTGACATTGATTCAGGAAACACACCTAAAAGCCCCGGAATAGGACGGCATAAAGAAGAGGTGGCATGTGCAGATATATGCCACAACATATTCTGCTTTTGCCAGAGGAGTCGCCCCGAAGTCCCATTTCAGGTCACAGAGGAATTGATAGACCCAAATGGCTGCTATGTTTTTATATCAGGACGTTTGGCAGGCCGGGATTTCACAATAGTGGGAATATATGCTCCCAATTACGACCAGAGGAGTTTCCTGGCTGTGCTGTCTGGGGTGATGGCCCCATTCCTGATACAGACCATCTTAATGGGAGGTGACTATGACTGTGTCTCAGATCCTTTCCTTTGTTAGATCACATCCTCCATTGGGTGGCTCACCCATGATGCACACAGCAAAGGCCTGCCTGGAATGACAACATCAATGGGCCTAATTGATTATTGGAGGCGACTGCATCCGGATATGACAGACTGTTCTTTCTATTCTGGACTGTATGACCTGCATGTTCGACTTGACACATTTTTGGTGTCTCCTGACGTGCATAGTTCGGTCTGCAATGCGTAATATCTGTGCTGCACGGTGTCGGATCATAACCGTCTCTCGATATCGCTAGACTGGCATAGGGAGCACCCACATATCTTGGACTGGCGTTTACAGGTGGAGTCCCTGGAGGATTTGGCTTTTTGCCTCCCCAATGGTGAAACCATCCGAGATTACTTCTTGGAGAACACAGCCTCCACCAACTTCCCGCTCAAGGAATGGGAGGCTTTCAAGTCAGTGATTAGAGGGAGTTGTATAGCAGAAACAGTGATAGTCCGGCACACCTAGTGAAGGAAATTGGAGGAAAGGAAAAGGCACTATGTGCCACAGAGCTATTAAAACCAGGCAACCCAGTCTTAACACAGTCACTTTTAGAGGCCAAAGAAGAGGTATTTATGGAGAAACAGTATAGTCTGTGTAGGAAGCTGGCCTGGTGTGTAGTGGACACCTATGGTGTTTGCACCTTATACCAGGTCCAGGCAACCCCTATTAGTTAGTGAGACAGTGTCTAGGAAGCCAGGGCTGTTTAGTGTTAGCTGTGGTGAGTAGCCAATACTTATTCAGGTGGAGTATAAAGCACTTGCATTACCACAACAGCCACACAGCAACGCATCACACATGAAAGGAATCACACAGTGTTGCAAAAATGAAGGTACTTTATTATAGTAACACTGAACTAGATTACTTATATGTAGTCCACCAACTGGAGGTAAGTACACACTATATATACAAGGTAAGTACTAGGAATTAGCATATAGAAAAAAAAAGCATTGGCAAGAAATAGCAAAAAATACCAAGGGACCTACGGGAAGGCCAAACCATATACTAAAATGGTATAATGCGAAGTGAGATACCCCACCCAAGGATGTGGAGTAGTTAGTAGGGAGCTAGGAGAACTATGGACCCCAAGTGGTGAGTATCTAGAAGACCCCCCGCGACCAGGAGAGCAGAAGTGAGTTATGTGGTCTTCCCATAAAATAACAAGGAGACTTGAAAAAGGAAGATTACAAGAACAGGACCAGACCAGAGGAACAGTGAATGCTGAAAGAAAAGGACCTGCAAAAGAAGGAAACATACTTCAGTCCATGCAGGATTGTCCAGGCGGGGCAGGAGTCACTGCCCACCCTTCCCTGTGTGAAGATCCGGGCAGATGAAGGGGGATTAAGACCAGCTGTGGAGTCCAGTAGCTGCAGAGGAAACCCTGGAGTCATGCAGAAGATGTCCCACACCAGCCGACGGTTTGCAGATGGGTCAGCAGTCAGGGAGACCACCAACAAGCCTTGGCAAATGCAGACCAGGGCAGAAGAGGAGTTGCTAAGCTGAAGAGGACCGGAAAGGCCCTGGGGACTCGACTCTTGGAGGGGAGTCCGGACAGACCCTCAGCAGTCGGCAGAGCCAGCCGAAGCAGTTGCAGCTCCCACAGGCTACCCACTGGCAGCAGGCACAGTAAGTTGCAGTGAGGCCCAGACCACCTGGAGAGGAGTCCCACATCGCTGAAGCACCAAAGGAGAGTAAGTTCTTGCAAGGATTAAGTGCTGGAGGCCGGGGCTACTTGGAGCTTGAAGATCCCTCAGAGCAGGAGTCAACAAGCCTTGGTTGCTGTACGAGTTGTGGTGCACAGGGATTCTGTCCTACAAGGAGCGGCAAGGGGTCACCATCTCCCAAGTTGGACAGAAGGGTAAGAGGACCAGAGGACCACTCAGACCCACCACCTGTGTTGCAGGATCTACGCAGTTTCAGAGGAGAGCAAATCTACGCAACCAGACCTCGTTGCCTTAGGTGCCTGCGAATGCAGGGGAGTGACTCCTTCACTCCAAGGGAGATTCCTTCTTGTTTCTTGGTGCAGCTGAAGGCTTGCAGACCCCAGAGAATGGACAGCCATGGAAATGTTGCAGTTGCTGCAAGGAGCTGGGGAAACAATGTTGCAATGGGAGGTCGTCTCGGGAGTTGCAGTCTTGTTCAGTCCTGAAGTGTCCAGTTGCGGTTCCGGTGGCCAGAAGCAGAAGAGGTCAATGCAGAGGAGTCCTGGTGGAGACTTGCATGCCGAATCTGGGGACCCACCACAAGGGAGTCCCTAAATAGCCCTAACAGGGGGCTTGATCACTTTGCACGGCGACCACCTATCAAAGGGGTCACTGATGTCACCTGCCTGAATGGCCTCCTGGAGGAGCTCTGGGCACCACCCTTGGGGTTCTGATGGACATTGTCCAGTTTCACGCCAGAGCATGGACTTACTTATGCAAGTGGGGCACCAAATGTGCCCTTCAAAATAAACCAGTGGCTTGGGGAGCCTACCACTCACCAGCCTTGTAACACCTATTTCTAAGGGAGAGGGTTTTGCTTCCCTCGCCCACAGGAAATCCTTTATTCTGCCTTTCCCTGCTTGAGCTGGTCAAGCAGCAGGAGGGCGGAAACGTGTCTGAGGGGCTGCAGCACCGTGGGCTGCCAGCAACCCCGGAAAGCCTGGTAGAAGCAATATTGGGAGGTCCTCCAAGGACATGGAATCATGCCACCAATACTGGCATTAGTATTGGGTATGATTCTGGCATGTTTGAGACCAAACATGCCTAGGTTCAGAGTTACCATTATGTAGCTAGACCACTGGTAGTGTGACTTATGGCCAGTACACTGGTACAATGGCTTCCCCACACTTATGAAGTCCAGTGCATGGGAACTAGAGTGCATAGGGGTTCCTTTGCTCCTGCTGGAGTGCCCTCATACACAGGAACCTGCACCCTGCCCTCTGGACTAGGAGGGCCTACCATAGGGGGAACTTAGAGTGACCTGGTGCAGTGACCAGCTGTGAAAGGGTGCACACACCTTTTCGTGCAGGCTGCAATGGCAGTGTTGCAGGCCATGGAAGACCTCTGGTGTACCAATGCCCTTGGTACCTAAGTACCATATATTAAGGATTTACAGGATTACATCAGTATGCCAATTGTGGGGTGTAAAGGGTACCAAATCAACCAAATTTAGAGGGGAGAGCACAATCACTGGGATCCTGGTTAGCAGGATCCCAGTGAAAACAGTCTAAACACACTGATAGACAGATAAAAAGTGGGGTGAACCATGCCAAAAAGAGTGACTTTCCTACAGTTTGTATAGAGAAACTATGATGCTTTGACTAGCTAGCCTATATGGCACGGGCACATGCCGAACGTGACAAAGCAGGGACCCTTTATGGCATGGATGATAAATCCCATGCCCCTTAACTCCCTAATTCTGGAAATAGAACCTGCTGAATGTGGGTGACTGTACCACCAGTAAAGCCATTAATGCTAGATTCAAAGAATACTACTCTTTTCTGTATGCGCCTCTAAGAGATGGCCCCGCTCCTACTCAGTTGCAATTCATTAAAGAGATGGATTTACCGCACTTAAGAGGACAAGGCTTCAGAAATAGGTGGTCCTATTACACTGCAAGAAGTCAGAGCGGCCATTGGGGCAATGGGCAGCGGTAAGGTACCGGGTGCGGATGCCTTTCCGGCAGAGTTTTAAGAAATGTATTCAGAGGAGCTCTCCAAAAGTAGTAGAACTTTATGCGGTGGCATTGGAGGCAACACATTTTCCCCCACCAAAAATGAGGCCATAGTGGTCCCATTATTAAAGTCAGGACTCCCATTTGAGGATGTGTGTGCATACCGTCCATTATCAATGCAAAATATGGACTTCACAATTGTGAGCAGAATACAAGCTACTCTCCACCTGCCATCCATGCCTAAGCTAACCCACCCTGATCAAACAGGTTTACCATCAGGCGGCTCCTGTCTCTCTAGGAGCCTCTTCTAGATGCAGAGGGAGCGGTCATTATAGCTATTGACATTGAAAAGGCCTTTAATAGCCTGAGGTGGGATTATCTCTACCAGGTGAAGTCTAAAATGGGACTTGGTCAGGGATTCATCAGTTGGACAAAGCTACTCTATGCAGCACCCACGGCTCGGGTCAAGACAGGTGGAACAATCTCTGGTCCCTTCAAAGTGGGCAGAGGAATGAGGCAGGGCTACCCCCTTTCTCTGCTACTATTTTCTGTGGTGGCCTGTCAAAAGCGGCAAGAGCTGTTACTTATTACAGTGAGCTGGAGGGTCGGGGAAGGCAGCATAGAATTGTACTGTACGCAGATGATATTATCCTTTTTCTCTGAGATGCAGAGGATGCCCTGAAAAGGGCCATCTCCATCTTGGAGCGCTTCGGAGCGCTATCAGGCCTCTGCATTAACAGGCAGAAATCCCACATCTTTCCAAAATGCTGAGACATGCCTCACCCCAAATTCTCTGTGACCTCGCCTTGGAGGCTTCACCCATCAAATATCTTGGGGTACTGCTCTGTCACAGTCCCCGTGATCTGTTGGAGGAAAATGTTGGTGCAGCAATCAGAAAACTCAGCACAAATGTGGCCTTTTTAGAAAACGCTCACACTCTCTGTAGCGGGCCGCATTGCAGTTGCCAAAATGATGGATTTACTGCAGCTACTCTATTTTTTCACCCCACTGCCAATGTATATTCCTGAACTCCTGTTCTGCGAACTGGACTCATTATTACTCATATTTATTTGGGGAAGACCAGGCGGAGAGTGGCTCTGAGCAAACTACAACACCTAACTGGGGTGGGAGGGGGGACTAGCAGCACCTGACATAGAGACTTATACCGAGCCGCCCAGCTCCAGCGATATAATCAATGGCTTAATTCGAGATGGTCTACAGGGGGATGAGATGCCTCATAATATTCGAACATTTAATACCCTATTTCGCATCCTTATGGCGCCCAGGGGACCACCCTTTGAGGGACCAGCGGACCTATAGGTTATAATGCTCTGCTGGCTGCCCAGTTTAGAACACACCTGGACTGCCTCGCCATAATCCCCAGACCTCTCGTTGAGGTGACTGGCCTTACAACCAGGAGGGAGGGCCCTTCGGGGCATTTCAGGATGGGCAGAATAGGACATTACCGGGAGAGGTGACCTGCACAGAAACAAGGAACTACTGTCCTTCGAGAGCCTTACTGAGGATTATGGATTGCCGCAAGGACAATGTCTGTTCTATAGGGCAGTAATTGCTACAGTTAGGAGACACTGCAGACAAGGCAGAGCAGAACCCAATAATCATCTGAGCTGCCAAGTGCTTTGCACTACGAACAGTAGAGTAAAGGCAGTCACACTCATATAGCGCACTAGACGTGCTAACTCCTGTAGAAAACTCTGTACATCAAATGGGAAGAAGATATAAGCTTGCCACTTGGGGAAACTCAGTTGCACACGTACACTGTGTCCAGAAATGTCTGGTTTAAATTGATACATTTCTATATACTACACAGGGCATACATCACCCAGGTAAATTAATCAAGATGTTTTGGTGGAGGCCCACAGCCTTGGCTTCGCTGAGCAAGAAGCTGAACTACTTCACATGCTGTGCACTTACCTCTTCGATGTTTTATCCCTCGATATTCTGGTCATTATATTCTGTCTTGTCAATATTCTGTCTTCAATATTTCGTAGTACAATATTTCGTATTTCGATATTTCGTAGTACAATCGTAGTACATTCATTTGTACTCAAGAGAATTTAGAACTACCAGATCCAAAAAAGGATCTAAAAAAATGAGATGAGGTATGAGGGTGTCTATATTTGTTGATATAAAATGAAGGTGCATGCCCATAAAAGTTTGAAAAGAGAATATCTATGCCCATGATTTAGCTGCATGGGGTTTATTTTTTAAACTAGACCCAAATATAATTGCTGAATTAACCCATCTATCTCCTTCATTGTCCTAACCCAAGATCTTATACTCAGGATAAACCAGATCAGTTAAAACTGGGGAATAGTCTGACGTGCAGCTAAAAGGAATCCTTGGAAATAACGTGGCCTATGCTTAATCTCAGACTAATTGTTTATCAATGCTGCCTTAAGAAAGGAAGTGGCATTTGCTTTGTAGGATCAGATGGAGAAGGCGCTATATATGGAATTTCCGCATAGCCTCTCACATCAAGTTATGATGAATATTCGAGTTTGAAGAGAAATAAAGGATCCTTAAGTGACCAAAGAATTGATGGAAAAGAAGTAGTTAGAGACGACCATACAGCGTTTCTGGCCACTTCACGTGGTGAGCTGCAATTGAGATTTCTTGGTGTTGACCAGTCCCTTTCTTAAAGGCTTCCCCACAGTGGAAGGGATGCACCATATTTCTATGTCAGATTCTAAACTCATAAGCAACTAGAACCTGAATGTAGTGTGATGTGTGATCAGTTTCTGTAATGTATATGGGGCCTTTTCCAGAACATTGTGGGCCAGATTTAAGAACAGTGGTGCTACATTACATGTAGCGCCACTTTTCTTGTGGCCCCTTGCACCCGCATACACCATGTGTGCACTGTATTTCAAATACTGAACACCATGGCGCAGGGTAGGGGGCAGTAGCATCAGAATTTCTGACACTTTTGATGTACTGTTCAAGTTAGTGTCAACATTTTGGCGCTAACCCTGAACAATACATAGGAGCCATTGAAAACAATAGCATGTCCTCTTTTAACACCTGCTCTGAGCAGGCATTAAAAATGCTGGAAAAATTGACACAAATAAATTTCTGTGCACCATTTTTGCGGCCCCCCAATGGGGAACGCCCTCTGCTTGCATACATTATGCCTGGCGCAGGCATAATGTGGCGCAAGGGGTTACAAAGTGGTGCAATGCATGCCTTGCACTACTTTGTAAATATGGTGTAGTGTTTCTGGCCATCTAATGGCGCATTAACATAAAAAAAATTACCCTTATGTGTTGTTACATGGCATTAGGCCTACTTAAATCTGGGTTTGTGTGTGTGGTACATAGTAGTTGCAACTTTAAGTTGCCTTTCATAGTAAAGAGCACTTTTATATCATATCTGATGTGGCTGTGTTTATTCAACTTGACTGTTAATTTGGCTGTTTATAGTTGTAGCCATTGAGCCTGGCGATGAGTTTCTTTGTAGGTCATAATTGATGGTTTGATCTGAAACTTTCTGTGACCTGTTAAGTCAGTGTTGTGGTGGGGTGGACAGTGCCTGGGAGAAATATGGTTGCACTCAACAGTTTCTTTTTTGACTTGTCTGTATGGATCTTTGGGAACAGCTTCTGAAAATGAGCATCTGCATTGTGTTTGGACGTGTTTGGGTGAGAGAAAAAAACTCTCCTCACTTAACAATGCTATTTTGTAATATCCAGAGCAATATATATTTTCTGGCATCTTAAAGGTTACAAAACAATATAGCGATCTATAGTTTTAGAGAAGAAAGGAAGAACAATATTACTACTGGCTTTTGTTCTAACATTGCAACTATTGTTTACAAAATCTTCTCCTGTGACCGGCGATCGGATTGTATCAGAGGCCTTCTGAGTGATCATGCCAGATTTGGCCTGAGTTCTTGTCATCTATGTTGTGATTGTGCAATTGCATTTCACTTTGTTTAAGGTTAAAGGTGGCATATCTTCTTATAATATAAACCCTTAAATTATAAACCCACCCTGGGGCTGCCCCGGACACCCACCACCCATGCATGCAATCTCAGCTTCATACTAGACTCTTCTCTCTCCATGACCGAGCAAGTCAACGGCAGCTCGTCCTCATGCTTCAACACCCTTCGTATGCTCCGCAGGACCTTCAGGTGGATTCCGGTAGAAACCAGAAGAACAGTCACCCACGCCCTCGTCAGCAGCAGACTGGACTATGACAACACCCTCTACGTGGGAACTAAGGCCAAGCTCCAGAGAAAACTCCAGCGCATCCAGAACGCCTCAACATGTCTCATCCTCAACCTCCCTCGCCACAACCACATCTCCGCCCACCTCAGAACCCTACACTGGCTACCCGTCAACAAAAGGATTGTCTTCAAAATCCTAATCCACGCTCACAAAGCCCTCCACGACACCGGACTGGCCTACCTCAACGATCAACTTAACTTCCACATCCCGACATGCCAGCTCCGATCTGCCGACCACGCCCTCGCAACAGTCCCTCACATTCACCGCACCACATCTGGCGGCAGGTCCTTCTCCCACCCCGCCACCAAAACCTGGAACTCCCTCCCCACCAACCCACGCAAGACCTAGGACCTCCTGTCCTTCAAAAAGCGCCTCAAGACCTGGCTTTTCGAGCAGTAGCACCCTCCCCCACCCCAGCATCTTGAGACACTACCGGGTGAGCAGCGCGCTCAACAAATTTATTGATTGAGTGATTGAAATTGACTGTAATAGCAACACTGCGATAAGAGTACAATTGCAAACCCTGTACATTGAGAATTCCAAAATCTATCCTAGTAGAGAAAGAATTCCTGGGTTACTAAAGGGAATCTGCAACTACCATTGACTCCTGAGGCGACTTCTCACGCGTAAATATCTTAGCACCCACAAATGTTACAGTTGTACATTTACATTGACGAAATTGTGATGCAAAAGTACATTTGCACTTGAAAATCATTGTTTTAATTCTTAATAAGTGTAACCCCTTCATGGAGTCCTGCATCAGCTTTGGAGGTCTCTCTGTCAGGTTTAACCCCGAAAACCTGTGTATTTGTATGGTAGATAGAAATGTAATATGGCATTAGGAAGGATTGCCAGCAGTAAAGTTATAAAGAATTTGTCTCTTTCGAATGCCTCAATGTAGGTAATGCATGTCAGTCATACTGCAGTGCTCCTCGCACTAAAGTAATAATATTAGTAAGTTGTCTTCCCACATGCGTCATCACTCAGAATTAGCTTTAAATATATTTTTGAAATTCAGCCATTTTTCTCCAAATATCAGCTTATGAGTTCTGAATATACTCACATTTTCTTCTTGAATAGACAATTCTGGCATATGTATATTAATACAACCAAGCAAAACGTTCCAATTTAGGAGGCTGGGATGCACACAGGAGAGTTATATACAGGTAGTTGGAGAGCTACTACTAGCTCACTAACTACTTGTTGGGAAAGCCTGGCCTAGAGTAAATATATTAATGTGCATTTCCGGAGAGGAAACTACTTAAAAACTGTTGGCGCACTCCCATAAACTTGTGACAAATTACAGAAGTTTCCATGTCTATCATGTGCAGAAAGTGGATTAGTTAAAGGGAAGGAAAGTCTGGATATTATTAAAGACATTGATGCAAATATTAAGTTTTCTCATCTCGTGCTTTAGTTTGTAGGAGGAAAACAACAACTCATTTTAATTAATAGGACAAAAAGGTTAACAAATGAGAATCCTAGGATGATATCAAATTGAATCGTAGCTCAGAGTTGATGGCTTTTTTCTGCAGCTTGCAAAGCCTGCTTTCAGCTGATGCTTCAACAATAAGAAAGACTGAAAGGAAGTGTGGAGAATACAGTAAATCCTAGGCAACTTTAACACTGCGCTCAACAGTACCTCTAGTAGTTGAAACCACTGCTGTTGTTCATGATGATGAAAGGAAATCCATATGTTAGAAAATATCTATTGTGAGGCAGAGAAATTGACATAAGGGTTAAAAGAGCATGTGCCTTGAAATTATATAAACAATCTCAACCATTTAAGGAATCCTCTTGACTCTCAAAGAGTTAACCAAGAAGTTGGACAAAAACTGAAAGGAAATGAAAACAACTGCATGATTTTTTTTTACCAACTGTCATATTTTTTTAACATTATAATTAGGTATAACAATCCCAGCATATAAAAGGCAAATCAAGAACAACATTGCCCATCTCATTGGGGTTATATATCATGCAGCAATTATTTGCACATCCCATTCTCTATCTGTACTCTGCCTGAACCATCCATGGATCCTGCTGTTACTCTTGTTCGTTTTGGCGTAACAGTCCCCTTCCATTGAGGAACACATCAGTATATGTCATTCTGGTCCTAGGGAAGGGTAAGCCTGATTTATATATGGTTAATCCTTGTATGTAGTAGAAGAATCCAGCTAAGAATGATTCACTGGAACAAAGCCAGTGTGATCACCAGAAGGAAAAGTTAGTTTACTTTAAATCATGTTTTGTAATACTTTGGCTGTAAATCAGTTCTGCTACAATGACAAAAAAGTCTCTCACCCTAATCTAATGCTCTTCTGGATGGTGCAGAATCAGTCAAGCTCAAAGAAGGGCACAGTTCTGCAGTTCTCCAGTGCTGATCCATATTCTAGGACCTGTTGTGACCTCACATGGTTTGTGAAGCATGAGGCGAAATCTCTCTTGCCCGCAGAAAGGAATCCTGCACTTGGGGAGGCACATTATTTAGCATCTAGCCGAGGAGAAGGCCATTATTTGGATGGCTAACACAAGCCCCCGGGGTTGAGTTTGGAATTCAAGGCAGGGATTTCCCATCTCCTGCTTGCTAGAGACTGCGAAGGCCTGTGACAGAGGGTGTGGTGGTAGACCCAAAAATACTTGAGCCAGAAGTCGCCAGTGAAAGTTCAGTTGTGTACTTTTGCTGTATGGCACCCAGTAACCCGGAGCTGCATGCATACACCACTGCTGCTTGCTGGGGAGTACTGCAGAGAAGACAGTGGAGGGAGGTGACCTAGCTGAACTGGCATAGAGCTTGGACCTTTAGGGCCTGTGGTAGTGAGTCCACTCTTGGATTGTATTATACTAGAGAGTGATGGAAGAAATTTCTGTTCAATACAGAGTGGAACTACAGGAGGGATCTATTTTAATCTCTAACTATGCCTCATGAGGAAGCCCAGAGCGTGAAAAGGACTGACTTTTTTTTTTTTAACCAGAGCCCAAATTTCTTAAGGGAGTTGGCCAGAAGAGATGAGGGTGGAGATGCGGAGCACAAAAATGGGGGCCCCACTGAATGTGAATCACTTTTTTTGTCAGCACTGAGAAATGTACAAAACACATCTACATCTATAGAGAGATAAGGAAGGCAAGTGATTGCAGAAATGAGTAGTGCAAGAGAATTGGAGATGATCCTGCTTCCATTCCAGCAGATTCTTTACGAGGAGCATTAACTCTACTGTAGCCATGGGTGAATGAGTAACTTGAGC
This sequence comes from Pleurodeles waltl, assembly GCF_031143425.1. NCBI lineage: Eukaryota > Metazoa > Chordata > Amphibia > Caudata > Salamandridae > Pleurodeles > Pleurodeles waltl. The sequence goes on from NC_090437.1 coordinate 39,098,658, forward strand.
TGTGGTCTTTCATCTAGTTGGGAGAATATCTTTTGTTTGACGGAAGCTATGATGTGCTTTTATTTTAGAACGGACACATGAAACAGAAAGCACCCAAAGCATCCAATTAAAAAGGTGCTCTTTGGTAAGAATGCATAGTGTGTGCATTTGGAGTATGCACTCCCACACCAGATACATCAGCAGGTGATAATTCTATTTGGTCATACTCTTTATGTGTTTCATAGAACACACTAAGTAACACTGGAGTTGAATGGCAAAACCGTCCAATTTTTGCTGCAAAGAATGTAACAGCGTTGATGGTAAAAGGAAAGTTGATTCTTCCTCTTTTTTGATTTCTTCTTTTTTTATATATTCTTCCAAAGGTAATACACTATGAGTTACTAACCATGAGAAGCTTGCCTCCTTTGCGGAAGTCAAGTGCACATTGGTAGGATTCACAGGTGAGTACTCAATAATGCAAAGTGTAGCTCCTCGTTTAGATGGCACTTTTTAACAGCATGATATGGTGTGTCATTTGGGCGCATGTAGGTGGCACTGACAGCTCAGTATGAAACACAAATGGCTTTGGGTATCCTTATGCTTTAGAACAATCTAATGAATGGAATGATGATGGCAATTGCTTTTTTAGTATGTGGTCATTTGTCCAACACTGGTCCTGAAGAGCCCTGGAAAATTGCAAAGGCTAAAACTCGTCGCCCTGTTGCCTAGTAGAAGAGCTCAAGAAGATGAACTGTTTTGATATGTGTGTTCAGAAGGCCTGAAATTGGCACATGTATATGTCTGGTTAAACGGGATCCTTGCTTTGCTACTTCCTGGTGGATTGCAAACATTCTGAAAAAAACATATACAATACCTATCATTTTCTAATTCGTGGTTTGGACAGACAAGAAATGATGACAGTTTAATCAGTGTTTATACGTTAACATATGTCTTTTGTGAACTTATCTAATATTTTTTAAAAGTATGTGACTGTGCACTCCACCCCCGAATGCATGATGATAGATAAACTTTAAAATATAATGCACATTGACCTCCGTCATGCGGGACAGGGAAAATGGCAGACAATGAATTGGAGGTACATTTGGTTCAGTTTTTAGGTAAATTCCATGAAGATGTGATAGCTGCACCAGGTATGGGTTCAACTGTAAATGTACTCCCACAATCAAGTTTAAACCAGGGGTGAGCCAAGACTGCGTACTCACCCCTTTTATCTTTTGCTTGTATATTAATGATCTGGGCACAAGCGTATCACTTGTGGAGACAGATGTGCCTAGGGTGGGGTCCGGGAGAATGCCTGCACTGCTATGTGCGGATGATTGTGTCCTAGTCTCGAGAACAGTTATGGGTATCTAGAGGCTGTTAAATACATTTGTTTCATTCATGAGCGTCCTTGGCCTCTCAACTAGCATTGCTCAGACTCATACAGTGGTCTGTAGGCGTGCTCCGAGCAACCTGAAGTCCCAGTTTATTAATGCCACTACATTTCTGTGTTCTTTCTTTCGTGTTCCTGGGGGTATCTTTTAACTCTAATCTTACTTGCTCACTCCTCATAAGTGTCAGAAAAACCCAGATTGATATATTAAAACTATCGAAACAATTTTTAGGTTTGCAGGGGAGTAAAGCTCCAAGCCCCTCGATGTGATGGTTATCATCTATGCAGCCGCTGCTTTTCTGTCTGTGCTTACGGATCAGGAATATGGGGATATACCAACACCTCGCACCTACAGATCAGAGAGAATGTGTTTCTGAGGAATCCAAGATGGCGGACGGATTTCCCGGCTGATCGCCACTACCGCTCTAGCCCATCCCCAGACTACACGCGGCTCTCACTCACCCGCGGATGCCGCGGAGGCTGTGCGCCGGCAGCACGGACCACTGCGGGCGCTTTTCGGCTTTCTGGTGGTCCCTGCCAGGATCGGGGCCGCAACGGCAGGCCCCGGAGGGCCCCGCAAGAATAGGCGAGCGTGGCGCTCGCTCCAGACCCGCGCTCTTGTCCCTCTCGGCTAAGCGCGATTCCCGCCGCTTCCTGGCAATATTAGTTGGTGTTTGGGGCGTGTGGGACGCTCGGATGGCGCCGAAGATAATCAGGACCCCCCCGCTCCTTACGGGCACGGCAGAACCAAGACCCAGGAGGAACCAGAAAGGACAAAAAGCTACCGGTCCCCAGATCAAAGGAGCACAGCAATCTTCATGTGAAAGGGGGCCCGCACAAAACAACCGACATGGAAAAAGACGCAAGGTACTCTGTTCCAACAATGTTTTCTAGCATAATGCGGCCTAAGCAAAGGTCCATGGAAAAGGCAGCTTGTGATGCGCAATCAAACGTGTTGGGAGTCAACGATGAGCATGTACCTGTTGCATTTACATCTCCTGAAGCATTCACTCCTATGTTCAATGCAGAGGGGAGGGAGCCACCCTGTCAAGAGACCACCAGTACAAGTCCAGGAAATAGCGGGGAGGAGGTGGCCCTCCCCCAATTGGGTGTGCGAAGCTATCTGAGCAGGAACTTAAGGAGTCAAATCAGAGGTCTCAGGAATCCATTCCAGAGAAATGTGTAGTACAATTTAGTCCATCAAGCTGTAAGTTAAATTTCCAACAAATTGATGATATGGCCAAGTCCTCAACGATATATGAGACTACCCCCCCAGCTCCTGCCCAGAGGGGAAAAGAGGTCGAAACCAACAAACACCGATCAGGGGCCATTTGATACAGCAGAGAGTTTTTTTTCTCTCTCCGATCAGTCTAAAGACTCAGATTTGGACGAAGAAATTCCTTTAACAGATTCATATATCGAGAGTAGCTCTGCTGCAAGTATCTGGGTATCGAACTACTTAACATGCAGAAGAAAATCAGTTGAGCAAACTGAAGCCAGGAGCAGTTCAGGGGCCAAGCTTAGGAGAGACCCGATTAAGCCTCAAGAGGAGGATGGTGAAATGCAGTAGGATTATACGGCCACCCAACAGGCCTTTTTGAAAAGGGATTCGGCCTGTAGTACTCTGGTGCCCCCCCCCCCACGGGCGACCTTGCAGAACCTCCTTCTTTGGATCTTATTTACAGGACAATGGTTCAGAATCATGAACAGACTCAGAGGGAGAGCAGGAAAATAAAAGCAGCAAGCAGACAGCTACAACTATCTATTAAAAAAGCGGTCAAATCCTGCCAGGATATTGGTGTACGCATCGCCACCATGGAGACTCGAACGGAGGAGCTGGAAATCAAAGTTAAAGCAGCAACAGCACAGACGACGACACAAAGGCAGCAGATCTCGGATATTCAATGGAAACTGGAAGATGCTGAAAAACGTCAGCGGCGGAATAACTTGAGGATCTTGGGTATAGCAGAGGACCTCGAGGGGCAGGATACTAGGGCCTATATAGCTTTACTTTTTAAGAAAGCATTCCCAGACTTGAATGGGTGGGATTGGGAAAAGGAGATTCAGAGAGCACACCGTTTTCCGTTAATGAAGAAAAAACAAGCTTTTACTGCTACTAATAGGGACCAGAGTTACCCACGGGCCATTATAGTGTATTTTGGTAATTTTTTACTGAGACAGGCTGTGTTTGAAAAAGCTCGCCCCAACTCAAAGGTGACGGTGGGAGGTGTATCATTCTTTAGTAGGCCAGACTTCGCACATGCCACTGTAGAAAGACGTTGGCGACTTAGGCAGATGATTGCTCAATTTGAAGAGTTGGGGGCGGAAGCCTACTTGCTAAGCCCTGCACGGGCGGGGGAATATGTACAGCAGCTGAAAACCGGTCAAGTGCAGGGGGTACGGGAGAAGGGGGGGGGAGGGACTGCCGTGAATAGTTGTTTATATGTAAATGTATGTGATACTGATTGGGGTGTTTTTTTTTTTTAACATTTATCGGTTAAGGGTTTTGATCGGGAGGGTGAAGATGAGGGGCCGCGTGTATGGATTGGCAATCCATAAGTGTGTGAAGGTGTTTTACGTATGGGCGGGCTAACGGGACTGGCAAATACCTACTTACAGGCTCAGGAGCCTGGCGATTCCATTTGTAGGGGTAAGGGTTGGAGGGTGGGTTAGAGGAGGGTGGGGGGGTCACAGGGACAAAAAGGACAATGGGACACGCAGCAGGGGGAGCGGGGATGGCTCTTATCAGTGGAAAAGGTGTCAGGGTGTGAAAGCAGCAAAGTCGAACGAGGCATACAGGGGAACTAGAAGGACCAGCATCCATAAAAATGGGACAGCAAAGTAAAATACGTATTGCCCCAGTGAACGTTTGTGGGCTCAATAATAACAAGAAGCGGCAGTTTGTAGGAGAAGTTTTCAAGTCATGGAATGTCGATATTATTTGTATGCAGGAAACACATATTCCAGGTACACAAAAGCAGCTAATGGAGTTTTATGGGTGGAAGCTAGCGGTTTTTACACGACAACACACAACCACTAGAGGGGTAGCGATATTAACTCGGATCAGTACTCTGATTATACATAAACAATTTGCTGATAAACTTGGCAGGCTTGCTCTGTTGGAATGCTCGGTTAAGGGATTAAGGTTCACTCTATGTTCTATTTATGGATCTAGCACAGATGATCCAGAGATACTGGATTGGCTTAATTTAGAATTTACGAATTGGGCAACACCTATCATAATGTGTGGAGATTTCAATATACATTTAGATAGTAAAGAACCCATTCAGGAACAAACACTCTACCTGGGTAGAAAAAACTACGTTTTTAGGGCACTTCAGTCATTGGCCATTAATCATGGCTTGATCGACGTCTGGCAGTTGTGTTGCCCGCAGGATTCAGGGTCCACCTTTTTCTCTGCTCCGCATAAGAAATTAGTCAGGTTAGACTACTTTTTTGTGACAGCCTCTCTACAAAACCAAATAGGGGTCAATAGACTTCCTAGAATCATATCAGACCACAACCCATTGGTTTTGGCTTTGGAGACTGGAAGAAAGGGCCCGCAGCCTAGATCTTGGACAGTTGATAGGACACTATTAGCTGATCCAGGGTATATCCATAAAATGAAGGAATGGATCCCGGAATTTTTTAAGATAAATCAGGGCTCTGCTTCTTGCCAGATAGTTTGGGATACTTTTAAAGCTGCTGTCAGAGGAGAAACCCTGAGTTATGGGTTAAGAAAGGAGAAAATATGCACGGATCAGCTCAAATTAGTTCAGATAAAGCTGGTTAAAGCTGAGCAGCGACTAGGGGAAGTGATCCGCAGTGGAGTAGATATTTCAGACATTCTGTGTGTGGTGAATATCATTAAGACAGAAGCCGCCAAGATCTTTATGGATAAGGCTGCTGCTAAATTTTTAGTATATCGTCAGAAATGCTATGAGTATAGCGGGAAAGTGGGCCAACAGCTGGCCTTAAGAATAAGACAAAAGCAGGTATTTGGGAGTATTAAAAGCTTAGTGAATGAAGAAGGGCGGATGGTACACAACGGTCCTGAGATAATGGAAGTCTTTAGACAATTCCATCAAAAATTATATACCCAGGAAGAACAGCCCCAAGAAGAGGAAGGGATCGATGCCGCGGGCATTGAGATATCAGGTCAGTTAAGAGAGGAAGATAAGGCAGCTTTAGAAGCACCTATGACATTGGAAGAATTGGATGTAGCAACTCGTGCCTTGGCAAGCGGGAAGGCAGCAGGGGGGGGTCTAATTCCACTAGAATTTTATAAAGTTTTTTTTGTGGAGATATGTAAACAGCTACTTAACTTATTTATTGAAGTACAAGCAGGGTCTCAACCGGCCTCCTGGGGGGAGGCTAAGATAGTAGTTTTTTTGAAAAAGGACAAGGAACCCACTCAGCCTGGTTCATATCGCCCAATCTCTTTAATTAACAGCGATGCCAAAATCTACGCTAAAATACTTGCTAGCCGCTTGAGTTTGGTAATCTCAGGTTTAGTATCTCCATGGCAGCATGGCTTCATCCCGGGGAAAAGCACGGCAGACCATATAAGACGAGTTATTACGTTACTTGATGTTAGTGCAACAGCCAGGCAGTAATCTTGTTAGACGCCGAAAAAGCCTTCGATCGGGTCCATTGGCCCTTTTTATGGTCTGTCCTGCGTAAAAACAACATCGGTCCCGGGTTTGTCAAGGCAATTCAACAGCTCTACCAAAACCCAACGGCTACGATACAAGTTGCCGGGCTAAAGTCGTCCTCAATTAATATTCATAGAGGGATTGGTTAATAGCTTCATTTGGTCCTATACAAAGCCGCGCCGGGCTTTCCATTATATGACTCTCTCAAGAGAGCAAGGGGGGTGGGCACTTCCCAATTTTAAGTTTTATTATCTGGCAGCAGTGCTTCAGTATGCACAGATACTTTATGTTACGGATAGACCCGGGCAAGATGGTCTCCCTTCGATATATACCCTGATTCTGGGCAAAGAAACAGACGCAGTCTTCCTGCGGATTCTGGAACCCAGCTACTATAAAAAGGTTAAATTTAAGGTAATTTATGCTGCATTTAAGGCATGGACCCAGGTTAAGCGTAAGATAGGTATAGGACGAATCTGCCACTACACTCCCTTGTGGATTACCCCCTCGCTTCCAGCAATATTTAAAGACCACTATTGTTTGAGGTGGAGTAATCGGGGTATTCACAAAGTCGGGGACTTGTTTCACTCTGGCAGCCACCTCAAATCATTTGAGGAACTGAGTGCGGAATTTGCGTTGGAAAAAATAGACTTTTTAAACTTTTTACAGATAGAGCCTTTTTACTAACTAGTATGACCCAAGGTTGGCACACGGATAAGATTAAGCTAATGGAAGTCTCACGACATCCCACTAGCTGCGGTATTAAAAACCTGTATCCATTGCTTTTAAATGCTATACAAGATGACCTGGCGTCATTGGTTAAAAAATGGGAAGCACGGGTTGGAGCTAAAGAGACAGAGGTTTGTGAGTCTATGGAAATGGCACGGACTGTTTTAGTGTCTGCTGGCCCGCAAGCTCAACATTTTATGGTATTGTACAATTTATATTATACACCTGCTAAGATTGCGAGCTGGGGCAAAACGGCGGGAATTATGTGTCCACGATGCGGTTGCCCGAAAGCAGATCTCTGTCATATGTTCTTTCAATGTGTGAAACTGGGAAGTTTGATTACTGGGATATCCGATATATTGAAGAAAATCTTGAAACAGACTATCTATCTGACACCTCAAATGGTTTTACTGGGAGTCGATCATTCAGTCTGCAATAGTCGAGATAGATACTTTCTGTTCATAGCAATGTCAGTATTTCGCAACTGTATAGCATCTCTGTGGCGTGATGTTGATCCCCCACGGTTCAATCAATGGTTTTCACAATCCTTATCTATGTATCACCTGGAGAATAGCCTGTATGAACTAAAAGGAGCAGCGGCCTGTAAAAGATTCACTAGAGCTTGGGCACCTTTCTCCGTATGGCTCTTGGGCCCCGAGAATGTGCCGACTAAATAAGTAAATTTATTAGATCCCTAAGAGTAGAAACTATTATCATTGACTCTTGCTTAGAATGTTTGCTTCACCTGTACGACAATATTGATGTATTTACGCTTTTTTTTTTTTCTTTTTTCTTTATTATTGCAAACATGTAACCCGCTGCGTGTCCTTACAAAATAAAATAAAATAAAAAAAAGAGTTTGCAAAAAAAAAAAAAAAAAGAGAATGTGTTTCTGAGAAGACTATTATCTGTCCCTAGCAGTGTACCTTCTTTTGCATGCTAAGTTGAATTGAGGCATCCATACTTAAAGGGCCTCGTTGACTTAACACCATTTATGCTGTGGCACTCCATTTTGTCCAAGCAATAAACTCGCCTGAATCAAGACATAATCACTGACTGCCTACGGCTAGATTTTGTTAACCTCGTACCATGGATTAGGTTAATTAAGGAACAATTTACCCTGTTTGGGAGGCCGGAATGTTTTTATAGACCACAGGATATTACTACCCTATCTAAAAATGCTTAAAAGTGGAGTTTCGTTCCAGGCAGGAACGGAGAAGGGAACGTCAAGAGCTTAGCATGGTGTGGCTGCCTATCATCTAATGGTAATACCTGAACATATAGACCCCCACCTGTACTCCCTACTGCACCACTAACAGCATTTTTATTTGCTTAGCTTTAGATGTCCTATATCTCATCTTTTAGTCTCAGGCACACATACAGTGGCTCAGCCCTGGAGTTATGCCCTTGTGATTCGAAATCTAATCAATCCATGCTACATTGCTTTTTTGTCGATTGTTTGCTGTGCCCAGGAGAGAATATCCTACCCTCTGCTTAGGTCTTTGTATATCAGAAAGTGCAAACCAGCTTTGTTTTAGTTGCAGTTATTACAATCTGAATATTTGTACATGATAGCACATAAGTTCATATCAGCAGCAGTTGGACTGAGGAATATGGTGGGGAAATGATATCCCAATGCATGTGTCACTTTGTTAAGCTTTTGCCTGGAATTTTATATATTGCTATTGGTATATATTTTGTTGTTTTATGGCTTAAATGGTTGTGTTATTTTTATTATTCACTGTTCGATTTTATGATTTGTGTTCTTTTATGGTTTTAATACAAGCCAAATAAAGATTTGACTGACTGACTGAATAAACTCATACAAGGTTTTTGTACAAAGTTATTTGGTGTTTTATATTGAATAACATGGTTAGGTATTAGATTAGTGCCAGACTGCAAACAAATGAGGTTTATTTTGGATGTGGTAGGCTTCTGTACAAATTGTTGCTTGTGCTCCCCATTTCTTTCGGTACTAGGCGGATTCAGTGCCTCTTGACTCACGGGTGGGGGGAGATAATTTTTGGGGGGATGAATGAAAGCAGAACAGGGTAAGGAGGTGGAGTTTGATCTGCAGTTAGACTGTTGCAGCTGTTCTGGAATTATCTGTAGGTTTGTTGTTTTCAGGACACACCTCAAACGTTGCATGGGGTAAGATGATCTGCAAGAATCAAACGCCACCTTGAATCACAATGAACTTGCTTTTTAATGTTTGCATTTTCATTTTTTTAGGAGGACATGGACATTTTTATTGTGAGACCTTTATTTAGTTTTAAACACCTTTTCTCAAATGTCTGTGCTGAAAAGGTATGACAGCTTTCTTCATGAATGGATAGAAAATAAAAAACACAACTTTAATTTCCTCTTCATCACATTGAGTATTTGACATAGGGACCGATTTAGATATTTAAATCCCATAGGATATAGCACGATTTAGATTTTGGCGGATGGGATATCCGTCATTGTTGTGACGGTGCAACCTGTCCATCATTATCTGAATCAAGCCGTTAGTCTTCTTTTGCTGTTTTGGGAATCTACTTTCTTGGTGTCCTACTTTCTGAACAAAATGGCGGATCTAACAAGTTCACATACTTAACTGTTCTCCTATGAAGCATTTTCACGGCCAGTGTTAACATTTCATTGTAGGCACAGGAGATCAATGCAGTACATATTTGTAATAGGAAGTATGAATGATTAAAAACAACTGCTATTCGTTAGTATTCATTTCACATTGCCTAGCTTGAATGTGTCGCTTCTGGAGTAGAATGTTTTCTAGAAATGAGCCACTGAAAACATCCTATGCAGTATTAACTTGACAAAAGATCAATTCTCCGTTCCTGAAGTATGACGCCCATATGCCTCTCGTTCTCATTCGAAAAAATCGTGAATTCCACAGTTTCCGTGGGCCCTTGCTGGTATTTTAGCTATAAAAGATTTTGACACGTGAATGCTGCAAGCATAATTTGTAAAATGAAGGCTAAAAAGTAAGGTATACCATTTTTCCATTTTTGTAACAAAAAACATAAAATAAATAAACTCAAGTGAAGTGAAAAACTAACGGAGCCAACTACATAATTTTATGTGAAAGTGATGCAACAGATTATAAACATTATATCAGTCCTCAGGTTATATTAATTTTTCTATACTTGTTAGTTCTGTTTGAGAAGAAATGCAATGGCCCCATAGGAACACCATTGGCCAATTCAAGGCTGCATTCAGGCTGATGGTGACCTAGCTAAGGGCTGGAAACGTGCACCCAGTTATGGTGGCTTCTTTATTTAAACTAGGAGTAACTCCTGAAAGTCTGAGTCAAGCAAGTCTATAATTCGTCATTGGATAAAGCGGAGACCCTGAAATAACAACCAAATTTGCCCTATAACCTGACTCCAAAATGCATCACAAGAAATTTTCCCCAAGTGATCGATATTGTAAAGCTGAGATAGATATTATTCGAGAAAGGGTGCTTTTTTACATGGATAATGTGGAGCAAAGATGTATGTGTGTTGAGACGGAAGAGGAATCTTCTCCTTAAAGGGAAGAGTTTCCTCTCTGACTGTGGGATAATGGGGAAAGTGAGATACAACCTCTTGAAAACACTAACTACTCTCCATTCAGTGACAACTTTTGATTAAATTCTCTTTGTTTTTTTCAGCTGTCCGTTCCCTCCCGGTTGGCTTTGCTTCCTGGGCAAATCATCAGACTGCGCGAAGTTCTAGAATTAGAAAATCATAGAAGGGCATCCCAAATAAGTAATCCAGGGGGTATTCCAGTTCATGGAATGGATTCACCAGGCGGGGATTACATTGATGTCCTTAGCATGCCATCGTAAGTAACCAAAAAAAAAATATATATATATGTATGAATATCAAGTCAAATAAACCCCTTCCTATGTTCAAGAAATTATATTTAAGAAATTATATTCAATAGACTTCGACATGACTCCCATAAAAATAGAGAAATAAAAATAACATTGGAAGATGAAGACAGGATGGTTAATGCCCAATTGGTTGTATGAAGTTTGTGTGAAGAGGGGGTGGTTTCTTTGAATATAAAAAGGCACTCTAGCACATTGACCTCTATGGCCAGTTGAAGACTTTGGCTGAAACGCGTCGCCATTATTTCTACTAGCACTGAGCACTTTGTTTATAAATTAATTAATTAACCCATTCGCTGCAAGGCATTTTCCCCCTTAGGTGCCAGGCCTTTTTTTGGCTATTTGGGGCAGTTCGCGCTTAGGCCCTTGTAACATTTTGTCCACATAAGTTACCCACGCCAAATTTGCATCCTTGTTTTCCAACATCCTAGGAATTCTAGAGGTACCCAGATTTTTTTTAAATGGGACAAAAGGGCTGCAGAAGAAGGCTTGTGGTTTCTTCTTTAAAAATGGCATCAACAAAGGGTTTGCAGTCACCATCTTCCCAGCTTTCAGGAACAGGCTGACTTGAATGAGAAAACCAGATTTTCCAACACAATTGTGGCATTTTACTGGGACATTCCCCATTTTTACTATTTTTGTGCTTTTAGCCTCCTTCCATTTAGTGACAGAAATGGGTGTGAAACCAATGCTTGATCCCGGGCAGCTAAACATTCCAAAAGTAGCCAAAATTCTGAATTCAGCAAGGGGTCATTTGTGTAGATCCTACAAGGTTTTACTACAAAAACATAACAGCTGAAATAAAAAAATATTGAAATTGAGGTGAAAAAAACAGACATTCTTCTCCACGTTTTACTCTGTAACTTTTTTCCTGCAATGTCAGATTTTTATTAGCAATATACTGTTACGTCTGCTGGACTCTTCTGGTTGCGGGGATATATAGGGCTTGTAGGTTCATCAAGAACCCTAGGTACCTAGAGCCAATAAAGGAGCTGCACCTTACAATGGGTTTTCATTGTACACCGGGTATACAGCAATTCATTTGGTGAAATATAAAGAGTGAAAAATAGGTATCAAGGAAACCTTTGTATTTACAAAATGTCCACAAGATAAGGTGTTAAAAAGCAGTGGTTATTTGCACATCTCTGAATTCCGGGGTCCCCTTACTAGCATGGGAATTACAGGGCATTTCTCAAATAGACGTGTTTTTTACACACTCTCTTACATTTGGAAGGAACAAATGTAGAGAAAGACAAGGGGCAAAAACACTTGTTCTGCTATACTGTGTTCCCCCAAGTCGCCTGATAAAATTGGTACCTCACTTGTGTGGGTAGGCCTAATGCCCCCGACAGGAAACGCAACATGAACACATCACATTTTTACATTGAAATCTGACGTGTTTTTTTGAAAATGCCTAGCTGTGGGTTTTGGCCTCTAGCTCAGCCGACACCTAGGGAAACCTACCAAACCTGTGCATTTTTCAAAACTAGACACCTAGGGGAATCCAAGATGGGGTGACTTGTGGGACTCTCAACCGGTTCTGTTACCCAGGATCCTTGGCAAAATTCAAAATGTTTCATCACATTTCGGTGATAGAAATTTCTGGAATCTGAGAGGAGCCACAAAGTTCCTCCCACCCAGCGTTGCCCCAAGTCTGCCAGTGAAAAAGGTAACTCACTTGTGTGGGTAGGTCTAGTGCCCGCAACAGGAAATGCCCCAAAACACAACGTGGACACAGCACATTTTCAAAAAGAAAACTGACCTGTTTTTTCCAAAGTGCCTAGCTGTGGATTTTTCCCTTTACATCAGACGGCACCTAGAGAAACCTAGCAAACCTATACATTTTTAAAAACTAGACACCTAGGGGAATTCAGAATGGGGTGACTTGTGGAGCTTTCACGCGGTTCTGTTACCCAGAATCCTTTGCAAACCTCAAAATTTTGCAAAAAAAACACTTTCTTCTCACATTTTGGTGACAGAAAGTTCTGGAATCTTAGAGGAGCCACAAATTTCCTTCCACCCAGCATTTCCCCAAGTCTCCAGATAGAAATGGTACCCCACTTGTGTGGGTAGGCCTAGTGCCCCAACAGGGAATGCCCTAAAACACAATGTGGACACATCACATTTTCCTAAAGAAAACTGACCTGTTTTTTGCAAAGTGCCTAGCTGTGAATTTTAGCCTCTAGCTCATCCGGAACCTAGAAAAACCTATCAAACCTGTGCATTTTTTAAAACTGGTACCTAGAAGAACCCAGGATGGGGTGACTTGTGGTGCTCTCACCAGGTTCCGTTACCCAGAATCCTTTGCAAACTCAAAATTTGGCAAAAGAAACACTTTTCCCCCACATTTCAGTGATAGAAAGTTCTGGAATCTGATGGGAGCCACAAGCTCCCTTCTACCCAGCGTTCCCTCCAGGACACCCGAAAACAATGGCACCTCACTTGTGTGGGTAGGCCTACTGCCCGTGACAGGGAATGCCCCAAAACACTATGGGCCTCATTCTGACTTTGGTGGGCGGCGGAGGCCGCCCGCCAATGTCCCGCCAACAGAATACCGCTGCGCGGTCAAAAGACCGCCGCGGTAATTCTGAGTTTCCCGCTTGGCGGGCGGGCAACCGCCAGAAGGCCGCCCGCCCGCCCAGCGGGAAACCCCCTTCCACGAGGATGCCGGCTCCGAATGGAGCCGGCGGAGTGGAAAGGGTGCGACGGGTGCAGTTGCACCCGTCGCGATTTTCAGTGTCTGCTATGCAGACACTGAAAATCTTGGTGGGGCCCTGTTAGGGGGCCCCTGCAGTGCCCATGCCATTGGCATGGGCACTGCAGGGGCCCCCAGGGGCCCCACAACACCCGTTACCGCCAGCCAGGTTCTGGCGGTCAAAACCGCCAGAACCAGGCTGGCGGTAGGATTCCTCAGGCCAGGGAAAAACCGGCGGGAAACCGCCGGTTTCCCTTTTCTGACCGCGGCTTTACCGCCGCGGTCAGAATTGGCCTGGATGCACCACCAGCCTGTTGGCGGTGCATCCGCGGTCCCCGGCCCTGGCGGTCCATGACCGCCAGGGTCGGAATGACCCCCTATGTTGACATATCCAAATTATCAAATACAAAACTATCTGTTTTTGCGGGGGTCATCTGTGTTTTTGGTCCTGGGCTGCATCAGCCATCTAGGCAAACCTACCAAAGCCAAACATTTGTGAAAGCTAGACACCCAAGGGAGTCCAGGGAGGTGTGACTTGCTTGGATCCACCAGTGTTTTCTTACCCAGAATCCTCCGCAAACCTCAAATTAAGCTAAAAAATCAAATTTTTCCCACATTTCTGTGTGGGATCACTGCACCAGCACAAATTTCCTACCACCTAACATTCCCCTAAGTCTCCCGGTAAAACTGATACCTCACTTGTGTAGGTGGGAGAAGTGTCTGTGACACGGAAGAGCCAAAAACATGTAAAAAATCAGGGGTAACCAAAGTGGGTCCAAAAGGGCAGTATGGAAAAAAAATGTTTTTAGGCTGACAAGTGGGGCAGAATTATTATCGGTATAGATGCGACAATGCTGGGTGGTAGGAATTTTGTGGATTCCTGCAGATTCCGGAAGTTTCCATCACAAAAATGTGGAAAAAATGTGTGATTTCAGGCAAAGTTGGAGGTTTGAAGGGCATTGTGGGTAAGAAAATGTTGCGGGGTGCATGTGAAGCACACCACCCTGGACTCATCCAGATGTTTAGTTTTCAGATGTGTCTAGGTCTCGTAGATTTTGCTACATGGCAGCGTCCCAAAGTCCAAACAGTGCAGCCCTCACCATTCCAAGTGGGACGATTTTGAGAGTTAAACAATGCCTCATGGCCCAAATATAAAACTAAAACCCAAAATAGTCCAATGTCCTCTTGCTTGCCGTGGGAGAAGATTTTTTAGTGTGTGGGGAGAGAGCTGAAAGACTGTTACCCCTTCACTTTGGGTGGGGGCATTACAATGCCCATACTGGTTGGTAGCCACCACCCCACGTTTTTTTTTAATTCCCTGGCATCTAGTAGGCTTTCTGCCCCCCCGGGTGAGTGGATCGGGGGTAATAACCCTATCTGCCCACCGGTGGACAGAACAACTTTGTACCCATTTATTTGGGGTGGGGGTATGGCCACACCCCCACCCTCATTTTTTGAAAAAAAATCTTCCCTGATCTCTAATGGGCTTCCTGCCCCCCTTGAGAGCAGATGGGCCTTACAAAAATAGGCCGATTTGCCCCCAGGGGGTGCAGAAATGGCCAACAGTAATGTGCCCCATGGGGAGCCACCCCTGCCCAAGGGGATGTCCCCCCAAACAGAACACACACACACACCATTCCCTGGTGCCTAAGTGGTTTCTGCCCACCCTACAACGAAGATTGGAAGGAGAAAGGCCCCTAGAGGGAGAAAACACGCTACGATATATATATATATATATACATATATATATACATATATATATATGTATATATATATATATATATATACATATACATATACATATACATATATATACATATACATATATATATACATATATATATATATATATATATATATATATATATATATATATATATATATATATTGCCCAACACCAGCAGAAAATGCAGTTTTCTTATTTTTGGTTGGTCCTTTACACAGTTTAAAGTATTACTGGTTACAGTAGTGTTGCTTGATTGTCAGCACTAGGGAGACATTTAGTCCTCTAGCAAAGAGTGTTTCCTTAACAATGTGCATGCCTGTGACCCATCTAATGGGACTCATAAATATAGATGGCCTGAGGTGTAGGTGCACCTACAAGCTGGAGAATAAGCCGTTACTTAATAGTAATCTTCCTTACCCCAGTTAAGGTTCCTCTCATGCCAGTCATTCCAGTATGAGACGGTCACGCCTTCCGACAGATGTCCTAACACACTAGTATTTTTTTAAATTTCAATTGAATAAAGGCCCTTGCTTCCCACCCGTCTCCATGCTTACCAGTAACAACACCACCCACAACCACAGAGGAAGATAGGGAGGGGACATGACTGAAATTATGAGAACCTTAATCAGGCTAATGAATATTACCGGTAAGAAACGGCTCATTACCCTCTCATAGGACCTACTCATACCATCATACCATCTTAAGGCAAACACAAGAAATAAGCTTGACACAAGCCATTATGAAAATCCAACTTTATTAAATAAAGCTTAGAATGCCACTGTCTGCTTCACAACACAATTAGTAGAGTTATCCATTGAAGCATGCAACACATGAAGTGGATAGTTCGTAATAAAAGGGTGATGCGACTGCCAGGTGGCAGCCACACAGATTCCTTGGATAGAAACCCCTGCAGTCTCAGCCCATGCACTGGAAACTGATCTGATTGACTACCCCTGAACATGAACAGAAAGATCTAGAGCCAAGGATTTGTCGTATTGACAAACTGCCTGTCTCACCCATCTACTGAGTGTAGGAGTAGCAACCTTTTTCCCAGTAGGAACCCAGCCAAAAGATACAAACAGAACAGGAGAAAGGCAACCATCCTTAGTGAGATGCAAATAGATCTGAAAAAACCCTTCTAGCACCCAAAGAGGAAGGGACCTGATTATCACCATTACTAGGAAATTCAGGAAGAATAACCTCCTTACGCAAGTGGAACCGTGAAGAAACTTTAGGAACAAATGCTGGATCCAGTCTCAGAGCCACTCTATCCAGCAGAATCTGTGGATAGGGATAGGACATCACTGAAGCCCAAATTCCCCTAATATCTGAGCCAGGGTAATGGGCAACAGAAAAGACAACCACTTTAAGTCAGCCTCAAGTAAATGTTCTAAAGGAGGCAGTTGGAGACCTTGAATAACAGTAGTTAAGTCCCAGGTAGGGACAATTGCTGGAGCCACTGGGCAAAGAAGCCAAAAACTCTGTAACAAACGTACCACAATGGAGCAATACCATACAGAGCAGCACCAGACCCGACATGCTCTAATAGCAGCCCACTGAACAGCCAAAGTAGAGGAGCCAAATTCTTCAAGAAACCATCCCTCATAAACGTAAGATTTTGCACCGGATCCCCTGTAACCGGATCCTCCCTATGAACCACACACCACTCCACAAAGGAGCCCCAGTTTTTATCATAAGACTTAAGAGTAGAATATTTATGGGACTTCTGAGTATCTGTTGCCAACATAGAAGAGCACCCCATACACTTCAACGCCAAGCGTTTCAAGAACCAAGCTATCAATGACGGAGATGAAATAAAGAAAGAACTGGAAACTGAAGTGGGGACGCAGTCACTTGTAACCTGACAAAATTGCTTCGGGACATCTGAAGCAACAGAGGGAATCAATGGTGATGAGGCCAAAATAGGGCTATCAAAATCACAGATTCCTTCTCCACCCAAATCTTCTGTAGATATCTTGTGAGGAGGGGAATTGGAGGGAACGCATACAGAAGACCATAGGACTAAGGAATCGGTAGGGCCTTCACCACCCAAGCCTGAGGACAAACCACCTCCAAGCAAAACCTCAGAAGGAGGGCATTGTAGATAGAGGCAAAGAGGTTGATTAGTGAATCTCTGAACAGGAGACAAAGGTCCCTGGGGGCCTTGACAGAGTGTAAAGGCAGAGGAGGTCAGATTGTGGCTCAAACTGTTGGTGTGATAATTGAGCTGGCCTGAGATGTAAATGGCCCTTATTGCTATGAGATGAGTCTCTAACCATGAGTTAAGCAGGGAGGCTAGATGATTCAGAGGGGCACTCTCAGTACCTCCCTAGTGATTCAAATAGCAATGAGCCACCTGATTGTTGGTGCAGATCAGCAGATTTGCCCCTTGCAACTGCGTCTGAAACACCTGAATTGCTTCCCAAATTGGAACCAACTCCCTCCAATTGGAGGAACAAGTCCTGCCCCACTGAGACCATTGTCTCTTTGCTTCAAAAGTCCCTAGAGTGGAGCTCTAACCCCACAAACTGGCATCTGTTGTCAGTAGCAATGGAGGAGGGAGATGAAAACTGCCCCCCACCCACCAACCCAAGTCGTGAACCAGAGCAGAAGAAACGAGAATAGGGGAGTTGAAATCTGCAAGGGAGGGATCCCAGCAGGACAACAGATAATTGATGAGAGGGTTTAGATGTAGATGAGCCCAAGGATCCACAGCAGTGGTGGATGGCATCAGTCTCTGGACCCTGAGCCAACTCCAGGCTGGAGCTGACTGCTGTGCTTGATGAGCAGTTTCTCTACCCCTGACATCATAGCATCTCATCTTTGGAGTTATTTTGATAATGGGGTAGCTCAAAACTGACCCATAGGGGGAGGACTGACAAAGGGGATCCAATAACCATGGCTGATGATCGATAAAACCCACTGGTCCAAAATCAGCTGAAGCCACTGATCCTGCAAAACTCGTAGTCTGGCCCCAACTCTGGAGAGTCATTTCTGACTTAGTCCCTGGCACTGTTAATTCTGAGTTTAGGATTTATTGGTGAACGTGGCTCCCTCTCCATGAGCCTGGCCTCCAAAAGGGAGGTGAAAATGATTACACCGCCTGGAAATTCTGTTTGTGAAAAAAATACTTTGTTTTCTGGATGAGCTGAAATGGCTTCAATAGCTTCTTTTCTTCAGATGATCTCTGCACCTTACTGTTCAAATTGCCTCCACAAAACTTAGGACCCTCAAACGGCAATTTATGGATCATCGACTTCTGTGCCTCCTCCAGGTGCCATGGTTTAGTCCACAGGGACCTGCTCCCTGCCACAGCCGCGGCGGCTGAGGAGCAAAAAGCCCACAAGGTATCGAAAGTGGCATCAGATAGGAACTGGGCCAACACCTCCATGTGAGCCAGGACAGGCATTGGATCCCCTTGGTCCTAAAGGCAATCCCCTGTAACCGGATCCTCCCTATGAACCACACACCACTCCGCAAAGGAGCCCCAGTTTTTATCATAAGACTTAAGAGTAGAATATTTACGGGACTTCTGAATATCAGTTGCCAACATAGAAGAGCACCCCATTGACTTCAACGCTAAGCGTTTCAAGAACCAAGCTATCAATGACAGAGATGAGATAAAGAAAGAACTGGAAACTGAACTGGGGACGCAGTCACTGCTAACCTGACAAAATTGCTTCGGGACATCTGAAGCAACAGAGGGAATCAATGGTGATGAAGCCAAAATAGGGCTATCAAAATCACAGATTCCTTCTCCACCCAAATCTTCTGTAGATATCTTGTGAGGAGGGGAATTGGAGGGAACGCATACAGAAGACCAGAGGACTAAGGAATCAGTAGGGCCTTAACCACCCAAGCCTGGGGACAAACCACCTCCAAGCAAAACCTCAGAAGGAGGGCATTGTAGATAGAGGCAAAGAGGTTGATTAGTGGATCTCTGAACAGGAGACAAAGGTCCCTGGGGGTCTTGACAGAGTGTAAAGGCAGAGGAGGTCAGATTGTGGCTCAAACTGTTGGTGTGATAATTGAGCTGGCCTGAGATGTAAATGGCCCTTATTGCTATGAGATGAGTCTCTAACCATGAGTTAATCAGGGAGGCTAGATGATTCAGAGGGGCACTCTCAGTACCTCCCTAGTGATTCAACTAGCAATGAGCCACCTGATTGTTGGTGCAGATCAGCAGATTTGCCCTTTGCAACTGCGTCTAAAACACCTGAATTGCTTCCCAAATTGGAACCAACTCCCTCCAATTGGAGGAACAAGTCCTGACCCACTGAGACCATTGCCTCTTTGCTTCCACAGTCCCCAGAGTGGAGCTCTAACCCCATAAACTGGCATCTGTTGTCAGTAGCAATGGAGGAGGGAGATGAAAACTGCCCCCCACCCACCAACCCAAGTCGTGAACCAGAGCAGGAGAAACGAGAATAGGGGAGTTGAAATCTGCAAGGGAGGGATCCCAGCAGGACAACAGATGATTGATGAGAGGGTTTAGATGTAGATGAGCCCAAGGATCCACTGCAGTGGTGTACTGCCATTTGTTACATTTTGTTTTGACCAATGACTTTGTGTTTCACCACGCGCATATTAGTTGCTCAATGTTCACCAGTAGCACATGGTATGTTTTGTTCAGTTTAGCCGCCCATGGGCTTTGACATTGCATTAGTCATTACATTCTGTATTCTGCCTATTGGCTTTGACATGCTGTATCCAGTCTAGCCGCCTATTGGCTTTGACATTGCATGCCTATTGACTTTGACATGATGTATTCAGCTTAACTGCCTATTGGCTTTGACATGATATTATACATTACATTTTGTATTCAGCTCCGCTGCCTATTGGCTTTGACATGATATTATACATTGCATTTTATATTCAGCTCAGCTGCCTATTGGCTTTGACATGATATTATACATTGCATTTTGTATTCAGCTCAGCTGCCTATGGGCTTTGACATGATATAAGACATTGCATTTTGTATTCAGCTTAGATGCTTATTGGCTTTGACATGACACTAGACATTGCATTTGATATTTAGGTTAGCTGCCTATTGCCTTTAACGTGGAGTTAGACATTGCAGTTGAGAATCCAAGCTGTATTTTTCCAAGCTGTGTTTTTGCACAAGATGAACCAAGATGTTTTGTTCTCACAGTAGACTAGACATGATAAGAGAGAGTACATGGGTGTTTTTCTCTTCGCTTGAGCTTGGGAACAGGAGTAGTCTTGGAGACCTGGCCAGTCTCCAAAAGGCTTGCTCAGTTTCCCAGGTCTGAGAGGAGGGGGCACACCTTTGTAACGAATGTAACAGGCTGCAGAGGGTCAGATTCGAATCTGCCGGACCTCGTGCTGGAGCTTGGCGCCAGCTGCCAGCAATCCCGTGTGGGTAGATGAATCTCTTTCTCGCGGCTGACAGGGGTCATCAGCTTGCAGACCTTAGAAAGATGAAGCTGTAAATAGTTTCCCACACGGTGAAGTATTTGTTTTGCTTTGCATTCAATATCTTATAAATATAACCTGCTGTGTATATTGCAAACTGATATATTTGGTTTGATTAACGCGGACTTGAAAGCTCCTAATTCGTCATTCATAAATATTGTGGTTGGGGAAGAATTAACAACAATAAAAGTCTTCTTTGACCTCAGAAGTGCATTTCTGTTGTGTTATGTTAGTGCTTAAAAACTAGCTAAGAGGAAAGCACTACAAGTGGTGGATGGCATCAGTCTCTGGACCCTGAGCCAACTCCAGGCTGGAGATGACTGCTGTGCTTGATGAGCAGTTTCTCTACCCCTGACATCATAGCATCTCATCTTTGGAGTTATTTTGATAATGGGGTAGCTCAAAACTGACCCATAGGGGGAGGACTGACAAAGGGGATCCACTAACCATGGCTGATGATCGATAACACCCACTGGTCCAAAATCAGCTGAAGCCACTGATCCTGCAAAACTCGTAGTCTGGCCCCAACTCCGGAGAGTCATTTCTGACTTAGTCCCTGGGACTGTTGATTCTGAGTTTAGGATTTATTGGTGAACGCGGCTCCCTCTCCATGAGCCTGGCCTCCAAAAGGGAGGTGAAAATGATTACACCGCCTGGAAATTCTGTTTGTGAAAAAAATACTTTGTTTTCTGGATGAGCTGAAATGGCTTCAATAGCTTCTTTTCTTCAGACGATCTCTGCACCTTACTGTTCAAATTGCCTCCAAACAACTCAGGACCCTCAAACGGCAATTTATGGATCATCGACTTCTGTGCCTCCTCCAGTTGCCATGGTTTAGTCCACAGGGACCTGCTCCCTGCCACAGCCGCCGCGGCTGAGGAGCAAAAAGCCCACAAGGTATCGAAAGTGGCATCAGATAGGAACTGGGCCAACACCTCCATGTGAGCCAGGACAGGCATTGGATCCCCTTGGTCCTAAAGGCAATCCAACAGTCGCCCAAAGTCTTTAATGGGGACCTGTGATACTTAGGCAGAATATGTACTGGCTTTAGTGCAGCTTCCGCCTTTTTTTCAACAGGATTTGAAAGAATCTCCTCCTCAGATGACAGTGTGGAGGAAGAGACCATAGAGGACAAAATGGAGTTGACTTTTGGAATCAGTGGGAACTTTTCCTCAGATTGAGCCAGAAGATATTGTTTGCTCAAAAAAATGGGGAATACGCTGCTAATCAACACCCCACCATTCTTTAGCAAAGATTTCCTTGATAATGTCATGCGGAGGCAAATCATCCACCACCAAAGTATTGTACTGTGAATAAAAACCATCATTCAGCTAGAATTTCCCAGCACCTCGCAAGTATGCACCACCATTTTAGAAAACATTTTTCCTTGCACATATTTGCCTGTAGGGGAATTGTCTATATCCTCATAATATCCCCCTTCTGCTTTTTAGCTTGAGGTTCACTTAAAGCAGCCTGGACCGCACTGTTCATAAGATCCTGCAACTCAGATCATGAGATCTGCAATTAATCATCCTCCTCTGCTTTCTTTTAGAAGCAGCTTTTCCAGGCGTAATGTCAGAATAACCAGCAGGCTCCATAGTAACACTACGAGCAGCTGGTAAAACAAGCAGGAAGTGAGCCGTGCTAAAAGCACAACTTCCTCATTTATACCCATCTCTAAGCCACAAATCCTCATGCAGCAAGACTTTGCATGCTTAAATACAGGCTGCCACATCCCCTGCAGCCACGCGCACAGAGGACACAGCCAAGGGGACCAAATGCCACCAGAACCACTCAGCACTTGACCACCGGGCCACCTGCTGACCGCTGGTAATGCCCCCCACCCCAGCCAAGCACACACATAGGGAACATAACCATGGGTTGTGCTGAAAAGCACACAGACTCTCACCACCCTTCAGTAAGAAAACACGGCTCGCTATATCAAAGTAATGTAAAAACAATTATCAATGAACAGAATAATCTTGCAAAGTACAGCATAAGCCTAGCGTGTTCCTTTAATTGTCATCAGACAGGAAAACAAACAGGCATGGGGTTTGGTGGGAGGAGTCTTTATTCAATGGAAATAAACAAAAAATACAAATGTGTTAGGGGGCCTGTCGGGAGGCGGGACCGCATCATCCTGTAATGACTGGGATGAGGAGGTCCTACGAGGGGGTAATGTGTAATAAGATGCTGTCTAGAAAACTTGAAGCTATTCACAGAGCAACACAAGCCAGTCATCCTACCATCCATCCTCAGTGGTGTTAAACTGTGAAGATGTTGCAGATTAATGAGAGTGGATCAGAATGAAATGGAAGATTGTGGCAAAGTGTAGAAAACTGGCTCTTTATATGATACATCTAAATGAGATTTATCATGCAAAGAATCCAGGGGTTCCCTTACTCGTAGACAGGGGCTTGAATTAGCAATCCCAGGGTGCTCTTTTAGGGGGTAGTGTGGTCAAGCAGATTTAGGCTTATCAGAGAGGAGTGTGAATACATACACAGTCAATAAATGAAACACACGACTCAAGAAGGAGACTCCAATTTACAAAAATAAAAAGTATATTTATGTATATTTAGGCACCAGAATCAATACCTTCAGGTAAGTGTTTTGCAAGAAAAATATTTATAGATTTCAAAAATCGACAGTGCAATCTTCAGAATCGACAATGTTATCCTATTGAGAGAAGAACAAGTACTGCACTCATCTATAGTACAGCGACTTACGAGGCCAATCTCCTCGACTTAATCTAAGTACTCGGAAAGGGGCAGGACCACATCAGCAGGTTACCCCGACCCCCACCCTGCCCCTAAAACCTAAAACAACCCCAACCCCCACCCCATCCCTGAAACCTAAAGTACCCCAACCCCCACCTCTAAAACCTAAAACCACCCCGGCCCTAAAACTACACTGAGCCCCCCACCCAGCCCCTAAAACCTAACCTCCCCAACCCCCCACCCCACCCCTAAAATTAGCCGACCCCAACCCACCCCTAAACCCTAAAACCACCCCAACCCCCACCCCTAAAACAACCCCAACCCCCACCCCATCCCTAAAACCTAAACTACCCCAACCCCCACCCCTAAAACCTAAAACCACCCCAACACCCCTCCCCTAAAACTACCCCGAGCCCCCCACCCCGCCCCTAAAACCTAAACCCCCTCCAACCCCCACCCCTAAACTTACCTGACCCCCCAACCCACTCCTAAAACCACCCCAACCCCATCCCCTAAAACTAACCCGAAACCCCATCCCACCCCTAAAACCCCCCAAGACCCCACTCTGCCCCTAAAACTACCCCGACCCCCCTTCCCCTGCCCCTAAACCACCCCTAAAACAAACAAAAAACCCAACCCCCTCCCCTAAACCACCCTAAACCGCCCATCACTCCTCCCCTAAAACTAAAAATACCCCAACCCCCACCCTGCCCCTAAAAGTAAAACCCCACCCCGCCCCTAAAACTAAAAATACCCCGACCCTCCAGCCCCTAAAACAGCTTCACTTACCTGACTCATCGCGTCATCCTCCTTAGCTGACTCCCTTCTTCTGTGCCTTAACCACGCATGTGCGTGGTTCGGCACATGCGTGGTTAAGGCAAAAAACAACGAAGTCATGGTTAACGAAAGCGCTGTTCCGCTTTCGTTGTCCACGACTTCGTTGTTACGGAGTCGTGGTTCAGGGCGTTTCTCCACAGTTTGTCTTGGGATGCCTGCAAGATGCAGGGAAGCAGCTCCGCTGCTCCACAGGTTTTCCTGGGTCTATGTTGAAGGCTGGTAGTTCTCCCAGACTTTGGCAGCAGAACAGCTGCAGGATGATACAACTTTGGCACAATGCGTTAGTACCAGGTGCCAATTGGACCGTGGGGCAGGGGAGTCAGCATCTCTCCTTTGAATTAAGCCAGATCTACATAGCAAGGGCGGTGGGCTTCTTTGAAGGCCCCTGCCTTGGAATGCAGATTTGCAGGTCATCCTGTTGGGTGGGGTGTGTTAACACCTCTCCCAGAGCAGGCTTTGTTTCTGACCGCCCGAAAGCAAAGGCTCTCACCCTTGGGGGTCAGAAACATGTTTGGTGGTGGCAGGTTGGCTACAACTGGTCAGTCCTCACACCAGTAGTTGGTAGGTTTTCAGGGGGTGCCCCCATAGTGCTGTATGGGGGCATGTATTAATAAATCCATCAGTGTCATCAGTGACGGTTTATTAATACGAGTTGTTTGATACTAAACAACCCTGTTTTCACTGAAGCCATCATGTAGCTGGGGGACTCGTAGTGACTGGGGTCCAGCACATGTACTACAAATGGTTTACCTGTTCACTCACTGTGTCTAAGAATCGATAAAGACATAGAGGCATTTCTGCTTGTGCAGGTATATCCTCACATGTAATATAATGCAACCTACCATAGGACTGTAAGGACTGCTGTAGGGGAGACTTACTTATATTGCATGCAGTGTTAGGGGACATGGCACAGTGGTTGTGTGCCATGTCATGCTTTCACTTTTAGCTGCACCAAGACACGCAGCCTGCAATGGCAGTCTGTATGTGCTTGATGAGGGACCCTGAGGGTGGCACAATAAATGCTGCAGCCCTTGGGGACCCTCTTTGGTGCCAAGGTACCATTTACTAGGGACTTACAGGGGGGCAAAGGTAATGCCAATTGGGAAACTATTGCACAGTTTTATGGAAAGAGGTCTTGCACTGAGGACCTGGTAAGCAGGAGCCCAGTGCACTTCCAATCAAAATTCAGTAAATACCAGGCAAAAAGCGGGGATGACCATGTCAAAAAGGGGCACTTTCCTACACAAATGCAATTCAGTAGGAAATTATTAAATCTGATATTTTCACAATTTAGAACAGGTATCATAATGAAATGAGAACACATTTGCTTCTGTTTGAGGTGGCGAACTGGAATTAGGAAGGCTGGAGGAGTAAAAGTGAGCCTGCTTGCCCTTAGAATGGTAGCATGTCCTTACTATAAGTTGTCAATGTTAGCTACTTAGTACTGGTGAAGTGAGATGTGTCAATGCTGAGTAGCCTGGATTGTTGGTTTGTGGAGTGCTGTTTGGTTGCTAATCCCAAACTCCTGATGTGCCATCATCATTTGCTTTTTGGAGAGTACACATAAGTGTCTAAGAGAGCATGAATGGATCTTAGTTACTGAGGGATGTGGTGGGCCCTCTGGGCATGTCATCCATGTGCAGTGACTTGGTAGTTTGCAGTGACTGCTGTGGTGGTTACTTGCCAATGTAGCTGTATTACAGTGAGCCTGATATTGAGTGTATTGTGGAGATCCCACAGGCAGTGCTTCTCTCTCTGTATTTTAAGGTGCATGGATATAGGGAAAGTTTTTGCAATTATGACTGGCTAATGTATTATTGAGGAGTAAGACTTCTCCTTTTGTTGCTCTAAGGGAACACAGTATGGTTAAATCTCATAAAATAAGCAGGGACTCTAAAGCTTGTCTAATACATCTGGATATGGTACTGGGTGTTATTTCCACTTACTATGTATTGAGATAATGTATATTGGGAAACAAAGGAATCATCAGCTTCAAAGGAAAACATTTCAAATTGGCTACTGTTAGACAGTGTGCATCGGAGCTAAACTAGGTGCAGAGATTTGGTCAACAAGTTGATTATGTCTCTATGTATTCTTGTTCTACAATTGAAATTTGAGGTAGTATATAAAAGAGGTTTCAAAAAATAACTCCATCCTAGCAAATAGGTAAATTGGCTGAACTGGCACTGCCCAGACAACAAAACAGCACCCAGATGTCAACTCCTAGAATGCTAAAATGGAATCCTGAAAAGTACTGTCTTACTTCTTTGAATTGTTGTCAGTGTTGGAGTTTGGTTATGTATAGGTGTATAGAGCTGCAGTTCCTGGAGGATAGATCTATTCACAGCTTTGAATGAGCCTCAAGAGTACTTTGCATGAGCTATAATAAAATACAAATCCTGATGTAGGTGAAAAAAATCCACTACAAAATAATATTCCAAGGAAAAGTTATTCTAAGGCAGCAGTTTGAAGTTAATGGGCACTTTTTCAAAAAAAGTACCCCTTTGTACTGTTTTATTCTAAGTTTCAGGATGTAGGTGTAAAATCAACTGCAAACTAATTGTTGAATAGCTTTCATGCTTAAGCCAGAAAGCAGTAAGAAATGTGACGAGGCGGATGTTGGAGGTGATTGGATCCTCTGGTTGGAATCTAGTTTGAGGAGAGAAATCATAAATAGGAAAGTGGAGCAAGGTAGAGATGAGATAAAAAAGCAACAGTAGCTTCTGATTAACAGAGGAGAACTTAATTACTTAATACCGATTATGAGGATGAATGGAGGAGGACTATGTGTTGCCTTGAAATAAGGCAACATAACACAAAACTGACAGGGTTAAATGATAAAGATGAAATTAAGACTCACAATGTTGAATGGAATATAGGCAGATTGTTTACTAAACTACTGAAAAATTATCCAGACCCTAAGTTGAATGTGATGCGGTGGGAAAGAGGGTACCTTCACAGATATCTGGCCCTGCCTGCAAATACAGACATAATGAAAGGAGATACTTGCAGAGATGGTACATTTTCTGGAGACTGATATCCCCTCACACCACAGTTATTAATGCTGGGAATATTGGGAATGTTGACAACTCCAGAAGGCAACCCATAGTTTGCTCCAGGGGTCAAAAAGAGACATTGGAAGTAAAATGGAAACCCCTGAGCCTCTTACAAGTACCCAGTTGGAAACTAGAATGATGCAGTGCATGGGAGACAAAATAGTGGTTTATGAGGCAAGGGGTCTTGGAGAGTGAAATCATGCCCCCCAGTGGGTCATTGGGCAGGTACGGGAGGGCAATAGAGGAAAGGATGCTCGAAATGCTAGCCTGAGTGGGCCCACTGTAACCAACCTGCCCTGATGTATAATGCAACAGACTACTCAATAAACTTGGTACATCGGACATGTGTCACGTGGTGTGTGTAGTTTCTCTGTTTTTGTCCACAGTTTATGTGAAAAGAAAAAACAATAAAAAGTGTTTTACAAAAAATAAACTGCTAAAATTAGAATGATTTGGAGAGATGGATTGGGTAAAGTTGGAGGACAGGTGTACAGACCTGAGCAAGAGTTACTAGTCACTGGAGTGTGGGGGAACTTCCTGAGGGCCTCAAGGTGATTGGGGATGATTGAAACAGTGTTATGGACCACTTGGCAGACAGATGGCATCCAAATGGCCCATCCCTGGGTCACAGCAAAACTCCCCTACCATCTTTTGTGTCTCCTGTAGATTTACTGGATGTCTGGAGGGTGCATCAACAATGTAGGGGGAATATACACTTGTTTCTCATCGGCACACAACTTCTTCTCCTACCTGGACTACTTCTTTATCCCGCATTCATATTTACATAGAGTATCAGATATTTCGGGCTCCCTGATCACTCCTCGGTGGCTTTCTGACTTTGCATGGGCCGCTGGCGCCCACCAAATCGCTGGCACCTGTCACCTTGGCATTAGCAAAATCTGGACTAAAGACTTTATATTAAACGCTCCATAGAGGAATATTTTGCAGTTAATACTGGTTTGTTGGCATCTGGGATGATTCTGTGGGGAGCCCTGAAGCCTACGCTGTGGGGGTCAGACATTAGTTTTACCACAGGGTAGTGGTGACATCTAGTGCGAGACTTGGTAGATCTGGAGGCTTGGATAGTAGATCTAGAGGTGTGGGGTTTCCTAGAGGAGGGTAAGCTAGCAATCAGACAGGTGGATCTCCTGCAACATCAGTACCAGCAGACCCTTTTGGAGGGGGCTAGGCTGCCATGGCAGGCATCCTAAAGTTGCAGCTATCAATGGGGTGATAGGTCTAGTCGAATGCTCCACAGGCTGTGCCTGTGCCCCCCACTCCCTCCCTCCATTCCTTTTGTGATTGACTCGGCAGAAGCTCTTCTCATCAACCATAGAGCAGTGGAATGCAGTTTAGATGCATACTTTCAGGATGTTCATACTCATTGGGAGGCTCTGTCTGTGGAACAAGTGGATGACTTTGTGACAGAAATCCCTGTTAAGACTCTATCCCTGAAAGCTCGTGATAAATTAGATGGTGTCTACACAGGGGAGGAGCTCTCATTGGCTCTAGCAGTACTGCAAACTGGGTGGGGCCTGAGGCTCAATGGATTCCCATGTGAGTTCTTTAAGGTCTTCATTCCAAACGTCCAAGAACATATGCTAGGGATCATTTGGGCGGCAGTGGACACTCCTGCTGTGCCTCCGGATTGGTATCATGCAGAGACTGTTGTGGCCCGGTCGGCTGGCAGATGACCACTCCACATATCGCCCAATCTTCCTTTTGAACTTAGAGGTGAAGATCCTTGAAAAGGTGATGGCGAACAGTATGATACTCGTTATTCTAGATTTAGTTAATCCAGACCAAGTCGCTTTTATGCCTCATTGTGCTACCCGGCACAATATTTGGCATTTGCATAACGCCCTGGTGGACAGGCTGGGGGAGCCCGCAGTGATCTTCCTCACTGATATAGACAAGACCTTCAACTCCGTTTGCTGGGTGTATTTATTCACACTCCTGCATTGCCTGAATTTTGGTCCCAGGTTTCTATCTTATTTTAAGGTTTGTACATTAATCTAAAGGCAATGTTGTAATTGTCCCAGTTCTTATACCAACTTGAGAACTTTCCATATGCTATTGCGCGCATTGGTTCCGCTCCATCAGTTCCATCCTTATTAGCTTCCTTTGGGAGGGCAACTCTTCCCGCATCCCTCCTGGGAAGTGTTTTCAATCTACTTACTGTGGGGGTCTTGCCGCCGCAGACATTGAAACATACTATTTGGCATCGCACCTTCTGGTCATCAATGACTGGTGGTACGGTGTGCAGGAGGACCCTGTCTAGACGTCTGAAAAATGGGCAATGGGGTACACTCCAATTATAGCTCTTCCCCCTGCCACTAGATTAGTAACACACTGGGGTCACACCCTTCGAATGATGGGGTGGTGGGGAAGACTGACACAATGGACACTGCTGTGGCATAGCCGTTGGCTATTGCAGGTGGCCGCGCTGCAGAGATTTCAGAGATGGCACTCGATTGGCATTTCCACTCTGGGTGACATCATGAGAGGGACAGTTCTTAAATCATATCAGACCTTGCAGGTAGAATATCAACTGCACCGTAGTCAGTTCCATCGCTATTTGCAACTCCACCATGCTGTGACCCTGTATGTTGCAGATTTACCTGGCCTACCCGAATTCAATCCCTTGGAGGGCAAACACATTGTGGGAGATCTGGGCTACTGCAAGATGGTACAAATTTATCAGACCATCATTTCTAATTGCCCGGATACGTTTGAGGCTCTCTGGAGGGCATGAGAGGCTGACGTGGGGGCAATGGAGGAAGAGGATTGGACCGAGGTGCTGGGTGCACCCAGAGGTGCATTTTTGCTGCTTGGTTCAGGCTAATCCTGCTCAAATACCTGCATAGGGTATACTTTACACATCATCAGTTGTAGCGGAAGGGGGTGTCTTCTTTGCAAGGCCAGGGAGGGCACATTTCTGCAGACGGTGTGGGGCTGTCTGGCAGTGGATCGCTTATTGCAAGGTGTGACATCATGTTTTGGCAGGATCCTGGGCTGGACAATCCTGATGGACTGGAAATTCACTCTTCTTTATATTACAGACAAAATGGGGGTCAATCACTATAAGTTGTCTTTGTTGTTCCTCAGCCTGAAACTGTCGAAGCCAGATATAGCGATGGGGTAGAAGGTGGTGACCCACAGCCCCATCCCAGGCAGTATGGAAGGGAGGTCTAGATTAATGTATGGGTCTGAAAGTGGTGGTGAACAAAGCCCCAGGGTGGCCACAGAAGCACTCAAAGGTATGGCAGGCATGGACGGACTACAATGACATAGTGTTAGAACCTAGCAATTCTTTATGGAAAGATGTAAATTACGAGATTCACCAGTTTGCGGGTTGGAGTGGGAAGGGGATGACAGTTTCCAAGCTTTTTCCGTATTACATTTGTATTGAAAACATGGGAGTGGGGGGTGGTAGGGTTCATTGTGCCAATCTATGCTTATGTTTCTGTTTTGTTGCATTGTACATTCACTGTATTCTTGAATTGTTGGCCGAAGGGCCATATATGCCTGGATAAATTAATAAAAAGTGTTCTAAAAAAATGAAGACTCAACATCAGTGCCTTAAAAATGTTTAATTTTATTAATGTTGAGCATTTCTCTGAGATGCTAGATTCACTGTAGTGAAAGATTAGAAAACCAGAAATATTAAGGGGTAAACAAATATTAATCTTTAGATAGAAATAAAGAGTTCTGAGAAGTGACCTCCTAGATGTGCCACAGGAAATTGATCACAAAGAAGAATCAAATCCATTCCATAAATTTGTAGGATTATGATATGAGAAAGGATCACTTCCATAGTGCTGTGCCTGAGATGCCTTAGTTACAGAAGAAAGTAAGCAGAATCATCAACAGCATGAGACAGATTGGTACTTTTGAGGGGTTCTAAAGATAGAAGAATAATTAACAATCTGAGCATTGGAGATAATGCCAGTGATTGAAAGAATTGCAGTTTCCAAAGAACAAGCTGGTCGGACATGTAGGGAATTTGTACGGCAAAAGTGAGTTTTTTTGTTTGTTTTTGTTTACAGACGCAAAAAATCTTTTACCACCTAATTTCTTCAGTGTATACATCCTCCTACAAGGTATTCTGCAGGGGTTCTTTGCAGATATTGTTTTTTCATTTGGATCATTTATTGACCATATCTATCATAAGAAAGCTGTGGCTGGTCACATGAATTGTGATTATTGCACATTCCCATCTTGGATGCACTGTATTCCTTATTCCTGTTGTAAATGGTTGCTGCAGATATTTAACCTACTCCCAGAATGGTAGGATGCAGTGAAAAAAAGGGTGAGGGAAATCCCACTGCCAGCATATTGCCCACCTTTCAGCCACATCTCAAAATGTATTTAGAAATCTTAAATATTATATTATTGAAAAAATAATTTTATCTTTATAAAGTTGTGTCTACATGTTGAAATATTCAAACTGACTATCTCAACTTTCAGAAGGCTCCTTGTTAGCGTTATATGATATGTCTTAAAGATCCAAACGAGTTCTATGTGTTTTAATATACAGTTTAAGCTTTTGAAAAGGTAAAGTGGCTAACTATAAATGTTTGACACAAACTCTTGCAAATTTTTCTAAATAGGGGGACATGTTTTTACAGCTGTAAGAAATTTTTATAACTTTTTCTGAAAAAAGCAACCTTTTTGAAATCACCTAAATACCTTTAAAAGTTGTACATTCTTGTTGAAACATTATAATGAATTGTAATTCTTTTTAGCAAACAGTACTATCCAGTTTTCGAAGTTACTGTTTATTGTCGCTTTGTTCTTAAATGTGCCAGTACTTTTTATTTTTTCCTTCAATGGACCTGAGCTTCTTTGGTGCTGCAATGCTTGCCACCCTATTGTCCTTTCCATTCTACATGTATTAGAAAAAATATATGGAAGGGAATAGCACCCAAATTCAGATTTTTGTGTTTACGAACTGTCACTACTTATCCATTGTGTTGATTTGCTAGTGTATTTTTATGAAGCAGGGTGGTTACTTTGAGTAAATTGGGAATATTTTCGTATAATGTTTAGGTGTGAATGCCTTTATTTTCAACTTCATTTTTTGATATGATTGCTTTCCTTAAGGTGGCCAGAAAGCACATACAGAAATAGTATTCAAGGTCAAAGTAAACTGTCAATAATTAAAATCCAACGTCCTACTTTTCACAAAATCAAAGAGTATCTCATTCTCGTTCTTTATATTTTGAATGTTGATGAGACCGAGCTCTTGTAGAAGACCTGCTCGATTCAATAAGTAACTTCTTTAATGTATTTGTAAAGAGAACACCCAAAAGAGACTGCTTCATGACTTTGGTTAATTATCTCACTGTATGGAATGCAATTACAAATTAAATTGCTATAAATACAGTTAAGATTTTCATAAAAACAAAAATCTGCTTATTGAGGGCTGGCTTCTCCATGCAAGTATTAGTTTGATTATTCATGTTTTATCAAATAGACTCAAATTGCATACTAATTTAAAACTGCTAAATAACATTTATGACGTGTTAACAAATAATACTCATTTTTCAGGCCCACAGGTAACTTTAAAAGTCCTTAAACAGTGGACTACGACTCTTTTTTAAAGATTTATGAGATTCCTAATATGATTTTACAAGAAAATGCCCTTTTGCTCCATGGCCACCCCAAAATCTGCTAAATTTTAGGTGTAGGGATTTAAACACTGGAGTGCTGCCTTTCCAATGCCCACTCCAGGTGCTCTGACCCCTAAAACAGGTAAAAGTAGCTAGTTTTTATTGACATATTTTACTTACCTATAGGTCCTTAATAGATGGTACTCTGTGTACCCAGGGCCTGTAAGTTAAATGTCATTAAAGGACTACAGCACCTGTTGTGCCGTCACTCAAGTCACAAGTGAAAACATGACTCTAGGTCTGCCACTGCAGCCTACCATGGCAGTTTTAAAGCTGCCATTTCGACCTGGCAAAATAAACCTCTTGCCAGACGTAACTCTTCCTATTTAATACTTATAAGTCATCCTTAACATAGGCCCTAAATACCCATAAGGGAGAGTGCATGGTATTTAAAAACTAAGCATGTGTACTTATGTTTTACATGTTGTGGCAGTGAAAAATCTCCATGGCCATTGTTGCAATGCTGGCTGCTGCCCCATAGAAAAACACTGGGTTACATCACCTTGTAACGTATAACTTCACTTTTGGAATAGTACAACCAACATTGTGGCTGAACCTGTGCTCCATCTCAGTCAACCTTAACGTTTGACTTTGACCTATTCTAACCTGACCAGATACCCATGGTAAGCGCTATGCACGTTTTGGTGGTAGAAACACATAAAACTTTTAAATTAATATTTCCGGTTCCCTGCATTCAATTCTTGTTGTTTGTGGTGTCTATTTGTTCATTAGAAGTTTCTCTAGGTTTATAAATTGGAATGGGATGTTTTATTGTGTTATGTTTTCTACTTTTTAACTCTGCTAGTACTGATCTAACCCTTTACACATTTATCTTAAGTTAAGCCTGTCTGCTCTGTGCTATAGCTACCAAGAATGGAGCTCAGTTTTAAGGTTTGAGATCAAACTGGGCCTAATCAGCAAAAGTGCCTTTGCTGAAGAGGACTACCACTCACCTCAAGTAATAATCCACTTTCTCACATTAGTGTTCAATGATGGGATCCAGAACCTGTGTTTACCAGTGCCACTCAGCTACTAAGCTAAACATGAATAATCCCTATTTCACTGAAGGCAAACATTTTTGGGGGGTTTTAATTGTGATTAAGTCTTTATTTGGCCATTTTATATTTTTCTAAATTAGTCCTCATTCCAATTCTTGCATCTTTTTTTAACAACAAAAGTATAAATCGAGTTGTATCTGGCTAGCCTGCCTACTGTCAAAGTAACAGAGCTAAAAGCTCCATCCTTGGATTTTGGTGCATTTCCAGATTTACCATTAGTGGTAGACCTAGGAATTTGTCAACATGTGACACCTCTCTAGGTTAGGCATAACAAGAAATAGCTTTTGTATTTCTCCCTGTTACTTCCTCTTTTGCAGCACACGTAGAAACAGGAAAATGCCTCTCAGGATTGTTTTTTTGCAGGACGGTGCCTCAACAAACAATCCTGCTTCCAAACCAGGCACCCTTACACTTTGCACAAGACACAAGGGTGCTTGTGTTGGCACTAGGCAGCTAAAAGTGCACAAGGAAAGGACAGGAATGCACCATACAATGTTAAATATGGTTCATTGTTACCCTTCCCCTTTCTTGCAGTGTAGCGCAGCAAAGTGCGTTACAATGTGTGAAAATATTGTAAATGAGGGCCTAAGTCAAAAGGTAAACCTCCATCTCCATCGCAGTTGACCTTAGCTTTTGACTTTGATGCGGTCTAGCGTGACCAGATTCCTTTGGTTGGAGCTTCATACATTTTTGGCACTAGAAACTCCTAGAACTTTGAAATACTATGTCTCTGGTTCCCTCCATTCGATTTTTGTCATTTGCTCATTAAAAGTTTCTCTAGTTTTATAAATTGGAGAGGGATTTTTATTATACTGTGTTTTCTACTTTTTAACTGTTTTGGTACCGATAAATGCTTTATACACATTTCTCCTAAGTTAAGCCTGTCTACTCTGTGCTACAGCTACCAAGGTTTGAGCTCATGATTAAAGTATTGGGAACTAAGTGGATCTAGTCAGGAATAGTGCCATTATTACTTTAGGAGAATGACCACCTACCTCAGTTTATAATTTACTTTTTCACTGATGTTTATAATTAAAATGTTATGAACATTTTATGGTATTGTTTAAATTATTTATTAAGTAGCTATTGTGCACAATGTTTGTAAAAAATGTTTTTAAAACATACAATGCTGAATGATGCTGCGGTACTGATAAGTTGATGTGTTCTGCTTCAAGTGTTGTTTGATTTTAAAATTATGTGATTCCTCCATTGATTTATCACCTTGTTTGTTGCATTCCATGACCTGCTATTGCTGGATAGTTATGGAGTAGACTTTCGATAGATTTAATTTTTATGGTTAGTTACGTTGCCATAATATTCCTGTTTATTTTGATCGTTTCATAAACGTAGATCATTATTTTGACCATGTTGCGATCTTAAATTGCTTTAATATCAGGCAGATAAGCTTGCTCTCGCTCTTCTCAATGTTCCTGGAGGGCCTTACGTATCTTACATTTTGCAAAAAATTGAATTACAAACATGGTCAACAGGGCATCATTTTAATTCTACTTTACATAATTTACATAATGATATTTTGACTGCTGTTCCCTTGCTCCTTACCATCGTATGATTAACCTACCTGGAAAATCAAGTAGTTATTACCATAGCTGAATCTGACATTACTATGACCAGTCCCAAAAGCAATACACTGGACCACTGAAGGTGGCCATCTGTTGGCTTAGGACCTCCAACCATTAAACAATTACTTACTACACTCCAATTCAGGTAAATAAACATAACATATTGATTTGAATGATAAAATGCGTATTTCCTATTCAGGAGACTATGGTGCTACTTAGAAATCCGTGTCTGTTTCTTTATGCCAACAAACCTGTAAATGGTACACAACTGAATTAAGGATCAAAAAGACAGTTTGAGAAATTGGAGCGTCCCCTCTGCCAATGCAACATTTCCTCCTATGCTCTTTTTAGTCACAAACTTAGATTCTGCAGTCACTTAAGATTAAAAAGTAGAACTGTCTCCATCCTCACGCACCTTTTTTGTTCACTTATATGACAACTCATCAGCTGTATTTCGCTGACGATTCCTCACAACTTCTCTTGCCTTTAGCTGATTCACACTCAGGAAAGTTAGGGTTGATGTTAAAGCCAAATATTTGGCTCCCTGCTGATCTAAAAGAAGACCTAACAGCCAGCTTGGCCGTGTCTGTGCCTTTTTAAGCTGCTCTCATAGACACATTCTGGTAAACGTATTACTTTCAATAGGTGCTTAGGTTAACCACATACCCATTACCCAGCATGAATGTTGATCCTTTTGGGTTGCTTAGTGAATAGCTCCTTAGCTGTGCTAAGTTTAATGTGGGATTTTTCAGTTGATCTAGTTGGTATCCTATAGAGCGAGTTGAATGGGTTATAGCAGCAAAACTGCAACATTTTGCAGAGAAATTTAATATTCTGTACCCATTCCTTGTCTGTGTTACACAGAGTGTGACTCGATCAATTCAGATATTGGCGGTCATTCTGACCGCGACTGCCGCCCGCCATGCGGTCACCGCCAAATGGCCGCTCCGCGGTCAGAAGACCGCGGATCCCATTCTGGCTTTCCCGCTGGGCTGGCGGGCGCCCGCCGGCCCAGCGGGAAAGGCCCTGCAACAATGAAGCCGGCTCCGAATGGAGCCGGCGGAGTTGCAGGGGTGCGACGGGTGCAGTTGCACCCGTCGCGATTTTCACTGTCTGCAATGCAGACAGTGAAAATCTTTATGGGGCCCTGTTAGGGGGCCCCACGACACCCGTTCCCGCCATCCTGTTCCTGGCGGTAAAAACCGCCAGAAACAGGATGGCGGGAAGGGGGTCAGAATCTCCATAATTTAGAATTAGTAATATTGTGAGCTGCTGGATTGCTTCAAATTGTCTTGAACCTAATCTACCTAAGGTATAGATACAGCTGACTCGATCAGACACCCTGCTCTGACAAACAAGAGTCTGCCCTGCTTAACTTCACCAATGCCCAGCTCCTTCAACTATGAAGTTATGTTTGCCTCTAGTGTATTACAAAAAGTTTATATTAATACAGTTACCACAGGTCACTTACTTTCAGCTGCATGAGCTACATGTCCAGCATGTCTCCCCTTCCCATTTCAGGTTACTGCCTTACAGGCATCTAGCGTGTCCATTCTGAGCCAAGCTATGCCATTTTTGCCATGTTAATTTTGCAAAGAAAGGGACTATTACTTCTCACATTTCTTTCTGTATGCAGTGTTAAATACCTTATATGAGCAATGGATGTTTGAGGAATTGTTTCAGAAATGTGCACTCTTATTTTGTTGCCAGAGCCTAACAGCCTCTCAAATTGGTGTGATGGAATTCATAGCTTCCTATCGCCGTCCAGTCCCCTTTATATTGCAGACAGTGGATAAATCTGGCTTTCACAACATCACCCGAAGGTTCAGGACCACTTTATATAACCACCAGATACTGCACAATATATTGCCCTTCTAAAAAAACAAGTCATATTTATTTAACTTATATTGCACAACTGCTCACCAACCTAAAACGTACCAATTTTATTTTATTATTAATTAAATGGGTGAAACCTAATGCATTTACCAAAGCTTGTTTATGACAGGCAGATAGTAAAATCTGTTGTAAATAATTCATTTGATACTAAGGGATACATTTTAGAGTGGGCTAATTTGCGCTTGTTGTTCTGGTACCATATACACAATTGGGTACATCTTGCCATGAAATCAATTCACATATTATATTGTGCACTTTAATTCAAATTTAGACATAACACTCAGATAACCTCAGTCGTGGTTTGCAGTCCCAAGATTGGCAGAATAGTCAATGTGCAAACTTAAGTTGTGACTACAGAAATCCTGCCGGCATAGTGTAATTTCCACAAGCGCAATTTTAGTAACTGAACTAAAATTGGAATGTTCCTGGGTAGGCCCATCTGTAAACGTTGGTGAACACCCAACACTTGTTCACTTTTGGGTGTTCACCAACTTAGTGCAGGTAGATTACCGCTGCGGAAACACATATGTTAACTCAAGACAAGTGTAGAGATATGTGTGGACCCAAATAATGGTGTTGAGCCTGCTTAGCACAATTATTTAATGTCTGGGTCAGACCAGGTATTTGGGGACCTGTGGACCCATTGCCATGGCTAAACATCCTGGAATGGGTCCACAGGTGGCAACCCCAAGCCCCAGAAACACCCAGACCCACACCAAGGGGATGCCATAGGATGGGGGACCTCATCCTGAGTAAGTACAGTTAAGAATATATATTTTTTTTTCAGTGCCATTAAGGTCCCCTTACATGGGACTGGGTATGATGGTCATGCCCAGGGGACACTGGTCACCTGTGCTGGCCATTGGGGTGGTAGGCATGACTCCTGACTTTACTCCTGTGTTTGGGTGGTAGTGCGTCAGGAAATGACTCTAGGCTGGTTAGCGGCATATTTACTGCCACTAACCAGCCTATCGTCATTCCTGGTCCACTAACGCCTTTTCCCCTCCCACCATCCCCCGCCGGCTAGCGTCATTTCTGTAGATGCTAGTCAGTCCTTTGCGCCACCATGCACCATTCCATTAATATGCACCCAGCTGGCGCCTTGGAATGGCGCTAGGAGGCACTATGGATTTTGACCCAAGACTGCACTAACAGAGTCCTGCGTCAAACTCCATAAATATGGGCCTTGGTTTTTTATTATGTTATGTTAAAAGCTTAGTTCTTGTGATTTTTAGCAAGCTTCCACTATCAAACCAAATGGTTTAAAATTATAGAGTATTTACCACAAAGTTGTGAAATGGTCATCAATCCTCTTCCAATGAATTTGAATTGTGAAAATGTGTCACTGAAAGGATCAGATGTTAATTTAATTAAGCTATAAGACTTGCCAGAAAGTCTAGGTCACAGTACTAACCAGACAGGCCTGAAAGATCAAAGAAACCAAAGTGATCTGCCACTAATTGCCAAGCACTGCTAGTCAATTGCTGGTCAACAGAGGACTCTAATATAGTCCACTCTTCAAGTCCCAAATGGTCACATAGTCTGAGCATTGACATCCTATAATGAAGAAAACAATTACAATAATGAAGTCCATCTAGGGAGGTCTCCTCAGTTGACATTTTATAATGGCAGTCATAGAAAGGAGGACTGTAATGCAGTTTATTTGAACAGGTCAATGACATCACTTCTAGTCCCCTTCACTCTTTATCAACACCCATGACATCTAGGGGATCCATAAGATCATCACAGAGTGGGTGTTCCCCTGCCACAGCAAATCAGATAGAAAGCAAATCTACCAATACAATAAGTGTACCTGCAGAGATAATCAGAGCTGCAAGCATAACATATATTTAGGTAAATGTGTGCCTGTCTCTCACATTTTATCCAATACAAAGCTAAGAGTACTTCCAATAGTACAATGACCACAACTTGATGGTCACCACACATGACATGTGTGACGATTATGCCATTATCGGCTGTGTGATGGACTTGACCTCACCCTATTTAAGTGGTTTGCTTTTTTCAATTCTAAATTAATGCAGTGAATAGGGTTTCCCATGTGTAATTTATTCTTAGAGCTTGATTGCAAGTGGCCCTTTAAATTGCAATCCCTGATAACAATCATAAGAGATGTAATGTTTATCACATTCAGTTTTTACCAGGTGCACTAAAGTTTGCACCCTTTATAACATTTTGGTTGGTCAAACATGTCAGAATTTAACATGGATGAAGGCCTGGTATGTTGCAGGAAATGAAGGCGTGGGAACCGCAAGAAACAAAATAAAGATAATAATTCCCTGAAGATCAGAATGGACAATAATTATTGCACTCAATAAATTATGAGCACCTTTGTTGAATTTTATTGGGTAGCGATCATTGGGCCTCATTACAACCCTGGCGGTCAAAGACCTCCAGGGCTGTTTCGGCGATTGTACCACCAACAGGCTGGCGGTACAATCTGGCGAATTATGACCGCCGCGGCACACCGCCGGTTTCCCGCCATGGTTGTCCCGGGGGTTTTAATCCACCAGGGCAGCGCTGCTTGCAGCGCTGCCCAGGGGATAACGAATCCCCTTCCCGCCAACCTGTCCATGGTGGTAGAGACCGCCATGGAAAGGCTGGCGGGAAGGGGAGTCGCGGGGCCCCTGGGGGCCCCTGCACTGCCCATGCACTTGGCCTCCGCCGCCCACCAAGGTTGTAATGAGGGCCATTATCTTTTTCAATGCGGAGTACTTGTAATCTGACCCTAAGTGTAAATGGAAACTTTCCTGCTTATGTGTTTAAGCAGGTTTCAGCAAGACGTGATCCCTCTCAAGAACTGGCTACTCTGCAGAGATGAGTGTTTGCATCCGGTCTAGTTCTCCTTGTAAACATGTTGATTTGATCTCAATATATGTTCTTAATCTCTGCTTTGATTTCTTGCACTGCAGGTGTTTCTTTCAAGTTAGCAGGAAACAAGCAACTGACATGCTAGAGCAGAACCCCAGCTCCGGAAATCTGATTCTGAGGCCTGGCGGTGACAGCAAGAACTTTTCAATCTCTATCATGCAGCCCTCAGAGTAAGTTGGACCCAGAATCTTCTTTTCTTTTTAAATTACTGCATGCAAAAGTCGATTTTATTACGTCAGAAGCAACCAAAGGAAAATGGAGATTGAATGTAATCTATCTGTCTGCTTTATAACTACCCAATCAACTTGCCTCAGCTTCCATTTAAAAATAGCATTTACCCTGCTACTCTTTCATTATTTGTGGAGATATTTTGCTTTTATGTTACACCCCAAATCTTACATGTGACTAGGACCTACACCTATAGATTTGTTCCTATAGTGTATGGCATATCCAATAAGTGAATAGGATCCATAGATTTACACCAATATTAACTCCAGATATTACACATTACTAGGAACTACGTCTATAGATATACTCATACAGTACACTGCACAGGGGCGTAACACAGCCCCCTGCAGACTCAATCAATCAATGAATCAATCAAACATTGTTTATAAAACGCAGCTACTCACCAGTTAGGGTCTCAAGGCGCTGGGGTGGGCGGGGTGTACCCTGTACCGGTGAGGTGGATAAATAAGCCATGTCTTCAGAGTCTTTGTGAAGCTGAGGAGGGAGGTGGTTTGTCTGATGTGGATGGGTAGGGCGTTCCAGGCGGTGGCTTTGAGGTAGGAGATGGAGCCTCCTGCTGTTCTGGTTTTCCTGAAGCGGGGTACTTCTGCGAGAGGGAGCTGGGCTAAGCGTAGGGCCTTGTGGGGTATGTGGAAGTTGAGTTGCTGGTTCAAGTAGGTTGGTCCGGTGTTGTGGACGGCTTTGTGTGCGTGGGTGAGGATCTAAAAAGTGATTCTTTTCTCTATGGGTAGCCAGTGCAGTGTATGTAGGTGTTGTGAGATGTGGCAGTGTCGGGTTAGGTCGAGGATCAGTCTGGCGGCGGTGTTCTGGATGTTTTGCAATTTGCGGGTGAGTTTTTTTGTTGATTACGACGTAGAGTGCTTTGCCTTAGTCTAGTCTGCTGGTAATGAGGGCGTGTGTGACAGTCTTTCTATGTTTGAGGGGAATCCATTTGAAGGTCTTGGGTAGGAGGCGGAGGGTACAGAAGCAGGTGGAAGTGAGTGAGTTGATCTGATGATTCATGTCGAGGTCGGGGTCCAGATTGATACCGAGGTTGTGGGCTTGGCTGGCGGAGGTGGGCGGGATTCCGAGGGTGGGTGGCCACGAGGAGTCGCTCCATGCTGTGGGTTGAGGGCCCATGATGAGTACTTCTGTCTTGTTTGTGTTGAATTGAAGGCAGCAGTCTCTCATCTAGTTGGCAACTGCTTTCATGCCTTCATGGAAGTTAGGCCTGGCCTTGTAGGGTACGTTGGAGAGGGAGTGGATGAGTTGGGTGTCATCGGCATAGGAGATTATGTTTATTCTGTTGCTTCTAACGATGGGGGCTAGGGGGGCGATGTAGACGTTGAACAGCGTGGGGCTGAGGGAGGATCTCTGGGGCACTCCGCAGGTGGTGGGTGTGGGATCTGTGAGGAAGGGGGCAAGTCTCACTCATTGGGTTCTGCAGGAGAGGAAGGATTGGATCCAGTCAAGGACCTTGTCTCTGATGCTGGCTTCGTGGAGGCTTCTCATCAGGGTGTGATGGGAGACTGTGTTGAAAGCAGCAAGAGGTCAAGTAGGATGAGTGCCGCCGTCTCTCCCTTGTCCAGTAGGGAGCGGAGGTTGTCTGTTGCGGCTAGGAGGGCTGTTTCGGTGCTGTGGTTTGACCTGAATCTGGATTGGGAGATGTCAAGGATGTTATTGTGTTCTAAAAACACGATGAGTTGGCTGTTGACTGCTTTTTCAATGACATTCGCAGGAAATGGAAGTAGGGAGATGGGCCTGAAGTTTTTGAGGTCGGTGGGGTCTGCTGAGGGTTTCTTGAGGAGGGGTTGATCTTGGCGTGTTTCCAGTCGTCGGGGAAGGTGGCGGCAGCTAGTGAGCAGTTGATGGTGAGGCGGAGCTTAGGGTCTGCAGCCCTGCTGAAGATGTGATGGAGACATGGGTCCGTGGGGGCCCCGGAGTGTATGTACTTCATTGTTATCAGCGTATCTTCAGTAGAGAGGGGTGTCCAGGTGGAGATTATAGGTTTGTTGGTGTCAGGGTTTGGAAGGGGGAGTTCTGCACGTGGGTTGTCCTTGTTGCAACTGTTGTAGATGGTCTTGATTTTGTGGTGGAAGCAGGTGTTGAGTCTGTCACATAGGTCCTGTTAGGGTGGGATGTCCGTTGTTTCAATGTTGGATTGGGTGAACTCCTTGATGATGCTGAAGAGTTCCTTGCTGCTGTGTGCCTGTGAGGAGATCCTGTCTTGGATAGCCTTCTTAATGGTGTTTCTGATGAGTTGGTGGTGTGTGGTGGTGGCGGCATTGAAGTTGCTGTGGGCGTCTAGGTATTTGGTGTTTCTCCAGATTGGTTCCCGGAATTCGGGGGTGAACCAGGTGGCTCTCTTTGCATGGGTGTTGTTGTTCTTTTTGAGGAGGGCTATGGTGTTGGCACAGTCGGTGATCCAGTTGTGGAAGGTGCGTGCTGCGGTGTTTGGGTCATCATTGCGTGCGATTATGGGGGCGGCGATGGCGAGGGTGGCGGTGAGCTGATCGTCGGTTACACTTTCAGAATTTCTATGCGATGGCTGGAGTTGGGGTCTGGTGATGGTGGGTGTGTTGAAGGTGAAGTGGATGCATCAGTGATCTGTCCATGGGAGTTCTGTTGTGTGGCTGAAGGTAGCAGAGATTCCTGTAATGAAGATGGGATCAAGGGTGTGTCCTGCAGACTATGTTGGCTCTGTCATGATCTGTTGGAGTCATATGTTGAGGAGGTTGTCTAGGAGGGATGCAGTGTTGGGGTCTTGTAGATTCTCAAGGTGGAAGTTGAGGTCTCTCAGCAGGGGGTAGTTGGTGGCTGTGATGGCTTGTGCAGAGATGCAGTCCATGATGGAGTCGGGGAAAGGATTGCGAGGTCCAGGGGGGCCGGTAGATGATGGTTCCCCTGATGGTGGATGTCAGGCTGGTGTGTAGCTTGAAGTGGAGGTGTTCCCTCAGGTTTGTGGCTTCTTTGGAGTGTGTGTTGAGGCGGAGGTTGGACCTTTGGATGATGGTGATTCTCCCCCCAGGACGGCTGGGGTAGTCTTTCTGGGCGTTCTTGTATCCCTGGGGGATGGCGATGTCTGAGCCTGAGGTGGTGTTGATCCAGGTCCTGGTGAGAAATGCCATGTATGGGGTGGTGCTGTCGAGGAGGTCCCAGATTTCAGTGGCATGTTTATGGAGGGAGCGGACGTTGAGGAGGATGCACTTCAGGGGTTTCAGGTTCGGAGAGTTGTTGCGGGTGGGTTGAGCTGGGTCCCAGGTCTTGGTGGTGGTGCAGGTTTGACAGCAGCGGAGGCAGCTGAAGGGACCGTGTGTGTTGCTTGGAGATGCTTGCTTGCAGTTGCTGTTGTGTCCTGGGTTGAGTGCGATGAGTTTTGATGTTGTGTAGAGGTGGCGGGTGGCAGGACCAGGGGTCCTGTCGCAGGTCTTGTTCGGGTCACAGATGGGTGCAGACAGGCTTGCCTTAGGCACAGTGGCCGCTATTAGGTAGGAGAGGGGAGGAGGAGAGGACAACTGGGAGCGCGAGAGAGAGGAGGGGCGCGGGGCAGCAGGGGCAGCAGGGGAGTGAGAGAGGGGGGAGAGTGAAGAGAGAGAGCAGAGTGAGGGGAAAAAAACGAGGAAAAGAGAGTAAACGCAGAAAGCGGAAGATACAAAAGGAACACAAAAGGAATAGAACACAAAAAGAACAGCACACAAAGAGTAAAAAGAGGCAAAAGAGGAAAAAAGAGAAAAGAGGCAGAGGA
This sequence comes from Pleurodeles waltl, assembly GCF_031143425.1. NCBI lineage: Eukaryota > Metazoa > Chordata > Amphibia > Caudata > Salamandridae > Pleurodeles > Pleurodeles waltl. The sequence continues at coordinate 39,142,826 of NC_090437.1, forward strand.
CAGCCTAGCAGAAGATCAGAGCTCTTCCACGAGGCACCAGGGATGAGACGCAGGCAGAAGCCTGTGGGTGGAGGAGGGCCTCAAACTCCTGACAGAGGTCAGAGTTCAGAGGACAGAAGGGCTTCACTTGCCTGTGGAGCTACAATGGGAGAGGCTTCGCCCCCCGCTCGGCCTTTACTACATGTGACACTGCCCTTGCTTCTACAGATAGGACTGTACTAAGAGACAGTATTCGGAATACAAATAACAAAACATTAAACAATTTGTTCCCATGACATGAATAGGGTTTATGTTTGCAGTTGTTGTGTTTGCATTTGGCAAACATGGAGAATGTTTGTATTTGCATCACTTTTGCATGGTGTAGTTGGCAACTTACACAGTGTATTTCAAAACTCTGTGCTCAGGTTTTGCCACATTGTTGCATGTAGTAACACTTTCTTTACCTTTTAAAAGTATATACAGGTTAAAAAGGCATATAGATAAATAGAATACAAACACGTTTCCAAAAATGATAAAGTATAAAACCACATGAAACAAAATATTACAATTAATTACATTATTTTACAACAATACGTTGTTTACACTACCTAAAAGTTGTGATGGCAGTATAATAATTTCAATTAAGAACAAGATTTCTGAGGTAGAGCCACCTTTTCATTAAAATCACTGTATAGATTTATGAGTGGAGTCATCAGTCTACAGTCCCTGACTAAACTCAGCGACATCTGAGGTGTGCACACTGTGAAAATCAGTAGATTCACCTTAACTTAATAATTCCTAGTAATGCATTTCTGCACCTTCAATTTACATTCCTCTGTGTACAAGTAGAGAATTTACATGAAAAATCCAAAGGAACAAAGAGCATGGTGTTGGAGTCCCTTGGGCAGCATTAGTTGTGGTCCACAAAGTAGCCTGCTCTGTGAAGAACACAGAGTATCGTTCTCTGTAAACCATCCAGAGGCAATGTAAGGAAATGCCTCTTTTTGTATTGCCACCACCACATTTTTGGACTTATGCTTCAGTTTTTTTGGTTATTAGAGTGCACTGTGGCCTGATAACCCATCCTTAACCTTAAACTGATATGTCGAATTGACTCATACCCAATTGGCTGAGCTAGCTGCGCTGTAAGCCCCTTGTGAATGGTACCTAAGCTACACAGGCAATGTAAGCTAGAGGGTCCCTCCAGGGATTTCAGCACTGGTTGTGCCACCTTGGGTGGGACATGAGTAAAACACCCAACCCGCTATTTGCAGGCTTGAAGAGCAGTGTAACTGCTGGCCAAACTTTTAAAGCAAAGGCAAGGCAAAACTTCCCCCAAATGTGTAAGTCAACCCTGTGGCAGGCCTACTGAGTCCTAAGGCAGGACGTAACATATCTCATGGACAGAACATGTATTTTACATGTTCTAGTAATAAAATTAGTAAACTGTTGTTTTTACTTTGGAAAATCTTTGTCACCTCAATGGCGAGTGCAGAGTCACACATTGGCACCTCAGCAGTGCTAACTCTGGAACGGTGCGACCAATGTGACCCATTGTATCAAACAATTTGTTACATGAAGCACGGCTTGCTTCTCAGGTCAAAACTAATGTAGCAAGTTGTGGCATGCAACTTTAGCAAAGTTGCAGTGGTGTGACAAAACTTGAGGGGGCTCCCTGCAAAATATATTGAGGAACCCCCCTCGAGACTCAGTCAGGAGCCTCTGCCGAGGGTGCCACATGGAGCTCGGGTCCTCCCCACACCCCAGGGGCTTCAGGGTCATCACTGTTTTGTTGCCTTCAGTTCCCAATGCCCATACTAGTTGCACATGGGGGTACTGTAGCCAATACAGCTTTCTGCCATTCCTGGGAATGGCAGGGAGGAGGATACAATAGGGGTCTGCTCTGGAAGGAGGTGCCACCTCCTTCATGCAGAAAGCCACACAGGTGTTGGCCCAAAAGTTGAGCTTCAGAGGAAAAGCTGCCTTTAAAAGGCAAATGTGAAACACCTGGGAGAGGGGCTGCTCCATTGTTTAGGCAGACGGGCTGGCACTTGGACAGGAGAGGGGAAACCAGTTGCCAAACTGGTTTTCCAGGGGTGTGTAGCCCCATGTGTAAGCCACATCTCTGGGTTGGACTACAGAGCTCTACACACTGAGAGAGGGGTCCCACCATATTGTGAGTGGGTAGAATGATGCACCCTGGGATCCCCATATGGCACACTGAAGGAAGTGGTCATCAGGTGGGAGGGAACCTGGTAACCATGGACATCATTCAGGGGTTGCCAGGGGTCGCAGCTGTGACCCCTGGTTTGCCCCTTGCGACTCCTGGCACTGCCTCTGCGACCCCTGACCTCAGAGGTGGCGAATGCAGTGCCAGGAAAACACTAACAGCTCCTCCTTATGGATGTCCCTTGGGACTCCACTCCCTTTGTTTTCTCTCAATTTGTTATTACACTAATAATGAATAATAAAATATTTTCACTATTAGTGTAATAAAAATGGAATAGAATTTGCTGGAGTATATGCCTTTCCATGGCACCTGAGGTAAGTAAAAAATGCTTTTAAATGTATGTTGTGTGCATGCTTGCAGGTAAGTGTGTTTATGCGAGAGCGTGTATGTAAGTGTGAATTTGTGTGTATGTAAAAGTATGTGAGTGTGAGTGAAAGTTGAGGTCAAAGTGTCACTTCCGCTACCCCTGGCATTTTGGTGAATTGACGCCATTGCTGGTAAGCCAGTTGCTACCAACCACATGCACCCTTGAGGGCATTTTGTGAACATGAGCAGGACACCCCTGACGCCCGAACACAGATATTGACTTGACTGGAAGACGGGGCGAAGACGGACTACTGTGCTGTATCTTGGCACCAACAAAGAGAGGCTGTACCAGTATGGACTGCACCTGCTGAATTCTGTGGCTAATAAAGGAGAGGAACTATGCCTGCTGTGTCCTACTTCAGGACAAGCTGTCTTGAGAGCTCAGCCATACTCAAGAGACACCATGGGTCACTGAGCTGACCTCCTGTTCACAGCACAAAGACACAACATCTAAGAAACCTGCTAGTTCAAGTTGGTAGCCCAAAGTCTTCAAACCATCGCCAAATGATGCCGTGCAACGCCAGGGACAGTAGCCGACGCACAAAGTTGCACTTGAGTTCTGGGATCCCCTGAGGACAAGTTATTGGCCAAGGAACGATTTGCCTGTGACCGCAATACTGACAGTAATGACGACCAGTAGCCCAATGATGACTGGACTTCTGCCAGCACCAAGAGGATTTTGAAGGATGTTTACCCTGTGACCATGAACACCTCACCCCCTTTGTGGACTGAGTAGTAGTCGCAGGAAGATCCCTGTCACCTTAATCGCATCCACAGAATCCTTTGAGCATCTTCAGCATCCTTCATCCCTCGCATCAATACCACTTCAATAGGAAAGTCCTCCAATGGTTAAAAGGGCCTGGATCTGACTGAGTACTGCTTCACCTACTGAGATAACTGTGTCTGAGGAACTTGCTGGTCCCTCTGACTGGCTCCCCACTGGAGTTGGTCAACTAAAGTGACCCTAAGTGACTGCATTCCAACTATCCAGAATTTTGGTGAAAAGGTTTCAGTGTCATATTTGTTGAATATGCCAATGATTGTTCACGGTTGAGTAAAATAATCCAATTTACTGTACCTTGTAAATTCTATACCTCCGGAAACCTTCATTGGATTTTTTGTTGTTGTGATGTCTAAAATACATAAAAAGTCTAGTTTTTTAATTTGTTGTTGGAATTCTTTGGTATCTTGTCGATTTCTTTTTCAATTTGTTTTGGAGCTCTCTAAATGCTTTACAGTTGTTCCTTTGTGTAAGCCTTCCTACTCAGAGCCACCGCTACCCAGGATTGAGCTGAAGGTTTGACAAACGAGACTTAAGGGTCCTAGTTTGTGTATGTAAGTGTATTATACAGTGAGGTTGCACAACCACACCATATAATACACCCCATATCCTCACAGGGAAACACACTGATTGGGTTTTTGATTACGGCTTGAGAATAACAGATGATGGTGCAGGCTGTGCCTATAGGTCGTGCTGGACCTAAATACAATAGATATTCCTCTCTTACTGAGCAGATGAGCTTCACTAGCCCAGGTGGAACATGATTTTCTGCAATGCCTTGAGTCCTTTCTGCAGTCGCAATTTCAAAGAGTGTTGTTGACCCCATTCTCATCTCAGCAAGTGGCCCCTAATTGTCGGTTTCTCCGTTGTCGGAAAGTGATCCATTTAATCTTTTACACAACCCCTTTATTATGACTCTTCAATTATCAGAAGTAGATGTTCAATCATACAGAGAAGACATGTGAGTGTACATCAAGTGAGTACTGTAATTTTTTTGGCATGGTTACCACCACCTTTTGCCTGCTATCAGTGTGTTTTGACTGTGTTCACTGTGATCCTGCTAACCAGGACCCCAGTGACTGTGTCTCTCCCTCTAAATGTAGTTGTTCCTGACTTTGTACACCCCACAATTGGCATACTGGTGCCCCCATGCAAGTCCCTAGTATATGGTACGTAGGTACCCAGGGCATTGGGACACCAAGGGTTCCCCATAGGCTGCAGCATGTATTATGCCACCCATAGGAGCCCATGCAAAATGTGTCTGCAGGCCTGCCATTGCAGCCTGCGTGAAAAGGTGCATGCACCCTTTCACTACAGGTCACTGCACCAGGTCACTGTAAGTCACCCCTATGGCAGGCCCTTCTATACCAGAGGGTAGGGTGCAAGTACCTGTGTGTGAGGGCACCCCTGCATGAGCAGAGGTGCCCCTACAAACTCAAGCTCCATTTTCCTGGACTTTGTGAGTGCTGGGAAGCCATTATACCCATGTACTAGAGATAAGTCACTACCTGTGTCCAGCTACATAATAGTAACTCCGAACCTGGGATGCTTGTTATCAAACATGTTGGAATCCTACCCCAATACTGTTGCCAGTATTGGTTGTATGATTCCATGCACTCTAAGGGGCTCCTTGGAAGACCCCCAGCTTTGCTCCTACCAGTTTGCAGGGTTTTCCTGGGCAGCCCACGCTGCTGCCATCCTACAGACAAGTTTCTGCCCTCCTGCTGCTTGACGAGCTCAAGCCCGGGAAAGCAGAACAAAGGATTTCCTTTGGGAGTGGGAGGCAACATCCTCTCCCTTTGGAAATAGGTGTTACATTGCTTGGGAGGGGGTTAGCCTCCCCAAGCCACTAGTATGCTTTGAAAGGCACATTTGGTGCCCTCCTTGCATAAACTGGTTTGCACCAGTACAGGTCCTGGTCTGGCGCCAAACTGGACTATGGAAAGGAGAGTGACCACTCCTCTGTCCATCATCACCCCAGGGGTCGTGCCCAGAGCTCCTCCTGTTGACCACCTGATTCTGCCATCTTGAATCCAAGGTGGGCAAAGGCCCCTGTGCCCATCTGAGTGGCCAGGTCAGGCAGGCAACGCCAAAGCCCCCTTCTGATAAGTGGTCACCCTGCTAGGAGACCAATCCCCCTTCCTGGGCTATTTATGGTATCCCCCTTGGGTGGGTCCTCAGATTCGAAATGCAAGATTCCAGCAGGACTCCTCTGCATCGTTTACTTCATCTTCTGGCCAGTGAGGCTGCAACTGGACCCTCTAGGAACCGACAATCTGCAACTTCAGAAACGACTCAGCTTTGCAACGTTGTTTCTCCAGCTCCTTCCAGCAACTGCATCATTTCCCTGGCTGTGCATCCTCTGAGGGCGACGAGCCTTCAGTCTGCACAAGAAGCAAAAGGAATCTCCCTTGAAGTGAAAGAGTCATTCCCTTTCATTCGCAGGCACCAACTGCAATGACGAGTGGCTGCATGGATCTCCAGTCCTCCAGAGCTGCATGAATCCTGCATCACAAGTGGTGGTCTAGAGTGGTCCCCTAGGTCCTTTCTACCAGCTATCCAACTTGGGAGACAGTGAGCCCTTGCCCCTCCACGCAGGGCAGTACCCTCGTTCACCGCGTCTCTTGCAGCTACCAAAGCTTGTTGGCATCTCCTCCAAGAGATCTTCCGACTCCATGTAGCCCCAACCCCCAGCACTCTTCCCTGTGACGCACAGCCCTCTGTGTGCTTCTCCAGCGACGTGGGACTCTTTTCAAGGTGTGCTGTGTGGGCCTCACTGCAACTCCTGTGCTTGCTGCTTGTAGGTCACCCGTGGGTCTGCCTCCTTTTCCCGTGACTCTCCTCAATGCTGAGGGTCTCCCCTCCATGGGTTGAGTCCCCCTGGACCTTGCTGGTCCCTGGCAGCTCCGCATTTCTTCTCCAATGACATTTGCCTTTTCTAAGTCTTGTTGGTGGTTTTTCCACACCACTGACCAACTGCAATCCTTCCTCCGGCATGGGACATCGACTGCATCACTTCAGGAACTCTTCAGCTCCTTCAGGGCTGCACTGCTGAGTGTCTTCATTTACCGACGACCTGGTCCTGAATCCACAGACGGGTGGGTAGTGGCTCTCCTGTCATGACCGGATACTCCAACGTGAACTGGACTTGGTCCCCTTCCTTTATAGATCTTCCTCTACCAGGATCCACCTTTGGTTTCTTGTCTGGGTCTTGCAAACGCCTCTTCTGAAGTACTTTTGGTGGATTTGGGGAGAACCAGGTACTTACCTCTTTTCTCCTGGTCGCTGGTGGGCACTCTGGTACTTACCATTTGGGGTTTCTAGTTCCTTAGCTCCCCTCTACCGATTCCACTTTCTTGGGTGGATGCCCAACTTTCGCATTCCACTTTCTTACTATATGGTTTGGTCTCCCCAGGGCCTTCAGTACTTACTATTGTTTTCACTGTTTTCTATTGCCTTTTATGCTAATTCCTGATTTCTAATGTGTACATAGTAGTGTGTTTACATACCTTCAGTTGAGGTATTGCCTATAGAGTATTTTAGTATTTCTGTTAACATAGCAAAGTACCTTTATTTTTGTAACACTGTGTGGTTCTTTCATGTGTGTAAGTGCTGTGTGAATACAGCGGTATTTCATAAGTGTTGTATGCCTCCTAGATAAGTCTTGGCTGCTCATCCACAGCTACCTCTAGAGAGCCCTGGCTTCCAAGTCACTGGCTACACCTCACTAATTGGGGATACTTGGACCTGGTATAAGGTGATAACACCATATGTGCTCACCACACACCAGGGCAGCTTCCTACAGATACAATACAAAGAGTTGCCTTGTATCCTCTAAGAACATTAGGAGGTTGAATCATAAATGCAGGATAGTTCCCTTCAAACAATAGCACTGAAACTGAGGTTATGCTATTTAGAATTGAAGTTCGGTCTAAACTGACCATTTGACTCATTCCCAAGGTAGTGAGACAGCCCATCCTTGGTTGATGAAGTGAAAAATCTGCGATTTTAACCATATGTAAGTTGGACACTGAGCATCCTAATAGGCACTGTTAGCAGTATATTTCCACAAACTTTCTTGAACTTATTAAGACTTTTCTATCTCATAAGCAAGGCATGGCAGTGTGTGCAGCTAAACCTTGAAAATCGACTACTGATCAGCCTCTACACTGTCCTGCCAGCTTCGGAATTCAGTGCCCTAAAAGGACTCAGAATGCCACATTACTTCTGCTCAGTGGCTTGAAAAAGAGAAATGGTGTGTTCCAGTTTCACAGATAATAGTGCTTTTTCTTGGGATGATCAGGTTCAAACTTGGATGTATTATGTTTAAATGATTCATTGAGATGTCTGCCATATATCTTGAGAAGAAACTGCCTAGCTGTGATCCAAGGACCAATTTAAAGACTGACTACAAATTACAATACCTAGCATAAACAAGCATTAGCAGTACAATAGGTCTTGCATTTGCAAGAGGTAGAGCTATTGGCGGTGTAAATGACAATGGGCCTCATTACAACATTGGCGGGCGGCAAGCGCCACCTGCCAAGTTGTAACCGCTGTGCGGCCGCCAATGTGGCCGCACTCCCGCGGTGCTCATTTTGACATCCCCGCTGGGCCGGCGGGGATGTGGGCCACAACATGGGAGCCGGCTCCAAATGGAGCCGGCGGTGTTGCGGCCGTGCGACGGGTGCAGTTGCACCCGTCGCGCTTTTCACTGTCTGCATAGCAGACAGTGAAAAGCCGCATGGGGCCCTGTCAGGGGGCCCCGCGACTCCCCGTACCGCCAGCCTTTTCCTGGCAGTTAACACCGCCTGGAAAATGCTGCCGGTCGGGGGCTCGTAATTACTACAGCCGGGGCCATTGTGGCGGAAAACCGCCGGCCCCGGCGGTGCGACCGTGGTGCTTCCGCCGCAGTCGTAATGACCCAGGAAGCACCGCCATCCTGTTGGCGGTGCTTCCGTCATTTTAGCCCTGGCGGTCATGTACCGCCAGGGTCAAATGACCCCCAATGTCTTTTATCTATGTGTTTTGGTTTGAAGTGTAGGGATGTTAGTGGTGTGGAGTGGAATTATGTAGATTGTATTGGAATGCTTAGTTGTGGAATTGTGTGGTGTGGACTGTATTTGTTTAGATAGTGGAATTATGTGACATGGTGAATAGATAGGGGTCAGAGCTGCACAGAATCGTTAGAAAGGAAGATGGTGGACGACGTGGTGAATAGACTTGAGACAGAAGAGCAGAGAGAGTGTGTTTAGCCAGATTTATTGCCTTTGCCAATGTCTTTAAGCTATGTTGTAGACCATTGGGCTACATTTCCAAAATATATGTAAAGCTGATATTTGGGTGAGAAATCATGTGGCACTGGGGAGAATTTTTACATATGGTGTTATCTTGGTATCAGAGACACGAAGCTATGGCTGCGATGTATTACCCATGAAGAATCATTCCATATTGACAAAGTCATTTTTAAATTACTGCTGACAAACATGCCTGATGCACTGTAGTGATCAGTGCTGATAGTAACACTAACAACATTAGTAGCTCTCGATGAGTTTCATTGAACATAAGTAGCCCTCATTACAAAAAAGGTTTGAGGCCAATGCTCTACACAAATGCTGTTTTTGGAAAACATCATGAGTAGGACACTTTAAAGAAAAAAACAACTGAAACCAAGTCTACAGTATGAGACAGGGGATCGACATCCCTTTTCTAAAAGCTGTGTATAAAATTGGGAACAAAGTCATTCCAATTTGTTCCAGTTTCAAGTCCTTGACAACAGAAGGGGCTGTTCTGCAGGGTACTCAAAGGACTGATGTTACAACTCAGAGATGACAAAAGGTACACTTGGAGGGACTGGAAAGGTAGATGTGGGAATATTGAATGGGCATTAAAGATTACTGGGAGATGGGGACGAGAATATCACAGTTACAATGGACTGGAGCACACGAATGGGGGCAGAGAAGAGACCACAGGGGATGAACTAGAAAGTACCAAAGACATTGTAGACAAAAGTCCCTGAGTGTGACAGAAGAGAGAATGCATCTGAAGGTGATGTAAGAGAAGGTTCAATGACTCCAAGGTGACAAAAGAATTGTGTGGTGAATTTCTTTAACTAACAATACATCGCCCAAATCGTTCTCTTGATAAATCCTCACTTGAAAGGTTGCACACATGAATAGCAAAATAATGCAAAACTGATACCAGGGGGCTTACTATTTAGCGATACTGGTATGCAAGTAACAGGCAGTTGTAGTACACTCAGGAAATACCTTGCACTTGTTTACTCAATAGTCTTTTGTGGTTGGATACATAAAATTTTAACATGAATCAACTATGGTCATTTAGCACAACATGAGAAAAAACTGTGACCACGATGTGTCCAGGTAGTATAGTTACAGCTAAGAGGCAAATACTGTTCGCAAGGTCCACAATAGCTATCTCACAGGTACCTGGCCATTACCAACTGGAAGGCTTTACCCTGCCCTCCGAGAGGCCTTTAATGATACCAGCCACGCCAAATCTCATGTTGTTTGGAGAAAAGACAATGTGGTATGGAGCCTGAAGGCAGTCCCTGTCTGCAGGTTAGTCATTCACCTCATTCATAGCCCCACTCAGCAACAGAGAAACAGGGCTGGAGGTTAGAGGAGTCAAGAACAGATTGTCCAGATTAAACAGATTGAGCTGGCAGCTCAGGAGGTTGATCTCTAAGCACACAATGTGCACTCAGTAAAGGCAATAAGTAACAGCCAAAGGCTCAACCAGTATGAAGACTTGAGGTCCTTGGACACAGGGGCAGGAAGGGAAGCTGAGGAACCACAGAAAGTGATGCACCACACAATGATGTATGGTCCGGGTGACTGGCGGCAGAATACTGAGCTATGGAACTTGATGCGGGGAGAAGTCTGGTCAGGATTAGGCCTGCGATGGGAAAGCCAGTGTGCCAACAGAGACCCATTTCACGGAGTTCACAGTGGTCGGGTCACAAAGGAATCACACAAAATAATTGTGGCCTAACGCTAGAGCAGCTGACTTTAGAACTGCGAAACTAGGTTTAAGGGCTGGCATTATCTAAACATACTGTGATTAGCTGCAAATCACTTAATCGCCCCATTGCCCCACAGCAGGAGGTGGAGGGTGTAAGAAATAGTATCTCAATCACATCGACTTAATCAGTGTTTGGTCCCTGCTCCACAGACAGATGGGAAATTATGTCAGGCCCAAATTGAATGAATTATGAGGCTGTAAAGAAAAGTTACACGCAAGCCAACAAATGGCGAGTGACTAGTGCGCTCCAGGCTCTTTTCTAACTACAACAGCATCTCACAAGCGATATACATGCGCTAGCGCATGCTATTGCAGACTCAACTCTAAAAATCAGAAACAGAGGAAGATGGTCTCTCTCCATTTATGCAGCGCTTTTTGTAACTCCCTTCTTTAAACATAGAATAGGGTTATCTCCACATGTCTTGCAGAAAGTTTTAAAATCCCACTTAATCTAGATGGCCCTTAATTACCAGAACAAAGGGATCCACTGGGTTGTTGTGCACGGTATTATTGTTGTTATTCATTGATTTCTAATTAATACACACTTTTATCTTATTGTAAAACATTTCAAACTATTTAATTGTTCACCTGTTAAAGTTAAAAGTGAACAGTATATATATATATATATTTATATATATATATATACACACACCACAATGTTTTTAGGGGATGTCTTAAAATATTACCAACAATGAGAGAAGACACTCACAGACGTCAAGTGCTGGCACATCCCCGGACTTCGCTAGAGGAGTTAACCCATCCCTCTGAAACTGTACAGGTGGGTGAGATGGGCGAGCTCACATGAGAGAATGCATGGCCATTTATATGATATGTGCGAACGCCAGGATGGGAGAGCCAGTGAGAGGATGAGAGATATACAAATTGTTGTTAATCCCTGTGCCACTCCCACCTATCCTCTGAGAGTATTATTGCCTATACAGATGGAACCAGAGCCTCCCTGTGCTCAGGGATTGTTGAGGAGATACACATACCGGGCAGATAAGCCCCCAAATTCTGGCTACACATTCAATACCCCACCAGTGACCCTTCAGTTAAAGGAAGAGGATTGAGTGTTGGTAGATTTTACCTCTCTGACTCCACACACTCCCCCCTCCTTTAAGATTGAATACACACTGTCCTGATGCTGCCACAAGTGTTCATCGTTATCTATTCAGTAATATTTGAAATGTTCAGATGTTTCCTTAAGAACCCTGATGATCGTTTGTTTGCCGGTATGGTATAGCTGCATTCTAGTGGGTGCGACACATGTGGGAAAGCAAAAAGTCCGGCCAATAAACCCCCCACGGGGTAGGCCTAGAAGACCCAGGGGCTTACTCCAACGAATTAAGACATTGTATACATGACATGACTGGATGTTTTTACTGAGCTCTATTATTATGACTCTGATGCAGCCCCACTGTAATCACTGAACTGGGTGTAATGTAATGTGTGATCACTAAACAAAAGCAAGTTAAAAAAAAACAACAAAAAAAAACGATGTGAGAGTACATTTGAGGCTGGTCACATTAGTTCAGCTCATTGAAGTTGAAAAATGTTTTACTGAATTGCTCACAGAAATATACTGATCGAGCCTTAGGCTTAACTCAAAAAAGTTTATGGTTGTACACCCATAACGTACATTACATCAATGGCGTCCAGAGGCTTTCTGGAATGTTGTGCAAATAAAATAACAATAATGTGTGCAACTTGTTTTATCATCGAAAGATGAGGAAAAATACAGTTCTGGTCGTATTCATTTAATTTTATTTATGTGGCAGGCCCTACCATACATGCCTTCATTATTTTGTCAGCACTGCATACCATGAAGTAAATATATAGACACGTTACTACAATTGGATCTAACAAAGCATTGTTGGCTTTTTTCTGAGACACTGGTGATTGTAACATAATTACACGATATGTAACTGTTACTTTTGTGATGTTTATTTACTGTTGCAGAGTTTGGCTCGTAGAAAGGTTTTTATGAATATGCTGCTGATAATAGTTCGGAACCCAGGGCTCTCAGCAGTTGATTGGTTCTGAATGCTAACGAGTGAGCGTTAGCAAGTGCAGGTGTGAAAGGAAGTGGTACTTAGAGAAAGACAAGCAGAGTAATACTTTAGTCCTTATTTTCAAACAAGAGTTCCATATTGTAGGGGTTGAAAATGGCTCAAAGTGAGTTTGTGCTGTTTTAGTTATATGGGCCTTATTGTCTGGGGTCAAGCTAAACGTGAGATGCAATTCAGCAAAAATGGCACTGTTCAGCACTGTATTAACACTGCACTACTTGTGCCCTTAGTAGTTTACCCTTTATGGCTGTCTGGGTGGAATGCACAAGGGAAGCCGTCAACCAGCTCAGACCAGACGTGGATTGGAGACAGGCTATAAGGCACAGAGATCAGTAAGTGCTGAGATATGCCTACTTCTAAAAGTGGCATTTCTAAAATAGTAATGTTAAATCCAACTTCACCAGTAAGCAGGAATTTTTAGTACCATTCCAACCATACCAAACATGACAATGTCACTCCTTTCAGATCAGAACAATTTAAAGGTACATTAGGGAATTCCCAGTGGTGGTCAATGTGACAGGAGCAGGCTTCACAATAGTTAAAAATTACTTTGGGTGGTTTTCACTACTAGGACATGTAAGACTTACAAGTACATGTCCTCTCTTTTACGTACATAGCACCCTGTCCTATGGTCTATCTAGGGCCTACCTTAAGGGTGAGTTATATGTAATAAAAAGGGAGTTTAAGGCTTGGCAAGTAGTGTTAAATGCCAAGTTGAAGTGGCAGTGAAACTGCACACACAGGCCTTGCAATGGCAGGCCTGATACATGGTTAAGGGGCTACTTATATGGGTGGCACAATAAGTGCTGCAGGCCCACTGGTAGCATTAAATTTATAGGCCGTCTGCACATATAGTGCACTATCAGGGGACTTATTGGTAAATTAAATATGCCAATTAGGTGGGAGACAATGTTACATGTTTAGGGGAGAAAGTACAATCACTTTAGCACTGACCAGCAGTGGTAAAGTGTGCAGAGTTCTAAAACCAGCAAAAACAAGATCAGAAAAATGGAGGGAGACAACAAAAAGATAGGGAAAGACCACTCTACGTCTGTCAGCTCTAACATATGTCCCCCCCAGCTGTAAGTGGAGAGAGCTACCCACCCCTTGGGAGCTGTCTTCACTAAGGCCAAAGAATCTGATGAGATCACCAGCTTTGGCGTGATCAGCCCCAGGCGATGCTCCACTGTAAAGTCCATTCTCTGTAGGGAGAATAACCACCTCAAGAGTTTGGGAATTTCACTCCTCATTTCTGTGAGCCATCTGAGGAGCCTATGGTCTGTCTGAACCTAGAAGTGGGTCCCAAACAGATATGGTCTCAGCTTCTTCAGTGCCCAGACCACAGCAAATGCTTCTCTTTCAATGGCACTCCTCATTCAGCTATGCTAAGACTGCCCCCATGCCATGCTCTGAAGCACCTGCCTGCAAAATGAATTACGTGGAGTAATCAGGGGCCCTGAGCACAGATGCTGTGCACATGTCTTCCTTGTGAGAATCAAACACTTTTTGACAACCTCTGTCCAGTTCGCCAACCTGGGCTTCTTCTTTAAAGTCATCTCAGTTGAAGGGGCAACAATGGTGGCATAGGCCTTAACGAATCTTCTGTAGTAGCCAGTGAGGCCTTGGAAGGCTCTCACTATGGTATGTGTTTAGGTGATTGCCAGGCAGTGATGGTTTCAATCTTGTCAGGAACTTCAAGGGCCAGTTTCCTGCGTTCCTTTCCCCTCTCCTTGGGGCCATTTTTCCAGGCTCCAGGCTGCAGATTGTCACCACCTACCAGGTGACCCAAATACACCATAGAACCCTGCCCAATCTGGCACTTGCTGGCCTTGATTGTCAGGCCTACCCATTAGAGGACCTGAAGCACCTCTTGGAGGTGATGTAGCTGTTCCTCCCAGCTGGCACTGTAGATGGCAATGTCGTCTAAGTAGGCACACAGAACGCCTCCTTGACAGCCAATGCCCGGTTAACCAACTGTTGGAAGGTAGCAGGGGCATTCTTCAAGCCAAAAGGCATTGCCCGGATTTGTTAATGGCCTTCAGGAGTTGAGAATGCTGACCTCTCTTTCGCTTCTTCAGTCAGGGCGATCTGCCAGTACCCTAATGTTAAGTCAAAGATATTGAGGAATTTGGCAGCACCTAGCCTGTCAATGAGCTCATCAGCTCTGGGGATGGGATGTGCATCAGCCTTGGTGAAGGAATTGAGGCCTCTGTAGTCCACAGAGAACCAAAGTTGTAGTTTGGTGCTCGGTGTGGCAGCCTTTGGTACCAACACCACGGAGCTGGACCAGGGACTGCTAAAGGCCTCAGTCACCTCTAAGGATAGCACCTTGAGGACTACTTCCTGGATGGTGGCTCTCACCCTGTCTGACAGCCTGTAAATGTTGTTCTTTACAGGGGGAATGACTCCTGCGTCAATGTCATGGACGCACAGATGTGTGAGTACAGGGATGAGTGAGAACAGTGAGGCAAACCGTCCCAGCAACTGGTAACAGTCCTCTTGCTGCTCTGGGTCAGGGAGGCGGAAAGGTTGACACCCTCCACTGACCCATCGTCTTCCTATGTAGAGAGGAGGTCGGCCGATGTTCACACTCCTCCTCCACACCCTCATCCGTCATAAGGAGTATGCTCATTTTGGACCTCTCAAAGTGAGGCTTGAGTCTGTTGATCTGGAGCATCCTTAGGGGGTTCCTAGGGCTCTGGAAGTCCACTAAGTAAGTGGCCTCCCCCTTACGCTCCTTGATTTCATATGGGCCAGTCTAGAGGTCCTGGAGACCTCTGGGCTCTACTGGCTCCATGACCCATACTTTTTGGCCAGGGAGAAACTCTACGGAGTGGCCTTTTGGTCATAACAGTGTTTCATTCCTACTTGGCTGGCTTCGAGGTTGCTCTTGCCCCTTTTGCAGAAGTTGTGCATCTGGTTCCAGAAGGCCAACATGTAGCTGACCACTTCCTGAGGGGGGTTTCCTGGGAGATTCCTCCCACTCCTCCTTGAGAATGCTCAGAGGTTATTGACAGGGGGGTCATAGAGGAGTTTGAAGTGACTGAACCCTACTCCTTTCTGTGGCACCTATCTGTAAGAGAAGGCATGGCAAGAGGGCGTCCCTCTTACACCTCACGGCCTCACATAGGCCTGCAGTCACACCCTTCAAGGTCTTGTTAAACCTTTCAAATAGATCGTAGATTGGGGTGATAGGGTGTGGTGAATGTATAAGTTTTACCACACACCAACATGAAGTTAGTGCCTCGGTCAGACACTATTTCTTTAGATAACCCCACACGAGTAAAGATCCCCATCAGAGTTCTGGTCACCACAGACGCAGTCACCATCCTTGGAGGGATTGCCTCTGGGCAGCGCGTGCCATGGTCCATCAAGACCTGGATGAACCTGTTGCCTAGGGCTGTCTAGGGGTCCAATGCACCAATGTTGTTGATGCCCACCCTTTCAAAGGGGTGCCAGTGATGGGAAGGGAGATCAGGGGAGCTTTCAGCTTTTTCCCTGACTTCCCACTTGCATTTCAGGTGTGACTGAACATGCAGAATTTATCTGCAGATGTCTTCATTCTAGTCCAATTAAAGTGGGCGGGAAGCCTGGCGAAGGTCTTATCTTGCCTGAAATGCCCTGCTAGGGGTATGTCATGAGTCAAACCCAGTAGGAATGCCTAGTAACCCTGGGTGACCACCAGCACATGGGCTCCTCCAGCACCCGGGGCCTTAGGCTCGCTGTAGAGGAGCTCATTCTCCTGGTAGATTAGGTGATCCCCAGAGGCTTCAGCTGCTGCATGGTCTGGGTCCTGTCACCTCAAGTCCCCAAGAGTAGGACACTCTCTCTGCACTTTTCAGAATTCCTCCCTGGTGGGCCCAACCTCAACTTGCCATCCAGCAAGCTCAGGTACATCACCTAGGGAATCAATGTCCTAACTGATTGGCTCAGGGGTCTCCTCCTCAGGGACACATCAACCTCCACCTCAGGAAGTTCAAGGGCCAGTTTCCCGCAACCCTTGCCCCTCTCCTTGGCAGCTGTCTGGGCCATTGTTCCATACACTCTTAACTCCTTTCCCGGGTAGCCATGGACCGTGTGGTCATACAGACCCACTCAGACAATTCCATCATCTCCAAGTGAGACTTAAACTCTACCTTTCTTCATGTAGTTTGCTCCAGGTCATTGCCTAGCAGACAATCTACAGGCAGGGCAGGGCTCACAGTAACTTTCGGAGTACCAGAGACCCTGCCCCACTCAAAGGGAACCAGAGCCACTGGAAGATGTCTTTCACGATTGTCAGCGACTATGGCTTGGTGGAATGTGTTCGGTAGGTCCTGCTCTGCTGACACTAGCTAACACTTGACAGTTGCCATGCTGGCTCCTGTGTCACTCAGAGCCTTCACATGTTGCCCATTAATAGTGACTCACTGTCTATACTTGGAAGTATTGGCAGGGATGTAGTCCTGTGGCACCTTATCTTTATCCCCCAGTGTCACTAGGATTACCTCTATCTGTTCCTCGAAAACTAGCTGGGACTAACTCTTACCCGAGCGCTACACTTTCCAACCCAGGTGTCTGCCCACCAGTGGTGGGCTGTGCCCTCATGGGACATTTGGAGTTGCCGCTAGAGTGACCATACTTGGAGCACTGTGTACATTGGGATACAAACGTCCCTGTCTTATGGTCAAAGAATCCTTTCTTTTTAGGATCAGACCGGTAATAGTTACCACAACTCCCTTGGGAATTATTTTGGCAACCTTTAGAGAACTCCTTATTTTTAGGTTTTTATCCCCCCTCTTTCTTTTTGTGGGAACCCTGACCACCTTTGTGGATGTCCCCCCAGATACCGTTTTGGACACTCTGGTGCTAGTCCAGAGGTTAGCATCCTCAGCAAGCTTCCTGGGATCAGTCAGCCTACTGTTAACTAGGTGCTGGCTCAACTTTGTAAAACAAATACTGAGGATGTACTCTCTTAAGAATAAATTGTACAAACCAACATAATAATTGGCTTTGTTGTCCCACACCCAGCCATTCAGTGCCTTACTGGAGTAATCAATTAAATCTACCCAGGGCTGGTTGGGGAGCTACAGGCTATCCCTGAATCTTTGGTGATACTTTTTAGGGTTCGGTCCAAATTTGGCAGTCAAAATGGCTTTCATGGGAGTGTATTTGTCTGGTCCTCAACCTCTGTTAGAGGCGTGTCCCTTCCAAGTGTTGTCATGTGTTTCCACAGCCCCCCCAGTGTTCTCCAGGAACCCCATTTACACTCAGTGCAACTTCATAAACAGAAAACCACTTTTCAATGCCATCTCCCAACACATAACTGGGCACCAAATCCTTGGGTAGACGAATCTTCTTGTGTCCATCAGGTACTGTATGTATGCTGCCACCATCAATGCTGGAACCCGACTGGCTGGCCTTGAGTTCCAGCTATTATAGACTCCGTTCATGAGCCAGTAGTAGTTTCTTTTCTACATAGGCTCTTTCAACTTCCCTTTCAGGTCTTTCAGATTCCCTTTCAGCTCTTTCAGCTTTCTTTGCTTCCCTCTCAGCTTCTAATTTTAAATTTGCAAACTCCATCTGGATTTCTCTCTCTTTTTCTCTTTGGTCAGGACATGACTAGAGACACTGCTTCCTGCCATCATAGGTAGCACAGCTTCAGGGGTGTCCCCCTCAACTGCTACATGTAGCTCTTTGGGAGAGCCATTCACATGTTCCCTCAGCTCGTCATCCTCTTAGGAGTGGGACTTTGCCCAGGCCCGCAGTGTTATTTGAAGCTCCACCTTATTGATGGCTCCTCAGGCAGGTATCCCATCCCTTTGCAGAAGCCTTTCAGCTTGTTAACTGTAATCCTCCAGCTTAGCCAGATCAAACTCCATGGCTCCATTTGGAGAACCAGCCGGAGACATGATTTATAGGATGTGTTAAAATGTAAAGGAGGGACAATTGCAGAAAAAGAAAAACAATCAAAATGGTCCTTAAATATGCACAGGTAGTGTACACATAGCTATTGTATGGCACTGCCAAACACAAGTCCTATCCCCACCGCTGAACACAGTGTTAGAAATTGGGTTTCTAGTTGGCAGAGGTATGCACCCTGTCCAAGTAGGGATCACAATTTAAGTCATGGTAAGTTACAATACAACCTAAATTATCTTGTGCTCATCCTCTTGTAGCTTGGCACAGAGTAATTTAAAAGGCAATGTGTAAAGTATTTGTGCATTAACTCATACAGTAACTAAGTGAAAATACCACACAAAGCACTCCACACCAGTTTAGAAAAATAGATAATATTTATCTGAATAAAATAGGACCAAAACGACAAAAATCCAAGGTGCATACGTCAAGATATAACTTTTTAAAGGGCAGTGGTTGTATCTTTTTAACACACAGTTTCAAGGATGTATCTATAATAACAACACGGATGGCCACAAAGGAGGTGATGGATCAGTAAGTAAAGTGATGCATTGATTTTTCCAGCACAGCGGAGGTGATGCATCGATTCTTTCCTCACAGGCAAAGCGATGCATCGATTTCTGGGTGTGCAGCTTTGGCTCCTTAGTGTGGTGCAGGATATTGTGATGCCTATGGATGATGCATGGAAAATCCAAAATGTCCTGGCAGGATGAAACAGGTGCTGCATCGATCTGGTAGGCGATGCCATGATTTTTCAGTTGTGAGACAGGCGCTGTGTTGAATTTTGCAGGCGTTGTGTCAATTTTCCAACACAGTGGATTTTCTTTCTCTGATGAAGTCTTTGATGGTCCTGAGACTTCTTAACAGGAGGCAAGCTCAGGCCAAGCCCTTGGAGATTACTTGTTGTGGAAGGAAGAGTCATTCCAGCAGAGTCAGGGAGCAGCAGGCAGCAGGGCGACAATCAGGTGAGCAATCCTTCCAGGAAACAGTCCAGATGAGTCCTTTGGCCAGCACAGCAGTCCTTATGACAGAGTCTGTTTGAAGGTCCTAAGGTGTTTGGTTTGAGGGGGTCACAGATCCAGTATATATACCCAAATGTGTCTTTGAAGAGGGGGAAACTTCAAAGAGTGGTTTTGAAGTGCACCAGTTCCGCTTTCAACCCAGTCCTTTCTGCCAGGAGATCTGTGCGGGGTTATCAGTCATATGTGTGGGATCAGACCACTAGCCTTTGAAGTGTAAGTGAGAGCCCCTCCACTCTTCCTGCCCAGGAAGACCCATCACTACGCAGATGAATTCAGATGCAGCCTAGGGCTGTGTGTTTATGGCTGTCTGGGTGGACTGCCCAACGGGAGCTCTCAACCAGCTCAGACCAGACGTGAATTGAACACAGGCTGTAAGCCAAGGAGAGCAGATTGTGCAGAGAAATGCTTACTTTTTAAAAGTGGAATTTCAAAAATAGTAATGGTAAATCCAACTTCACCACTAAGCAGCATTTCTCACTACCATTCCAACCGTACTAAACATGACAATGCAACTCCTTTTAGATTAGAATTTACCACTTAATGGTATATTAGGGAATTTGCAGTGCTGGCCTATGGGAGGAGCAGGCTTCACAATAGTGAAACATGACTTTGGGTGTTTTTTACTACCAGGACATGTAAAACTTACAAGTACATGTTCTGCCTTTTACGTACATAGCACCCTGGCCTATGGGCTATCTGGGGCCTACCTTGGGGGTGACCTATATATAATAAAAGGGGAGTTTAAGGCTTGGCAAGGAGTGTTGAATGCCAAGGCGATGTGGGAGGCCTGAGACAGGGTTAAGTGGCTACTTATGTGGGTGGCGCAATCACTGCTGAGACCCAATAGTAGCATTTCATTTACAGGCCCTGGGCACCTTCAGTGCACTTTACTCTGAACTTATAGTAAATTAAATATCCCAAATGGGTAGGAGCCAATGTTACCATGTTTAGGGGAGTGAGCACAACCACTTTAGCACTGGTTAGCAGTGGTAAAGAGTGCAGAGTCCTAAAAGTAGCAAATACAAGATCAGAAAAATGGAGGGAGGAAGGCAGGCAAAAAGTTAGGTAGCTTACAAGAGTGGCAAGCTATCCTGAGCTGTAGTCAGTGGCATGATGAGCATTTACAAAGCACTCTCCAGCAGGCTCAGTCACCATGTTGTGACTCTTGCTCACACTGTTGGAGATGACGCCCCATAGATGAATTATCAGGAAGTAACAGGAGCCACCCAAAGTAAACAACACAGTTATAGCAGACTGAGTGGCCTACACCACAGATTCCATCAATGGCTTTTATATGGGGGAAAGATAATTTGGTCTCACTCATTGCTTTATCGGGGAGCTGAGAGTGGCACTGTGGCAATGACCACTCTAGCAGAAACTGTGCGCCTTTGATATGGCAGGTCCTTTTGTCACTTGCAGTATGACTGACACACTGGTGTCTACTTCCTGTGGCCAGTAAACAGGAAGCTTACTGAAACACACATGGTGATTGGCCTTGTATTGTAAGCTCTGCAGAGTCAGTCACATTTACATATATGAGTGCAGAGCGTGCTAAGGAAGACGTTGCTGTGCTATTCCTGTCAAGGGAGCTGCATGCACTTTACTGATACCTACTTGCAGTCAGGGGGTTAAGCAGAGGAGCGACTTGAGTGTAAGGCAGGACTGAATACATGTGAAAGTATGTTTCTGTTTTGGAGGAAAAGAGTGAGTGGGTGTGTGGATGTGTGTGTGTACATGTATGTGTCTGTATGACAGAGAGAGTGTAAATTTGTGAGAGATTGTGTGCATGGTTATAATATTCCTCTCCAGTCACAGCTTTTGGTGACCTTGGCAAAGGCTGGTCACCACAGGAGTAACATGAAAAAGAACAGCCATTACTTCGCATATTATGAGCAACTATGGCGTAAAGAGGCTTCTTTGGAATGTTGTGGACACAGTGGCATAATTTTGATGATCATGGGCATGTGAGATTGTGACAGTAATACATGTAAGTACTTGAGAAGAGTAGGCTGTTGTTTGGATGTCAGACATCTACTAACTAAAAATGGAAAGCTAGTATCTAAGGTCGAAAATATTGCCAAGATTGCAATTTTGTCTGGTGACATTGTGTTTTTAATCCAAAATAAAATGGTTTTATTTGATAGCAATATATGTCAATGTATGTGTTTTTCAGAAATTGAATGGATGAAGTTTAGGGACAATAATATTGCCTATCCTAAATAAATTGAAGGTTGATATTTGTTATTTGCTATAATATGTTAAGTTGGAAAGACTTATTGCTGATGTTGTTTCCTGGATGCCAGATTGCACCGGCTGAGGTGAATGTTAATGACTATTAATGTCATAATAAACATGGAGGTATTTCAGTACCTATGTTGAGTAAGGTTTTGATGACCTCACAAGTGCTATCTGAGGCCTGAGCTGGTAAACACGATTGAACCCGTCTGAGTCTACAAGGTCTCGGTGATGTGACCTTGATTTTCTACTTTATGAACCTGTCACATCTCACTTGCCTAAGATTATTAGGTTTGTGGACCTGTGGATTTTAACTATCTACGTTTACAGTTAAATTATATGACTGAGGATGTGCCTGGAAAGGGTGAGTGGCATTATAAAAAGAAAGTGGAATGTAGACTGTGAAGAAAGATGTTAAGTACACATTTGGAGAAAAAAAAGAGAGGGTTTGTGAAATTGCATATCTAACTATGACATTATAACATATTTGTATGGAAATTGTGCATTGTTTGTTGTCTACCAGTTGTCCTGTGAGGAGGGTGGACCCTCGACACCATTTGGATAGACAGGCTCATTTGGAACTTTGTGAAAGAACTGGACTATCTCATTAGTGCCCCTTTAGCACACATGGCTCAAGCAAAATTCTGTGAAAATTATGCTGTAAATTATACAATTATACAATTTAGTCCTGTTTGTCAAAGGTTTCTCAGTTGAAGATTCTACCTAGCCTGCCGTTAAGGAAGTTGACCTTATTCGTTCCACATGCTTAGTGCAATTCAGGGCAGGTAATTATGCCTCTCCACTTTCAAAGTTCATTATTTACTGGTGTCCTCAGTGCAGATAAATGTGATGTCCCTGCCTTATCCCCTGAAATTAAATGGACACCATGCATGTGGATAGAGAACAATAGATCCACTTATGCACAGTGTGCATGTAAGTGCTAACAACTGAGCTAATGCCCAAACCAAAGATAAAAACCAAAAGAGATGGAAGAAATGCCTGAATTCATCTATGCCCGAGGTAATTACTTGAATGGCATTGTTGCCCACTGTGACACTGCCGACATGGACCAAACTTACTTTACCATCATCCTACTTTGCCTGTGAGAAAGGGGTGAAACCATGTTAAATTTATCAGGCTGCTTTTTATCCTAAATTTAATTTAGTGGACATTGAAGGGAAGACAATAACCCTAACAATAATATGCATATGATAATGTTTTTACTCACCTCATCCCAAGGTCTTCAAAACATCCCTACTGAAGCTTGGCCTAGTTTAATTCCAGGAGGATACAGTAAGTTAGGTTGAGGAAAACCATAATTATGTGTTTTGGATAACGTGCGGTGCATTAAAATGGAAGCATAAGAGAAACACAAAAGGAATGTGTCAATAAGTACACTTTGTTGGATCTTCCCTTTAGAGACACAGTTAATTCTTTCTTCTGAAGTGTAGAGGTCATATTTTACACACTGCTTCAAAATATTTGAGAAAAACATTGTTGCCGGTTTGCGGCATGACCAAAACGTTTGGTGACTCTTAAAATGCTAACAATGCATTATGTCCAGAATTACATTTGCCAAGCAGTGTTTTGGGGGCTCTAATTCTTGTCCTGGTATACTGAAAAATGTAAGGGGTGGGTTTGATGTATGTGAGGGGATGAACTAATTGTACCTGGCATTGTACTTCCCTGAAAATATATCTTGCTATTCTTCACATGGCCCATGGTTTTTTATCCAAGAAGTCTGCTAAGTATAAATGGTTAGACTGACCAGATGAAGTTTCACTAAAACATTGAAAGTTAAAAAAAAACTCAATTTAAATATTAATTGGACATAATTGGTACTTGCTTGGTGTGCACTAAGTTGTTAAATATGAGTAAATAATTGTTCTTTGAAGTGGAAAGATAGCTGGCTATAGTCAATCCATTGCTGCAAAGAAGTGGGTTAGAGGTCTGCAATTTAACATGATTACATTTTGAGAGGAGGCTAGGTGGGATCTAACGAAGGAGTCTTCTTTGTAGTTGTAGCTTCTGAGTGGGTGAGTGTCTTATTAGTAAGCTTTATATCTGGACGTAAGAATATTTTTTATCAGTCTCCAATAGGTTGATTAGGAAATAAAACTAGGACCTAACCTATGGGTGTGATCCTTGCTGCTAAGGAAATTATTTTAAAAAATAATCTGAAACTCACTGCAGTAAAATCAAACAGTCTTTTTAAATATAAGGAAGGCCATAACGAATCACTTTGCTATTCCTTGGGTGGAGAATCTGAGATTTTGTGTTTCAAGGGTGTTAAATCTGTTTTGGTGTGAATTCTGAATAATGAAAGATAATATTACTTATATTCTCGAGCAGACTTATAGTTTTGATACTGAAT
Source organism: Pleurodeles waltl (assembly GCF_031143425.1). Classification (NCBI taxonomy): domain Eukaryota; kingdom Metazoa; phylum Chordata; class Amphibia; order Caudata; family Salamandridae; genus Pleurodeles; species Pleurodeles waltl. Next base: position 39,166,824 of record NC_090437.1, read on the forward strand.
TAAGGTCTTAATTTGAATAATCAGAATAAAGATTAGACTACTATTACTGACAGCTTACATGCTTGTAGCTACCAGTCACATGTCTGGACATAGGTGAGAAGTGTTTGTAATTTGAGTTTTTTATAGTGTAGGTCAACAGGAGCATCGTACACCTTTACCTGTGAAGTCTCAAACATTTTTCTCAAGGGTCTTTCTATTGGTGATCCTTTGAGTACATTTGGGGGTAGGAAATCAACACATTGGTAACATTGCTTGTTTAGAGTCAATATTACAGTGAAAATTATCTTGGAACAATGTTGACAATTTTGTATTTACATTTTACAGTCCACCAGTTGTGAAGCATTATAAGGTGCTGAGCTCAGACAAAGGCTACACAATAGATCTTGAAAGGCCGGTAAGTTCATTGTTACCATAGGTAAGCAATTAAACATTTGTTGGGCGATTCACAGAAAAAGAACCTACTCCTAAAAGGTCTTGCATCTCCTACAGATGTGTAGTTTATGCATGAATAAAATATGCCTGATTCACTGAGAAAAGCAGAAGTGCAAATTAGGTGTGTTAGTTTGTTCTGTGTTTGCATACTGTAGGAAAAATGCATAACTTGAATTTATAAGTAGATATTAGAAACCAAGGATATGTATGCACTGATATATACATATATATAAGCACAAATCAAGCTGGGAAGTAACAGAGTGTTTTAGATTAAATGGCAGCATGTGGTAGTTTGAAAGATTATACAAGATCATGTATATCAAGCAGGATTTAACATTTTTGAATTATACTTTTAAAAAACGTATTTATTTTTTTTACAATTTTTAGGCACAGGAAGTTCAAGTTAATTGCACCGAAAGAAATTACTTTAACCAATTGAACATTAGTGTCCATGTTTTGATATATGTGAGGTTTCCATTTATTGGTTAAAATTGCCTGCCAAAATGCTAGAATAGCAAAACATTATTTTACAATTTGGTAAAACTTGAATAACATATTAGAAAAATGCCAAGTAGAAAAAAAGAGAAAAAACTTTTAAAATATAATAGGGTTTAATTTATGGGTTCTGCTTCATAGAAAACTCAGTAGTCATTACTCACAGGACTTTTACCAATAGGTCACTGAACTCACAAAACTTAAAACACATTTATCTAATATTTGATGACAGTAAAACAGATCTCTGCTTCCATTGCTTTTAATGTAAAAGGCAATGTAACTTCGTCATATTTCAACATACTTATTTACTAATGTTTTTCAAAGTTCTTTTTTGGGGTTTTTAAGAGAGAAAACCTCAAACACTTCAGTATTCACCATGAGAAAGATTTTAAGCTACAGGTGTGAGAGCATTGCCATGAGTGTTACTCAGTCACGTCCCTACCACCCTCCACCCCCTCACCAAATTAACATTTCCAGATTCAGCTGAAAGAAAAGAACTAACAATGTAGCACAATACATATTGAGATGTTGCAATAATCATTGTCAGAACTGTTGTGATTTATCTAATGGTTTCTCCCGCCCCCCCAAAAAAATTCTATTCCATATAAATTCCACTGACGGTTAATTAGAATGTTGAGTGCTCTGCGAGATTACCCTGCTTGGTAAGTCTGGAGACACTTACTGAATTTCTTCCTATTACTTATCTTTAAAAAACAGTTGCCTTACTTTCATTACTTTATTACTTCAAGAACCCTGATCGCTCTATCCATCAAGGGCCTTCAAGAAAACAGCTACATAGTTTGTTTTGAGATGGTCTAAATGCATTGTTGGTTTTAGATTTGTTTAGATTTTGAGACATCATTATTCCCAAGTAGCTGCAGGATTCATTCTTTGTAGACTGCTCCCCTTAATGGACCATTTAAAGACGTTCTTCTGCACATTGGTAAATATTATTTAAATTTGTATTCGAATTGAGAGTATGGCCCATGATTACTTAATCACTGGCCTATACAATTATGTGCAATTTTATATATCAAAGTATTGGCAGAAATGTAACCACTACCTCAATAACTAGTGAAAGATCTTATATAGATAACATGTAGACAATAATGGAGCAAGCAGACACCACTGCTTCAGTCCATTCTGAGGGGACATCTTTCTAGTTACATCTTATTGCAGTCAGGGTTAGTAATAGGTTTTAAGGGCTATGTAAAACCATTTAAGCCATAAAATTGATCTATCTAGCTTATGAAATGCTGTATTGACATTGATTAGTGTTAAATAGATTGGTTCCTCACAACCAACAGCATATTTGTCTTTCATTTGGTTTGTAGTAATACTGTCCGAGACTCTTTGGTTACCCAAAAAAACAACTTGATCAATGGGGAGAATTTTATTTGTGTCTCTCCATGTTTGTAAATGTTATAGTGCATGCAGCAAACAACTTTCCTAACACATTTAATAATTCTATTTGACATTTTTGGGGAGTGTTCTACAACTCACATATTTGGTACCTTGCACATTCTGAGGCATAGAGTAAAGAGCAGCTTTAAAAATGTTCTTCATTGATCCTTGCATTATTTTAATACTGAGATCAAAAGTCAATTTAGGACTTATAGGGAGTAGGTGCATGGCCGGGCATGTCTTCTGATGAATCTCATATGGGGTCTAGTAGGAACCTCATGCTTAATTAAAATACAGGGGAGCTCTGAGCCTCATAAGAGTACTCAGATGCATCCCTCGCATCCATCGGACCACAGCTGGTGGCAGATCCTTTTCCCACCTCGGCGCCAAGACGTGGAACTCCCTCCCGGTTCACCTACGACAGACCCAGGATCTCCTGACTTTCAGGAAACTCCTCAAGACCTGGCTATTCAAGCAGTAGCAGCTCCTACCCCCCTTCAGCGCCTGAGACCCTAACAGGTGAGTAGTGCGCATTACAAATTGATTGATTGATTGATGACATGTATGGGGATATGGAATGAATGACGGTGTATTTTGCAGGAGGACTAGGCAGCACCAAATGTTGTATGTCTAAATACAGAAACTAAAAGTAGAAATGGGGCCAGGCAGGCCCTTATGAAAGCTGGAAGATCGTTTGTGGCTAAGACAACAGCTGAAACATGTTGACCTACTGAAGAAGGGAACTTTGACACACCAGTTTCGTCTTTACCTTTGTGGCTTTTAATCTGCTAAGGGTGCCTCATTAGCAATAATATAAAGTTAATTAGGTGCACACCTTAGGGCATTTTAATTGTTCCCAGTCTCACACCTATAATGTAGATCAGAGGGCTGGCTAGAGCCCACCTGTTGTCAAACCATTGCACAGGGTGAGAACTCAATGATGGAGCATGCCATAAAGAAATATATCTAGGATGATCCCTCCCTTTTGTTCATGTTGTATCTGGAACTTGAGCATTAAAGGCTCTTGCTTGCTGAAGAAAACCTTCTGTGTCTTTTGGGGCCATTTGTAATTGTGTACAGAAGGGTAATTGTAATATGTTGGCCCCAGTTGTATAAGATACATCATTTGATGTATATAAAGATGTTGTGTAATTCACCCTAGGGTCTTGTGTGATAGAACCTGATGACTTCTGTACTCTTTTATTAGACTAACATGACTAATTAGCAGGAGGTATGACAGGAGGTACAGTGGTAAACTGACTGTTTTACTTGAAATCATATTTTCAAATCCTCGTGATCTATAATAGTGCATTGTTCCATGATGGAACGCGGGAAATGTATTTAAAAACTGCCTGGTTTTGTTTTTGGTTGTGGATTTTAAGAAGCAAAAGTTTTCAGCAACAATATTTAGCAGATTTTTATGGAATTTATTAATTGTAAAAGATTAGCAATAGGCTTTTAGGTTCAAGGACATTAATAATAATTCTCCATTATTTAAGTTCCAGCTGAAACATTTCATGTGAGGTAAATATGCAATCAATTACTGAGCCACGCTTTGATTCTTAACGGGTCACTGTTGGCAACATATCTTCTGAGACTATGTTTCAGCATAATCAATCACAATTTCACACTGTCAGCCATTTTGAGTTTTTCCCATTAGTCACCTTTTAGTGTAACCAATTGTGCCTTGGGAATAGTCCAAATACAGTCTTCACCCTCAAGGAGTTTAATTAGGAAAGGGCAGAATTTTGCTCTAATATTGACAGCAATGGTAGCCAATTGATTCTTCTCTGTTGCCAATCACAACTGTTTCTTTCATTAGTATATGAACAAGTTTATAATTAAAAATTTCTGGCCGAGTATATACACTACAGAGGTTAAATACAGTCATATAACCCACTTTGACAGAGTGTTCAAACCAAAACGCACTGATGAGTATTTGAGTATGCAGCTACGTTTTGATATTGCCGAGTGTTTTTAGTGTCCATTGAGACTACTTAACTTTTCTTAGGATGTCCATGGGCACTATGTAATATGAGAGACCGCAGCAGATAATGATCTTGGAGCACACTCACTAAAATAGTGCATCTCCTGTAGATATCAAAATGATAAATCAAGGTTTTCCCAGAAATATGTTTTACTATTCAGGTTACCCATGCTTGCGTTGTTTGACTTTCCTATTTGAAGGAGATGGCTAAGCAGAGTGTGTTTTCTAGTCTGGGTCCTGTTGAGAGCTTAAGACAGATCCCAGGATTCAACAGGAAGTAACAATTTTTGTCTGCCAACCATTCTAAAATTCACAGATAGTTATCTTCAAATTTGTAATTTTTTACATCAGAATTGTAGATATATTCCTGGGATACTGGTCTCGTTAGGGGAAACAACACATTTGATCTGAACTCCCTCAAGTTTTGTAAACATAGAAATGGCTCTTTATGTGGCACTGCATCAATATATTCACATCAAAACAATCACAATTTCCTAGAATCATCTTAACTAAACTGATGCTCAAGAAATATACTGCAATTTATCTGATTTGGCAATATACCTGTAAATGCATTCAAGCATGCATTAAGCCCTGTCTGTTCATCAAATGAAGATTCAGAATACATGAGCCATTTCTAGTAATGTTGAACTATTAACAACACTATTAGTCATGTGGAAAGGAATTGCTTATGCTAGTGTTTAAAACCTACATTTCTTGTTTGTTTCCAGTTTGTTGACGTGCTTTCTACTCATCAGAATTCTTGGATTCAGTGAAAGGCAAAAGCAGTGGATTCAATGTGAATTTAATAATGATTTGGGCTCTTCATTGTTGAACGTTAATGCAAATCCCCACCTATACACATATTATCGGCTCCGTCCTTAACTATATATCAGTAGCAGTAGCCTGCAAAGGTGTCTACTAAGAACTCCCCACTTATTTGCGTCCCTACATTGTGATGAGCAATCTATTTTTTCTTAACTACTTCTTGTCTTCTATAATTACCTTTGGGATGTTCCTAAAACTAGCAAATCACTTATACCCTGGTTTAGATGTTTTTTCATTAGCTGCATTTCTCACTGTCGCTTTTTTTCCACCACATCTTACTTTTTTGATTCAGAAAACAGATTACATAAAGAAAACACTTTGTCATGTTTTAGTTACTTCACTGTTTTCGAATCCCCTTTGTTTAAATAGCGTATTCTTTCATCAGTTACACGTTTGTAGTTGAAGATCTTCCATTATATCATGGGACTTATTTCCATAGCCCCTTTTTCATCATTAGTGTGTATATCAAAATCCTGTGCTTGTATCCTTGTCTGTATGGAACTTGTTCTTGTAGAATGTATACCTTTCCTGGACTGATTTGTTAATATATGTAAAAGCAATGTGATCGTAGATAGAATGTGCTCTGAACTATTCATAGATTTCTTCATTAACAGAACAGAAGATAAAATTTGGTGATGAGAAAAGAGTGCTTCGGAAACATCCACATATTCTTCAGGTCCATTGAATGAGACAATGGCCCTCATTACAACCCTGACGGTCGGTGATAAAGAGGCGGTAATACCGCCAATAGGCCGGAAGTAAAAAAAAAAATTTGAATTATGACCATGGCGGAAACCGCTCAGACAGACAGCCACTTTAACCCCCGACCGCCAGGGTGGTAACGGCCACTGGGCTGGAGACTTCAGTCTCCAGCCAGGTGGCCATCACAATCCCACCCTCGAGATTATGACCCTGCCTACCGCCATGGTTTTCGTGGCAAGCACTGCCATGAAGACCATGGTGGTATGCACTATCAGTGCCAGGGAATTTGTTCCCTGGCACTGATATGGGTCTCCTTGCCCCCTCCCCCTCCCGAGAACCCTTCACCACCCTCCCCCTCCCTCTCCTGCCCCCCACACATTTACACACACACACACGCGCACACATAAACACATATAAACAAACGCATACCCACATCCACCCAGGCTTGCACACATTCATTCCCAAACACCACAACACACACCAACATACTCTGGCGCACACACGCATTCACTGCACTCAACATACACGTACACTTACATTCAGTCATTCACGCACTGATTCAAGGCGACTCCCACCCACATGCATGCATACCAAAACATACACACACACACCCCACATACACAACATCCCCACACACGCACAAAACACCCGCCACCCCCTCTCCTGTTAGAGAAGCCGACTTACTTGCTTGGAGGTGGTCCTCTGGGAGGAGATAGGACTCAGCGCTCCTGTCAGCAGCAGCGTCCACTAGCAAAACACCGCCAGGCCGTATCATTGGTCATGATACGGTCGGTGGTGTTTTCCTGGTGTAGCGCTGCTGCTGACAACAGCGCCACCTTGCCGCCATGACCGTCGACGGTATTCCGCCAGCCTTCTGGCGGAATTCAGTTGGCGGTCATAATGCGGGTGGGCGGTTGGTAGCCACGGTGACGGTATGTTGACGGCCGTCGCTGTGGCCATAGGGGGCAGTTACAGCCAAATGAGGGCCAATATCTTTTAATACTGGAGATGCCATAAGATCTAATCAAGGTTTTTTCTTAGTTTTGGAAGAAATTTAATGATCAATTAATACATAAGAGACTCTGGTTTGCTTTGTGCAACTGATGCAATGGAATCCCTCAATCAGTTCACTTTTCAATACATTGATTGACCAATGAGACATCAGTGAGGGTGATCTGTCACTAACCTGCTAATGTGCATACTACCTTCTATAAATGACCAGGATTTCCACATACAATGGATAAATGCATTTTGACAGCTCCAATGACCATGTCAGTCAGTTGAGGATCCATTGCTTGTGAATGGTGTAGACTGTTAACAGAAGTATAGGCTGGAGAGCCTAGAAAAGTGCAACAAATAAACAAAGGAGGCACGGCCTGAGAGTAATTCTCTTTTCTAATCTGGCAAGGCTTCCTAGGGGCTCAATGTTCCTCCCCTTACGAGGTGCAAAATAAAAAGCAAACACTTATGCTAAACAAAGTGAAACACGATCCTTAACCCCCAAGTGGGTTTTTAAGGTTGGGAGAGCGTAGCTTATATTAATATGAAATGTTTATGAACTAATGTGTAATAATGCTGCATGGAAAACGTGTTAATGTATTTTGCTAAAACATGCGCTTGAAATGTGCCCACGGGGAGTGGTCGCCAGCATATACAATGACTAACGAAACTGGCTAATAATGTTGAAATGTTATATTAGGATATGATTTTGCACTAATAATAATAGGTTATATGTAAAGGCTCTGATAAATAAATCATTAGGCCGTAGTTAGCATGAGTCGAGGCCTAGCTGCCTGGCTTTCATATTAAATGTATTTTTCTGACGTGCAGTGTGCTGACTTGCTGAAGGACATGAACTCTTGTTTTCTTCAAACTAGAAGATGAATGTAACTGTAGTAGATCCGTTCCCATGAAATTCGTCTTGCTTAGTGAAACATTTTTGCTGAACGCAACAGTGTAGACTATTCCCAGGTACAAGGTCGCCTGAACCAGTACAGACAATGGAGCCACTGACTAAAGATGCAAAGAAGACCACGAGAGTATGAAATCATACCAGACATTCTACCCACTGAAGACGTCAATTATAAGGACCAATAAACTACGTGAGAACAGTTATGGGGCGACAAATTCAATGAAGTAATTGAAAAACTATTGGATAGAGATAGTGGGGTACTGACCCCAGCCAATTAGCTTTTAGGGGATTGTACAACAGAAAAGGGAATGAAAACCCTTGTCACAAGGAAGTAAATCAGAACAGGAGAGAATAGGAGAGAGTATTAGGGAGATGCTGATGCGATTTGCTATGACCCAGACACTTCGTCACTCTGCATAGAGACTTTGCGGTTTGGTTCTTAAAACCATCCTTGCCTTATATTGCCCGTTTACACTTCACCTCCTTATGAGGGAAGTGCCCCCTTTTACCCGATTGCTGAATTCCTGATGGCGAATCAATTGATGTCCTGAGAACGAAGACCGAACCTGAGTGCTGACCCAATACGGAGGGTAACTATATGACAATGAAATTGTAATTGTCTGTTTGCTTTTCCTTTCTAGGTACCAACTGCTTCTTTTGACAGAGCCCATAGTTAGATGGTTTTCCAAATTGGTGTTACTAAATTGTTTTGCATGAAGCCCAACATGCCAATGCTGATTCGAGGTTAGATGAGGGGTTCAATAAACTGACGCAAATAGACAAATGACCAAATCCATGGTTTGTTGAATAACTTAATGATGATACTCTGCTAAAGATAACCTATGCTGACGCTGTGTTATATTCTAATGTCCGTGATTCTTGCTTTGATGAAATCTTATCAGAGTTGCCATATTGTGACTATGCTAATGTGTTTCTTGGTTTTAAGACTAATAAACTTGCTAGTAGAATTGTAATTAATAGGGAATAAACTTCATATAATAGTACTAAACTGGTGTGGTTATTCATGACTGCAAGGTCATGGTGGTTTCTGAGTTTTATTAAATGTCTTTGACTAATTTGCATTGTCGTATTACTGTGAACTTTGATGACATTATTGACATATTGATTGACATGCTGGTTAGTTATCTCGTCCTAAGGTGTCTTCAATTAGGGTCAAAAGATTCATTGGCCTAAAATGAGTCCCAAAGTGAGCAAATTAGTCATAAAGGGACGCGTTAACAGTTCTGGTAGTAGAGCGACGGTTTAGGCCCTTTGGGGCCCTAGGACGAGGGACCATTGTTTAAAATAGTTTTTCAAGATGATGCAAATTGGAGGTATGATGCGTTTCTAAATTCCCCATGACTTTCCCGGAATCTCGGAGCTTGCTTAAGTGAGTTGGGTATGTTCTCGGCGTTCTAGCATGTGTGGTGTAGAATTTGCACTTGCTCAGCTTATGCATATTGCAGGTGATTTGTGAAGTCGTGTGAATATTAGGTCAGGTAACGTTGTTTTAGTAGGAGTGGGCGTACTCCGCAGTAGGAGAGTAGGAAAGTCGGCAAACTTCATGTGAGTGTGGCGCTTTGTGCTAAAAATTATCCACGAGATTGTTGGTGATGTACGGACCCGTCGTGGTCTAAGACTCCGGAGTATATTGACAAGTGTAGGAGATACTTGGGTTTATGTTGTAATTTGTGTGGTTTAATAGGTCAATCGGGTGTGGTTGACAGGTCGAATTTTAGTCAAATTGTGTGAATGAAACCTTCGATGGAGATTTGGCAAGTTCTAAAGTGCACTAGAACGAACCATTGACAAGTCGAGAGTAAGATTTGCGGGTCGAATTCTGCTTGCGAGTGCGGGAGCTGAGAAGGAGAGAGTAGCGACCGAGGCTTCAAGTGAAATCTCTGTAAAGTCCTGAAGTGAATGTGTTACCCTTCCTGTAGTAAACCGGCAAATTTGGGTTTTGTTGTTAAAAGTGCTCGCAATATATCGCATTCGTTTTGTGTGAGGAGGACAAGCCGCAAGACTTTGTCAGCTGCAGTGTTTGTGAGTGTGACGTCAGAGGTGCAGCGCTGGGATAGGTCAGTTGCTGAGAGGGGTCGCGCACGGATTGGCAGCCGTCCATTAGAGGCAATAGGTTGAGAAAGGTGGGTGAAGAGTATTCTGGGAATTAAAGTCACTTCTGTAGGAGGCTGGACTGGCTTGTAGTGGGTACCAAGAGGTACTTACACCTTGCACCAGGCCCAGGTATCCCTTATTAGTGTAGAGGGGTGTCTAGCAGCTTAGGCTGATAGAAAAGGTAGCTTAGCAGAGCAGCTTAGGCTGAACTAGGAGACGAGTGAAGCTCCTACAGTACCACTAGTGTCATATGCACAATATCATAAGAAAACACAATACACATATATACTAAAAATAAAGGTACTTTATTTTTATGACAATATGCCAAAGTATCTCAGTGAGTACCCTCAGTATGAGGATAGCAAATATACACAAGATATATGTACACAATACCAAAATATGCAGTAATAGCAATAGAAAACAGTGCAAACAATGTATAGTCACAATAGAATGCAATGGGGGCACATAGGGATAGGGGCAACACAAACCATATACTCTAGAAGTGGAATGCGAACCACGAATGGACCCCAAACCTATGTGACCTTGTAGAGGGCCGCTGGGACTGTAAGGAAACAGTGAGGGTTAGAAAAATAGCCCACCCCAAGACCCTGAAAAGTAGGTGCAAAGTGCACCTAAGTTCCCCAAAGAGCACAGAAGTCGTGATAGGGGAATTCTGCAAGGAAGACCAACACCAGCAATGCAGCAACGATGGATTTCCTGACGAGAGTACCTGTGGAACAAGGGGACCAAGTCCAAGAGTCACGATCAAGTCGGGAGTGGGCAGATGCCCAGGAAATGCCAGCTGTGGGTGCAAAGAAGCTGCCACCGGATGGTAGAAGCTGTGGATTCTGCAAGAACGACAAGGGCTAGAAACTTTCCCTTTGGAGGATGGATGTCCCACGTCGTGAAGAGTCGTGCAGAGGTGTTTCCGTGCAGAAAGACCACAAACAAGCCTTGCTAGCTGCAAGGGTCGCGGTTAGGGTTTTTGGATGCTGCTGTGGCCCAGGGGGGACCAGGATGTCACCAATTGCGTGAGGAGACAGAGGGGGTGTCCAGCAAGACAAAGAGCCCACTCAGAAGCAAGCAGCACCTGCAGAAGTGCCGGAACAGGCACTACGAAGTGGAGGGAACCGGAGCTCACCCGAAGTCAGAAAGGAGGGTCCCACGACGCCGGAGGACAACTCAGGAGGTCGTGCACTGCAGGTTAGAGTGCCGGGGACCCAGGCTTGGCTGTGCACAAAGGAAATCCTGGAAGAGTACACAGGAGCCGGAGTAGCTGCAAAACACGCGGTTCCCAGCAATGCAGTCTAGCGTGGGGAGGCAAGGACTTACCTCCACCAAACTTGGACTGAAGAGTCACTGGACTGTGGGAGTCACTTGGACAGAGTCGCTGAGTTCAAGGACCTCGGTCGTCGTGCTGAGAGGAGACCCAGAGGACCGGTGATGCAGTTCTTTGGTGCCTGCGGTTGCAGGGGGAAGATTCCGTCGACCCACTGGAGATTTCTTCGGAGCTTCTAGTGCAGAGAGGAGGCAGACTACACCCACAGCATGCACCACCAGGAAAACAGTAGAGAAGGCGGCAGGATCAGCGTTACAAGGTCGCAGTAGTCGCCTTTGCTACTTTGTTGCAGTTTTGCAGGCTTCCAGCGCGGACAGCAGTCGATTCCTTGGCAGAAGGTGAAGAGAGAGATGCAGAGGAACTCTGATGAGCTCTTGCATTCATTATGTAAGGAATTCCCCAAAGCAGAGACCCTAAATAGCCAGAAAAGGAGGTTTGGCTACCTAGGAGAGAGGATAGGCTAGCAACACCTGTAGGAGCCTATCAGAAGGAGTCTCTGACGTCACCTCCTGGCACTGGCCACTCAGAGCAGTCCAGTGTGCCAGCAGCACCTCTGTTTCCAAGATGGCAGAGGTCTGGAGCACACTGGAGGAGCTCTGGGCACCTCCCAGGGGAGGTGCAGGTCAGGGGAGTGGTCACTCCCCTTTCCTTTGTCCAGTTGCGCGCCAGAGCAGGGCTGGGGGATCCCTTAACCGGTGTAGACTGGCTTATGCAGAGATGGGCACCATCTGTGCCTATCAAAGCATTTCCAGAGGCTGGGGGAGGCTACTGCTCCCCAGCCCTGACACCTTTTTCCAAAGGGAGAGGGTGTAACACCCTCTCTCTGAGGAAGTCCTTTGTTCTGCCTTCCTGGGCCAAGCCTGGCTGGACCCCAGGAGGGCAGAAACCTGTCTGAGGGGTTGGCAGCAGCAGCAGCTGCAGTGAAACCCCGGGAAAGGTAGTTTGGCAGTACCCGGGTCTGGGCTAGAGATTCGGGGGATCATGGAATTGTCTCCCCAATGCCAGAATGGCATTGGGGTGACAATTCCATGATCTTAGACATGTTACATGGCCATGTTCGGAGTTACCATTGTGACGCTATACATATGTTGTGACATATGAATAGTTCACACGTGTAATGGTGTCCCCACACTCACAAAGTCCGGGGAATTTGTCCTGAACAATGTGGGTGCACCTTGGCTAGTGCCAGGGTGCCCACACACTAAGTAACTTAGCACCCAACCTTTACCAGGTAAAGGTTAGACATATAGGTGACTTATAAGTTACTTAAGTGCAGTGGTAAATGGCTGTGAAATAACGTGGACGTTATTTCACTCAGGCTGCAAGGGCAGGCCTGTGTAAGAATTGTCAGAGCTCCCTATGGGTGGCAAAAGAAATGCTGCAGCCCATAGGGATCTCCTGGAACCCCAATACCCTGGGTACCTCAGTACCATATACTAGGGAATTATAAGGGTGTTACAGTATGCCAATGTAAATTGGTGAAATTGGTCACTAGCCTGTTAGTGACAATTTGGAAAGAAATGAGAGAGCATAACCACTGAGGTTCTGGATAGCAGAGCCTCAGTGAGACAGTTAGTCATAACACAGGTAACACATACAGGGCACACTTATGAGCACTGGGGCCCTGGCTGGCAGGGTCCCAGTGACACATACAACTAAAACAACATATATACAGTGAAATATGGGGGTAACATGCCAGGCAAGATGGTACTTTCCTACAACTTCCTGATTAGATTCTAAACAAAATAAAAGACGCAAACATGAAGTTTTTCAAGGCTCTAAAGAGTGCTTTGAAGGGAGATGTATATATTAGAAAGAGTGTGGGGGAGCCTACACCGCCTGGGGGTACTCCAGCTTATATTGTAATGGAAGAGAAGGGAGTCGCGCCATGTCTTTGGATGAAGCAGTGGTGCAAATTGACAGAAAAGGAGGGATGTTTAGCGTTTCCGGAGTACGGAACGTTTAATACCAGAATTTTGGAGAACTTGCGAATGATGTTAAGTGTACAAAAACCACCTCCGAGACCAGCTCAGTATGAGGCATTAGCAATTTGGGAATTGATGGCCATACGACAGAGACAGCAGATATTTGAGAGGAGAATGAGGAAAGCAGAAAAGACTTTAGCCAAGGCTAGATGGGATAATGAGAACAGGATGTGGAGAAGGGGAATAGTTGATGGACTTAAAATGTTCCCGGCCATAACACAAGAAGATGAGACACAGGGAAAGAAGGCTACTTGTAAGACAGACAAGGGTTCTGATTAACCAAAGGAGAATCAGAGGTCTTGGGCAGACGCAGATGATTCCAACGATGAAGAGTTTCTTAATCAGTTGTTACATGATCACACGCCACCATATGCCATAAACGATAACGTACATAGCACAAGTGTGGGTTCTGAAGACCCGGCACAAAATAGGGGCATCACAAGTACAGGGCAGACAAGTGATACAGTTTTGATACAGAATGGTGTCAGTGTACCCACTGCGCCAGACACACAGATACAGTTGCAACCACCACAGATTCAAAGGATTTATCCTGATGTTCCAGTATTGGAAACAAATATGAGTCTGATGGTGCCGCCTGACCCGATATATACGAGATCAAAGTTAGTGCACATTGAACCAACTCTGCAATTGCTGCCCCAGCCGCAGCAACAGCTGGTTCCGAGTTACACTTCAGTTGCAGGACCGCAGTCAGTAGCTACAGCACTAAAGATGAATCAAGCTATGGGAGTTAATGCTGCACAGGGTTTGGGATCTGGTTAGACACCAGCTGCTATATCATTGCCAATTACTGTTGGTCCACCAGTACCGCTGTATGCCCAAGGTAAGCCTGGTGTATGTGATCAGGGAGTAATGACCTAAGAGGCGATAAGAGGAGGGTTCACAGGAAGTTCCCAAGGAATGACACAGGCAGCAGAAGGATCTAGATCCTTGTTAGACTTTAGTCCGATTGGGGTTCCTTTGGAGACAATGAGGCAAGCAGGGTTGGGAATGCTAACCCCACAGGTAATGAGTACAAATACGACACAGACACCAATGGTGCAGTCTGGAAACATTTCATCGCAGGGCTTAACAGCGCAACAATTGAACGAGTGGTTGGACAAACTCAACACTCCGCAGACTAATACAGTGACCACAGAGAGGTCAGAAAGGGAAGAATACTTGAATTTTGTGAGACTGGGTGTAGAAGCCATGGAACTTGTGGAAGGAACAATGGGGGTAAAGAGACTAGAGTCATACATGGAAGCAGAATTGAGGTATCTGTGCCCCAAAATAACTAGAGAAGTGAGCAAGGTGCATCAGAGGTTGGCAAACCTGGCAGATAAATACAACAGAGACATTGAGAGTACTAAACATTTGAAAAGAATCTACAGATTAGACTTCGAGCCAAAAGATTTCGAGCACATGAGGTCTACCGGAATGAAAACACACCTCAAAGAAATACTGCAGAGTGCTCAAATTTGGGGAGCCTTAGAGAAATGGGAAGGCAGATGGGCAAAGAAAAGAGATAAAGAGAAGGGTGATGGTCCGAAACCAAAGCAGGTTAAAGCCGCACCGGACATTGGACAGTAAAAATGTTACCAATGAGAGAGACAGCCGGAGGGGTTCTAGTCCATGTACCGTGGTCTAGGGGTGACATCCTGTCATTCACAAATGACTACCCCAGGTTGAGGGAGAAGCCGATAGAGGGGTTTCAGCAGACAGACAGATTTGTGAAGCTTGCAAAATGTCTCTGGGAGGACTTGAATACCCTGTTTGAGATTATAGTTCCACCTGACTTATGGCTTGAGTGCAAGAGGGGCGTAGTTTGGCCAACAGAGGAGCCGGCAAGGGATAAGGTTACTGGAGCACCATCCGCATAAGTGATGAGGTATTATCATAAAGTGATTGAGTTTTTGAAGCAGAAAGTTTCGCCGAAAGTGACTGCTTGTATTCTAATCTTACCATTACAATTCAGTTTGGACAACATGGTGAAAGATCACAACCCCTTGCATCTAATCGGGGCGTCAGGCAGGGCTGTACTTTGGCTCCTTTTTTATTTCTGTTGTATATAAATGGCCTGTATAACTATTTAGCTCAAAATGGCAAGGATTTTCCAAGGGTGGGCTTTAGACAATTGCCGATTTTATTGTATGCTGATGACGCCGTTTTAATTGCTCGCACGGCCAATGGCCTACAGATCCTCTTGGACCTTTTCTTAATACACACTCAGGATCTCGATCTGAAAGTCAAATTCAAAAAGTCGCATGTTATGATTTGCGGTTCTAAGAACACACGCACTAAACGTTTTATAATGGCAGGGAACACTCTAACAAAGGCAAATAATTTCTGCTACTTAGGTTTGCACCTAAGTTCTTCTCTGTCATGGAAATTCCATATGAATTTTAAACTTCAACAAATGGAAAGAAATGTCGAAGCAAGTTTTCGCTTCGCTCGCAGACTGGGGCACAGACCGGTACACCAGATCATTACGCTTTATAAGTCTAAATGTGTCTCGGCGGCAACTTATGGGGATGGCCTCTCGGGAGATACCAGCTCAATTATTCTACAACGGGCAGAGAATAAATTTCTTCACTGGCTACTTAGGGTACCCAAGAATGTAGCGAATATTATATGCCATGAGGAGCTGGGGATTGGTTACATTACAGATTTGATAGATATTGCCCCCCTTCTGCTATGGATAAAAGTATGGTTAAATCCGGTGGCTACCTTAACACATGAGTGTGTAAAAGACTGTATTTCATTAGCAAACCATAACAAAATTCCATGGTTAAACTTTGTTCATAACTGCTTCCGAAACTTGGACTTGGAGTCTATGTATCTTAAACCAGAGCTCTTGCCCGCCAATGCGAAGGAAATTGTTAAATTTCGATATAAAGAGTATGTTATGAATTCTAGATATCAAGCGGCAGCGAATTTGAGTTCTTTTGGTTCATATGTACAAATTCCATCCTCAAATCTGTTAGGACCTTATTTTATTTGGTTTCCGATTCCCTCCCTATACTCTATACTTGTACTTTTTAGACTCAATATGATACATTTTAGAGTGGCGTTTCCAACAAAATGCGTGTGGGAAAAAACATTATCACCATGCCCTTGTGACAATTTTTCGAAACAAAGTACGTCACTTCATTTTATTTTGTACACTTTACTCAGCTCCTAGGGAAACTTTTTTACTACCTATTTTGCATAATTTGCACACCTCATCTTATAAAGAAGGATTGATTGGCATTCAAAGCCTCTCGTCCAAACAAATATGTAGCTCCATTTTAAGTTGTATTAAATCTGCTATTATTAGGAATCGATATGAATCAGTAATGTGATTATTTATTAATGGAATCTAGGTACTGTTTTATTGCTGTTTATGATTTTATAAGTATTTATTATCTTATATTTAGTAGGTTCAAGTGGCATGTTTAGGTTCCAAAGACCTGTGGATTGAAGAGTCTTGCTTTTTGAAATATGCAATAAGTATTGTATTTTATGATGATTCATATGTATGCATGTGTACTTTTATGGCAATACGCCGAATAAAGTTATTTGACTGACTGACTGACTGCTTGGCAGAAAATCGATCGAACATCACAGGAAGCCAAAGAGTCGATTCATGCTTACTATGAGAGATTGTTGAAAGCTTTCAAACATTACAGTGGCACTGAGGTCATTGAGCTGAAAGACATGAATCATCTTGTGTTCAGATTTGTTGAAGGGCTGAGACCAGAGATTAGCCAGATGATTAAGAATCATTTGATCTGTTGGCAAGCAAAGCCGATTGATGAGGTGTTGCAGAATACAAAATACTGTAGTGACGAGATTGAGTTGAAGCAGAGAAAGTTGAAAGAGAAGGTGATGGTGATGCAGATTAAGGCAGCGCAAGCAGGGATTCAGGGAAATGGAGTACAGCAGGTGATACAGCAGCAACCGCAGGGGAATGGAGTGTTTGAGGCGCAACCAAGAGGTCGAGGACGAGGAGGTTTTGTGAACCGTGATCCAGACTTGAATACTGGTGTGGTTCAAAATGATGTGCAGGGGATGAAAAAGATGTCACCATGTCACGCGTGCGGGGGCGTGTGGCATTGGAAGCGGGAAATGCCCAATGGTGGTGCAGGATGGTGTTGCTCAACAAAGCAATGATGTCGGTACCTTTCAGAATGTGAGAGGTCCAAAAATGAGAGGGCAGAATCAGAACTTCCAGAATAACATGGTACAGATGCAGGGGTTACAGCCCTTGCAGCAGATGCAAATGCTGCGTGTTCAACCAGCACAAATGCAGCAGGCACAGCAGCAGATTCCCATCGTACCTAGACAGCAAATGCAGATACCATTAGCTCCAATGGGACAGCAACAGGTAATGCTTCCTCAACAGGTCACAGGTCAAACAATGAGTCAAAATAACACAGTACAGCAGTTCCCATTGCCTGGTGAGGATGGAATAAACGATGAATGGTCGGATGATTGTTCAGACAGTGAGGAGTACAGGCTTGCAGCATCCCTAGAAGTAGACCAAAGGAGACCCTATGTAGAGGGGAAGGTGATGGGTCATAAGGTTTCATTCTTAGTTGATACAGGAGCTACACGCTCTACAGTCATAAGTGCAGAGGTTCCGAAATTACCACTTTCGGGGCGTACCATAAGGGTGGTAGGAGTAACAAATCAGTTCCTGACAAGCCCAATTACAGAGCCGGTCCAAGTTGAGATTGGCAACTTCCAGGGATTACACAAATTTGTAGTCTGTGACACGAGTCCCGTATCCCTACTGGGAAGAGACTTACTGTGTAAAACGAGTTGTTCGATTACCTGTTCCAGTGAAGGGATTGAGGTGCAGACGAACAGTGATGATGAGGGGAACGATGGCCAGTTTCTAGAGTTAGAGAATGAGACCGCAAATGAGTAATACCCTTTGATAACCCTATTCCCAATGCTTACAGTGAATGACTTACCAGCCGAGTTGCAGGGAACATTGACAGAGAAAGTGTGGGACTTGACAGAAAAAGAAGTGGGACTGATACAAGGAGTAGAACCAGTTAAAGTAGAGGTGAAGCCGAATGTTGTGTTTCCCCAGGTACCGCAATTCCACATGGCACAAGATGTCCTTATTCAAGTAGCACAAATAATTGCAGACTTTGTGAAGCAACGGGTTCTGAAAGAAGTGCTGAGTAGCTCGTGTAATTCACAAATAATGGGTCTGAAAAAGCCTTGTGGGAAAGTTCGAATTGTTCAAGACCAGAGGAAAATAAATGAGATTGTGGTAAAGTGTTGCCCCATAGTACCAAATCCAGCTGTAATCATGTTTCAGGTTCTGTGTGATGCAGAGTGGTTCACAGTTGTGGACTTGTCTCAAGCATTCTTTTCGGTGCCTCTTCATGAGGATAGCCAATTTCTCTTCAGTTTCAAATTCCTGGATAAGGTGTACAGTTGGTGCAGAATTCCTCAAGGGTTTTCTGAGTCACCTTCCATCTTCAATCAGATATTGAAGAAGGATTTGGAATCATTAGAACTGCCTTTCAGTTCAACATTAGTGCAATACATTGATGATTTGTTGATTGCGTCCAGGACAAAAGATGACTGCAGGTATGACACAATTGCCTTACTGAACCATTTGGGAAAGAACGGATACAAAGGGGGTCATTACAACCCTGGCGGACGGTGTTAAAGCAGCGGTAAGACCGCCAACAGGCTGGCGGTCTTTTTTTGAGGATTATGACCATGGCGGTTACCGCCATGGTCATTCGCCGCTTCTCCGTTCCGCCCGCCAGAGCGGAGACGACCGCTGGGCTGGAGACCTGGGTCTCCAGCCCGGCGGTTGTGACAATACCGCCGCCGGTATTTTGACTTGGCTTACCGCTGTGGATTTCCAGCGGTAGGAACCGCCATGAAATCCATGGCGGTAAGCACTATCAGTGCCAGGGAATTCCTTCCCTGGCACTGATAGGGGTCTCCCCCACCCCCCCACCCCCACCCCGACTCCCTCCCCTACACCCCCCACCACTCCTGCCACCCTCCAAAGGTGGCAGGACCCCCCTCCCCACAGACCCCCGACATTACCTTACACATACACACCCGACACACACGCAGGCACCACCAACACACATACACGCACACACACCGACATACATGCCAACATCCACACACACAGTCAGACACGCACACACACATTCAAACATACATGCACACATCCATACAGACATACCCACAGACATACACGCACTCATTCCCAAAACATGCAACACCCCTGCAAGCATACACGCACTCACACCCCCCTCTACATACACCCACGCACACCCCCATGCACCCACACAACACACAACACCCCACCACCCCCCTCCCCTAACGGACGATCGACTTACCTGTTCTGTCGATCCTCCGGGAGGGGACGGGAGCCATGGGGGCAGCTCCGCCGACACCACACCGCCAACAGAACACCACGACGGCGAATCACAGGATGTGATTTGCTGGGCGGTGTTCTGTTGGCGTGGCGGTGGAGGTGGAGCAACCTCCACTTCTCTGCCGCCCGTCACTATGGCTGTTGGCGGCTCTCCGTCGGAAAAACGACGTAGAGCTGCCAACAATCATAATACGCAGAGCGGAAAACCGCCACCACTGGCGGTCTTCAGCACGGCGGTCCCTTGTAAAAAGACCGCCGAGGTTGTAATGACCCCCAAAGTGTCCCCAAAGAAGCTGCAATACTGTCAGAGAGAAGTGAAGTACTTAGGTCACCTGATTGAGAAAGGGTCGAGAAAAATATCTAAAGAAAGAGTGACAGCCATACTGCAGATGAATCCCCCGACAACAAAGAGAGATGTTAGGATGTTTTTGGGACTGGTGGGCTACTGTCGTCAGTGGATTCCCAACTTCTCGATCATCTCTAAGCCCTTGATAAGACCGACTGTCAAAGAAGAATAGGATGGCCTGGGTGCTATATCCATGTCTGTGAAAGAGATGAAGACATTTATGGAATTGAGGGAAAGTATGTGCAGGGCACCAGCTTTAGGTATGCCTGATTACACTAAGCCTTTTGTACTATTTTGTCATGAACGTGATGCTTGTTCTTTGTCTGTCCTAACACAGGTCCCTGGAGGTGCAAACCACCCAGGAGCATATTTTTCAGCTACTTTGGACCCAGTCGCAGCAGCCTTACCGGGTTGTTTGCGTGCAGTTGCAGCAGTTGGTCAAAACCTCACACAGTGTGAAGGAATAGTGATGGGACATCCTTTAACAGTAGTGGTCCCACATTAAGTTGAAATCTTGTTAACCCGAACTAAGATGCAACACATGACAAATGCACGCCTTACAAAATATGAGACCATTATACTGGGGTCTCCGAATGTGTCCCTTAAGAGATGTACTGTATTGAACCCAGCAACTTTACTTCCTATTGGTAATGCAGACATTGATGATGCTGAGGAAGTAGAACATGATTGTCTTGAGGTAACAGATCTGTGCACCAAACCAAGGCCTGATATTAAAGATACCCAACTTGAAGAAAATGATTACATTATCTTTGTTGATGGTTCATGCTTGAGAGACTCAGTAGGAGTACTGAGAGCTGGATATGCCGTGTGTACAATCTCCGGTATCTTAGAAGCTTCCTGGCTCGAAAGAGTGTACTCTGCTCAAGTGGCTGAATTAATTGCTCTTACTAGGGCGTGCCACGCAGCTGAAAACCTGAAAGTCACTATCTATACTGACAGCAGATACGGATTTGGAATTGTACATGATTTTGGCCAGTTATGGTCACAGAGGGGTTTCATGACCTTTTCTGGTTCTCCAGTTAAAAATGGCGAAAAGATTAAGGATTTGTTGCACGCAATTCAGTTACCTCTTTAAATTGCCGTGGTGAAATGCAATGCTCATGTCAAGTCACAGGACTTTGTGTCAATAGGAAACGACTATGCAGATCAAGTCGCAAGGTTTTGTGCATTGAACTGTATATCGTTTCGGGATCAGTGGGAATTGTTACCTGAAACTGAAAATGAAACATTCTTAAACTTTGCATTAAGGGTGGTTGACACATTAGATGAGCTAAAATCACTGCAGGGACGTGCCAGCAAAGAGGAGAAAT
Source organism: Pleurodeles waltl (assembly GCF_031143425.1). Classification (NCBI taxonomy): domain Eukaryota; kingdom Metazoa; phylum Chordata; class Amphibia; order Caudata; family Salamandridae; genus Pleurodeles; species Pleurodeles waltl. The sequence continues at coordinate 39,188,100 of NC_090437.1, forward strand.
GTTCCTGGCAGAGAATGCAATGTGTACAGAGGTCTGATGACTTATGGGTCTCAGAAGAGGGAAAAATGGTTTTGCCAAACAGTCTTTTGTCACAGTTTGCGAGGTTTTATCATGGTCAAGCACATGTAGGCAGAGACGCAATGATCAGGTTGTTCAAAATCGATTGGTTCAATCCAAAATTCAGATATGCCTCAGAGCTTATCTGTCACAGGTGCATCATCTGTCAGAAGATGAATGCAGGAAAAGGGACTGTGGTGAATATGAGCCACGTTGGGAGAGCTGGAGGTCCGTTTAGCAGGATGCAGATGGACTTTATTGAATTGCCTGTGTGTGGAGGATTGAGGTACGTGTTGGTGATTGTGTGCATTTTCAGCCACTGGATTGAAGCTTACCCTACATGTAGGAATGACAGTCTCACAGTAGCAAAGCTGCTGCTTATGGAATTAATACCACGTTTCGGATTACCGATCTCTTTAGAATCAGATAGGGGCAGACACTTCGACAATGAGGTGACTAAGCTCTTGTGTGCCGCATTAATCATTGAGCAGAAGCTGCATTGTAGTTATCGCCCTGAAGCATCAGGACTAGGGGAGCAGATGAATGGTACCTTGAAATCGAGAATGGCAAAAATGTGTGCAGCTACCAATCTGAAGTGGACAGATGCATTGCCCTTAGTACTGATGTCAATGAGAAATACGCCTGACAAGAAAACAGGACTGTCTCCCCACGAAATACTAATGGGGCGAGCTATGCAATTGCCTGCAGTACCTGCAAATGCTCTTGTGAATATCCCCGATGATATGTTGTTGGACTACTGCAAAGGTCTGTCTGACGTGGTCCGCTCTTTTTCTCACCAGGTGGAGGCTACCACATTGTCACCGATAAGTGATCCAGGTCACACCCTGAAAGCCGGTGACTGGGTGGTTGTCAAGAAACACGTGAGGAAATCGTGTCTGGAGCCACGTTGGAAGGGGCCGTATCAAGTGATACTGACAACCACTACTGCTGTGAAATGTGCAGGTCTTCCGAATTGGATACATGCTAGTCACACAAAGAAGGTGACGTGTCTGACTGATGAGGAACTTGAAGTGTCCAAAATAACAGCTGCAGAGAAGGAAGTCTCAGGGCCGGAGAGTATTCAAAGGGGAACTGAGACTGAAGGAGAGCCCACTGAGGACGGCTTAATCACTCAAAACGAGATCCAGAGGGGTGACGGTGAGCCTATCTCAGCTTGGGCATCAGGGGAACCGACACAAAAGGAGGTTCTCCCAGAAACAGACGGATACAGGTTTGAAGTTGAGCCCATAACAGACCCTGAAGTTGAAGGGAGTGAGGCAGAAGGAAGTCGAGGTGTTCTGACTCCTCCTGAGCCGCTTGCAGGTCCATCAAGAGAAAACACCATAGCACAAGAGGAGGGCACTGTTCAACGTCCTGAAAGGCCAGACAAAAAGAAAACACTTAAAGGAGATAATTGGCCGGAGCCACAAGCTGCAAGAGAGAAAGTAATCCCTAATGCAACTATAGATGAAGAAGTTGATACAACCAGGAAAGAAGATCTCAATGAAGGAGAGTTGCAGGGTGAACGCAAACTGAAAAGAAAAAGAGTTGCAAACAGAAGGTACACAGGTCCGGAATGGGCATATGCAACGTTAGCTGAATGGCAGCAAGAATTCTTGGCATTCTGTTTTGATCGAGAGGTACCAGGTCAATACTACAGCACCTGAATTAAACTTTAGAAAGAGACTGTGTTAAATTGAAATTGAAAGCTGAAAAGCTGAGAAAAGAGACTGATACATTACCGGATGTGACACTGTTAACCTGAATTAACTTTGAAAAATCAATTATGACAAGCTCCTAACCTGTTTGACAAAGGGGTCCTGGAGTGAGTGAAACGCTGTAAATACTCGCAGAGAGAGTGAGACATTGCACAAGAAAAAAAAAAAAAAGAGCTTTTATATCGTCCTCAAGTTGATTGTTTGCTTTGTATTCCTCTACCTGATTCTTTACAGATCATGAGTTACAATAGAAATAATAGTAATAAGGGTAGAATGTGTGGTTTGTTGAGTGCTATTCTGGGTATTGTTTGTGCAATAATAATTATAGGTGTGATTGTGGGAATGCCATTGGTGGATAAGAAAGTGACTAACAATGCTTCAAATCCTGAGACTGCTACACTAACACCATGGGAGAAGTTTGAGCAGGATGCAAAATACTTGCATGAGGGAACTAATGCAAAAGGGGAACTATCTACTAATGTTTTCTATCACTTGCTGAATGAGTATGTTGACACAATGGATGCGAAAAATTGCTATGTGTGCACGAAGATTCCTTCATCTGTACAAGAAGGGGTTACTTATCATAGTCTGCCATTAACCTACGGGATAAGCTGTAGTTTGCTGTTAACAAGATTTTATGATCAAGAACATGTTCAATACTTCTATTCTAACTTAGATGTAGTGTTTTCCTTTGTGCCCGTCATTGAGTTTCTAAATAAACTAGCTAAAGAACACAGCATAAAATTAGTTAGGGGTTTCTTTGAGCCGACACTGACATTTGGGACATCTTATGCGCACCGCAATAATCTAACCTGCTTACTAACACCTGTCGAAAAGAGCTTCTTAGACCATACTGATGATAGATGGAAAGCATTAAAGGAAAGGCTAGAAAAAGGATTAGAAAAACGCACACTAGCAAATGATTATGCTTACAATGCTATAAAGGCACAGGGCAAGTTAGCCATAGATGCATTACACGTAGGAAGGCTTTGTATATATAGGCCGAAATCTGAACATGACACTTTATTTGTGGGAACAAGTGAGTGCAGGCATGTTTTTTGTTTCAGAGTAAATGGACATTCATGTTAAATGGACAGGATCCAGCGATCCCTGGGATCTATTATATATGTGGGCTTAATGCTTATTACAGTCTTCCAAAGGGATGGTATGGGACATGTTATTTGGGAATAGTTTTCCCAAAGATCTACCAGATTGATGACTTAAATTCCTAAAATGTCTGAATTACAACATACTAGACAAAAGCGAGAGACAGCGGCTGCTGTCGTTGGTGACATATTTGGAGCCATAATTCCTTCAGTAGGGGTTATCTTAAACTCCTTAAAAATTAGAAAGTTGTCTACTATTGTGGATAACATGCTGACAAACTTCACAGGGGCTATACTCCTGATGAATACTGAACTTGCTGCGGAAAGAGCTATGACTCTTCAAAACTGTCTTGCTTTAGACATTCTTTTAGCATAAAGTGGCAGAGTCTGTAAGATGCTTAATGAGCGCCATTGTTGTGCACTTATTCCAGATAACAGTAAAAAGATTAGAGGTATGCTTACTAACTTAACAAAAGAAAGTGCAGATTTGAAGGAGCTGAAGGAACCTGGAGTTTGGGAAAAAGTTGGGAAAGGAATTACAAAAGTAGGGAACTGGTTTAGTAGTATTTGGAACGGGGTTCTTGCAAAAATATTAGGGGGTCTATTGATTCTTCTGATTTGTCTATTGGGACTATGGTTGTCATGCAAAATTAATAAAAGAATTAAAAGAGATTTGGCAAAACATAATAAAAGAAAAGAAGAAAAAGAAAAAGAAGAAATCTTCAAAGAAATTTGGGAAAGATCCCATAGAAAGGAAGAAATTGAATGCGAAAGTTAAAGAAAATGAGAGGTTGTGAAGGGAAAGGTTATGTGTGATGACAAGTGTCATCAGAGGAGGGACTGGGAGAGCGTAGCTTATATTAATATAAAATGTTTATGAACTAACGTGAAATAATGCTGCATAGAAAACGTATTAATGTATTTTGCTAAAACGTGTGCTTGAAATGTGCCCACCGGGAGTGGCCGCCCGAATATACAATGACTAATGAAACTGACTTATAATGTTGAAATGTTATATTAGGATATCATTTTGCACTAATAATAATAGGTTATATGCAAAGGTTCTGCTAAATAAATCATTAGGCCTTAGTTAGCATGAGTCGAGGCCTAGCTGCCTGGCCTTCCTATTAAATTTATTTTTCTAACGTGCAGTGTGAAGACTTGCTGAAGGACATGAACTCTTGTTTTCTCCAAACTAGAAGATGAATGTGACTGTGGTAGATCTGTTCCCATGAAATTCGACTTGCTTAGTGAAACATTTTTGTTGAACACAACAGCGTAGACTATTCACAGGTACAAGGTCGCCTGAACCGGTACAGACAATGGAGCCACTGACTAAAGATGCAAAGAAGACCACGAGAGTATGAAATCATACCGGACATTCTACCCACTGAAGACATCAATCATAAGGACCAATAAACTACGTGAGAACAGTTATGGGGTGACAAATTCAATAAAGTAATTGAAAAACTATTGGATAGAGACAGTGGGATACTGACCCCAGCCAATTAGCTTTCAGGGGATTGTATAACAGAAAAGGGGAAAAAAACCTTGTCACAAGGAAGTAAATCAGAACAGGAGAGAATAGGAGAGAGTATTAGGGAGATGCTGATGCGATTTGCTATGACCCAGACACTTTGTCACTCTGCATAGAGACTTTGCTGTTTGGTTCTTAAAGCCATCCTTGACTTATATTGCCCGTTTACACTTTACCTCCTTATGACGGAAATGCCCCCTTTTACCTGATTGCTGAATTCCTGATGGCGAATCAACTGATGTCCTGAGGACGAAGACCGAATCTGAGTGCTGACCCAATACGGAGGGTAACTATATGACAATGAAATTGTAATTGTCTGTTTGCTTTTCCTTTCTAGGTACCAACTGCTTCTTTTAACAGAGCCCATAGTTAGATGGTTTTCCAAATTGGTGTTACTAAATTGTTTTGCATGAAGCCCAACATGCCAATGCTGATTCGAGGTTAGATGAGGGGTTCACTAAACTTACGCAAATAGACAAATGACCAAATCTATGCTTTGTTGAATAACGTAATGATGATACTCTGCTAAGGATAACCTATGCTGATGCTGTGTTATATTCTAATGTTCGTGATTCTTGCTTTGATGAAATCTTATCAGAATTGCCATCTTGTGACTATGCTAATGTGTTTCTTGGTTTTGAGACTAATAAACTTGCTAGTAGAATTGTAATCAATAGGGAATAAACTTCATATATTAGTACTAAACCGGTGTGGTTATTCATGACTGCAAGGTCATGGGGGTTTCTGAGTTGTATTAAATGTCTTTGACTGACTTGCATTGCCGTATTAATGTGAACTTTGATGACAATATTGACATATTGATTGACATGCTGGTTAGTTATCTCGTCCTAAGGTGTCTTCAATCAGGGTCAAAAGATTCATTGGCCTAAAACGAGTCCCAAAGTGAGTAAATTAGTCATAAAGGGACGCGTTAACAAGGTCTTTGTAGATAGGTGAGAGGGGAGCCTAGAAAATGTGTAAACAGTTGATGAAAAGGGGTTAACCTGAGTGAGGCCCTCTCCTCCGATTTGGCAACGTGTCCTCAGATGCTATGCTGTCACCACACAAAATAGTGCTTAACAAAGTGAAATATGCTCTGCATTATCAAGTGGGCTTTTACAACTTTGTGACTGGAAGCGAGTGGAACAATTAAAAGTGTAGCCAGTTAATGGGAGGGCATGGTCTGAGGCAGGCCCTCTCCTCCGATCCAGAAATTCGTTATGGGGGCTCAACATTTCTCGCTGCACCAGAATGCAATGTAGTATGGCTGAAAGCAAAAACAGAATACTGCCAAAGAAAGTAAAATGCCCCATGTCACTGAGCAGGCTTTTACAGTCCTTGTAGGTGAATGGGAGGCCAGTCTAGAAAAGTGTAGTTAGTTAATGAAGGTGTTGTTGTATAAGGGAGGTCCTCTCCTCTGAACTAGCAATGTGTCCTAGGGTCTCAAGGCTCCTCACTACACAAGGACCCAGTGGTGCAAGGTAAAATAAAGAGTACTGCTAAACAAAATGAAACTAAAAAAATGGATCCAGGGTATACCCCTGATTTAACCCTTTGGAAATAGGAATGTTCAGAAAAAGCAGAAATTACATTGCCACAAATTGTTGTAAGATCTGAAAAGCATTGTAACCTAACACCATGACTCCAACCTTGTTAAATGTGATGCAAGGACTCTAATATTTCACTGGTTGATTGACTCACATATATATAAAGGCCTTGAGCTGAGAGGAATGAGCTTCCTGCTCCCCCACTGCCCCACTTGCCACTGGCCTGTAGAGACATACATTTCCATTCTGCATTTAAGCCTTGGTGGTGTAACTATATTATTCTGTGCAGATGCCTTTAGCACATTAATCCATTAGAAATCGGGTAGATTTACTAAAGTGTCACCCAACGCAGTGCAGCAGTCAAAAAATGCTGTGCTGGGTTGTGTGTGGAGGGCACAGGAGAGCGCAATATCTTCAGAGATATGCCATTCTCCCCCTGTCCCTAGCTCAGAATTTTGCAAGGGTGTGTGTGAGAGTTTAACATAGGTTTTGGACTGGAAGGTTTCCCTTCCAGGCAAAATCCTATGGCTAGACAACTACTAACCTTTTCCTACTTTGAGTGTGTGCTGTACAGTGCAGCACACATGCATAGTGGGAAAACAAAGAAGAAATGAAATAATTTCTCCATTTAATGCCTGGTTTCAAAAGGCATATTTTTTTTACACAAAACCCTGTCTCACGGTTTTGGTAGTGAGAGTTTTGCATAAAAACTGGTGAGTGATTGCATGGGAACGCCCTTGTAACGCTTCCTTGACCCCAAGTAATGCTAAGCAGCACTTTGCACTACTTTGTATTACTTTTAGCCAATTTCCAGCACAAAACAAGTGGCATGCAGTTAAAGAGGAATACAGCTGAAGAGAGAAAAATAATTTTTCGCTAATGTACAAATTGAAAACCTACCAAAGCATATTTATTACTTTGACCTGTTGTTTTTTGTAGATCAAGCTAAAGAGTCTGGATAAGGTCATTGAGTACTTTATAAAAGAGACCCGGGGAAAATTGGTACCCTACGTATGCAACATGTACGACACAAAACTTGGTAAGTCAGAAGTGTGTTTCTGTGATCATTTGAGGCCTTACAAACTGTAGTGTCCATATTGACTGAGAAGAGTTCTAGAGAGGGCTGTTTGGATAACCCCATCATAGACAGAGATGAAATTGAATTCCAATGTTCTGGTTCTGGCTCCGTTCAGGGACTTGTTGTACATAGATGCTGTTGTAATATGGGAAGCTGTTCATGTCAAAATTAGAGCTCCCCATATAGAACACCTCCTGAATACTTAGCACAGTGTAGAATGAATATGACACATGCCAACATGAATGTAATAAGTGTTCAAATAAATATGATACCTGGCAGAGTGGATCTGACTCGAACCAAAACAAATAAGAAACCTGGTACAATGAATATGCTACTTAGTGAATAATATGAATGAAGCACACTCTGAACTGAATAAGAGATATACTGTAAGATATATCAGTCATACTGAAATAAATATGGCTCTCATTGTAAACAATAAAGCAATCACCGGAGCAAATATAATTTTCATAAAAAAGAATGGGATATTTATTGAAATGACTGACATATGCCAAGAGTAATATGACATACAATGAAATGAGTGTGACAGATTGAAATGAATATAAGGTACCAAAATGAATATATTTTATTCTGAAAAGAATATAATGCACATTGAAAATTATATAGCATACACTGAAAGGAACATTACACATGCTGCAATGAATATGAACTGTGTTGAAATGTATAATACCCAGATTGCAATGAATATGAGATACACAGGGAAAATAGAAGATGATTTAAGATGAATATGGCTTGTGTTTAAATGAATATAAAGGCTTACATGCCTTGACATGCCTTCAAATGAGTATGGCTATGGCCAAAGCTAACATTCTTATGACATTTGTCAAAATTATTAACATGCATTGATATGAATATAATACATGTTCAGATGAATGATATTTGTTAAAATGGATAAGTTGCATCTTAAGATTAATATGACAAGTGTTAATATGAATATGACATCCACTGAAGTAAATATAACATTGATTGAAAGGAATATAACATATGTTAAAATGAATATGACATGAGTTGAAATGAACATGAGCGTCATTGAAATGAATTTGACATGTTTTAAAATGAATATGAGTAACATTAAAATTAACATGACATGTATCAAAATGAATATGACTTGTCATGAAAGTAATATGATACACATTGACATGAATGTGATATATATTGTAATGAATATGACTCATGTTAAAATGAATATGATGTGTTAATATGAATGAGACATCCACTGAAATGAATATGACACATGCTAAGATGAATATGGCATGCATTGAAATGAATATGAGCCCTATTGAAATTAATTCAACGTGCCTTTAACTGAATATGAGCAATGCTGAAATTAAAATGAAACTTGTCAAGATGAAAACATAATGATTTGAAATTAAAATGATAAGCATCAAAATGAATAGTGCATATATTGAAATCAATGTGACCTATGTTGAAATGGATATGACCATGTTAAACTCATTATGACAGGTGTTAAGGTGAATGTGAAATCCACTTCAATGAATCTCACATTCATTGAAAGGAATATGACACATGTTAAGTTGAATATGAACCACTTTGAAATTAATATGACAGCTGGTGAAATTAATATGGCCCACATCAAAGTTAGAATGACATTCATTAACATGAATGTGACACTTTTTTTAAATGAATATGAATCAATAACATCAATTAAAATGACGGCATTGCCTCCTAACCTGCGCCATCTTAGATACAGCACACACATGGTGGCGGTAGGGGGGTGCTAAGGGGCACAAGGAAAGTGGCGCTGCACTAGGTGCAGCGCCATTTTTCTTAAATATGCCCCATCATTTTTTATTTGCGTGTAAAGGTAAAGGGAAATAAGGATGATTTTAGGGTTTCGAGGTGGGTAGAGGTAAAGGGAGGTAAGGATAATGTTTGAGTTTAGGGGTGGGTACAGGTAAAGGGAGGTAAGGGAGATTTTAGGATTTAGGAAGTGGGTACAGGTAAAGAGAGGTAAGGAATTAAGAAAAAAAGGGGATTCCACCCTAAAAAATAAAAAGACATACACCCACAGATACACACATATATATGTATACATATATTCACATATACGTATATATATATATATATATATATATATATATATATATATATATATATATATATATACAGACACACACACACACACACACATATGTGGGTATCTGTATCATTTCAGGATTACAGTGCAACATTAATTGTGCAAGAAAATAAGAAGGGAACTCTGAATAGTTACCAAGTTTATGTGGAGAACAGGTCCTTTCTATGGAGCACCCTACAACACCACAGACACTCCGGATCTACTCACCTCAAGTGCCCATTTTTCTAGCAAAGTTTTAAGCATAGGATTTATACAGGTCCATTCATGCCAGGCTAGTAAGTGACAAAGGGTCTGATTGAGTTCTTGGTGGACGAATTACTCCATCACAACGGTGACAAATATCCCGTCTTCTGAAGTATAAATCCTATTCAAGATCTCAATCGGGGCCTAGGTCTTCCGCCATTTTTACAGCAAATGTGTGGTGGGAGACCGTATCAAATACTGCTGAGAGGTCTAGGAGGATCAAAGCTTCAGTCCCTTCTTGGTCAAGTAGGGCTCGGGTGTCATCGGTAGCTGCGATGAGGGTTGCCTCAGTGTTGTTGTTGCTGCAGAATCTATATTAAAAGGAGTCGAATAGGAGGTTCCATTGCGAATCTCCATAGACAAACCCACATCGCCCCTACCTCAAAAACTCCACTGGCTCTCTGAACAGAAAAGATACCAGTTGAAGATCCTGACCCATGCATACAAGGCCCTACAAAATTGCAGGCCTGCCTACTTGAACTACCGCCTGAACTTCCATCAGCCCACTGGACACCTCCACAGCGCATTTGTTTCTCTAACACTCACCCCTGCATCTGACACAGTAGATGCAGAGAACGTGCCTTCTCCTACTTAGTAGCAAAGTCATGGAATGAGCTACCCTTTCATCTGTGGACCCCCTATCTCTTCAAGCGTTCTGAAAATCAGTGAATACCTGGGTATTCAGCTAATCAACTGGACCCTGCCAAGGCCGGTATACCCTGGGTTTACAAGTAGCACTATACAAATCTACTGATTGACTGAATGATTGATTGTGTGTGAAAAGATTTCATCCTATTAATACCATCTGAATGCCAAATGCAGCAACAAGCAAATGAAGGAGGACCAAACAATGTTTTCGAAGTGCCTTCCATTGCGCAGGACCACATGTTGCCATGTTTTTCGTATGTTTTGATCTGTTTGAGCTAAAAAGAAGATTATTCAGCAGATAGTGAATTATGTGCCAAATGGGGCAAATGCATAATTATGAAAAGAAAAGCTCTGGCTGCAGAATTACATAATTGCAGTGGCCCTGATTATACAATATATTGTTCCATGTGTGTACTTGGAATTCTTTGTTGATGTTGAATAGTTCTGTGCTGCTGTTGGAGCTTGATTTGATACCTGAGGTTAAGGCCTTTTTCTTCGATTCTCTCAAATGTCTGTGGTAGAGGTTGAGTGCTGTCTTAAAGGCGGTCTTGCTGGTCATGTCCTTGCTGGTGCGTCATTTCCTTTCCATTAGTTGCATAGTGGTTCTGAGGTCTTCAATGTGCCAGCTAGCCTGCTTGGCGGACCTTCTGTAGGTGTTGTTGCCAATGGGAGCGACGCTTGTCGGTGCAGTGGTTGATCCAATTTTTGACATTTCTGACGTCCTGGTCTAGGTTGTTGTAGGAGTTGGGGTGGGTGGTGTTGAGGGCACTGATCCATGTTTCTTTTGAAACTTTTCTCCAGCTGCGGGAGGGGCCTTGGGCAGACTTGGGGCAGAGGTCCGTGAGCTGGTGATGTTGAAGTGAATGGTGGAGTGGTCGGTCCAGGAGAGGTCTGTGGTGTAGCTGTACCTGATGCAGTCACTGGAGGTGAAGATGGGGGTCTAGCGTGTGGCCTCCGGTGTGCATGTGGTCATTGATGAGTTGGATGAGTTTGTTGTTGTTCATGTTGTCGAGGAGGTTGATAGTGTTGATTTCATTATGGTCGTTGAAATGGAAGTTGAGGTCACCTAGGGAAGTGAAGCTGTTGGAGTCTATGGTGAGGGGGGCGATGAAGTTGACGAAGAAGTTGCAGAAGGCTAGATGTGGTCCTAAGGGATGGTATAAATGACAAAATAATGCAGTAGTACTATTACAAAATGTGCTGAATTATGCAGCATAATTTGCCTTTTCCTGCCGCATAATTTAGTCAGCCCTGCCACACAGTTTGGCCTTCCTCTGCCACACAATTCCAGTGGCTCTGCGCAAAATATATCAACAGTCCACCAGTGTCCCCCTTGTCCTAGACATTTTTTCCTCACATCAGGATGGAACCTCCGAAGTACAAGAGCATTAATCACAGCTGAAATGGGGCCATAAGGGTGTTTAGGTACCATTACATTTGGAGTTCTTGTCCAGTAACTAGTCTGTATACACATTCCCATCATTCGCCCATCCCCACTCCATTCCGCATAATTGCCCCTCACAATAACCGGTTTTGGTGCCATTGATAGCATGAGTTAATAGATACTCTTGCAGTGAGCCCCAGATGTTCCTGGGCCACAGAGCCTGGGGAATGGTGGAATTGTAGCGTTCTAGTTGGTTTATCACTGTATATAATATCATACAACCAGGATATCACTATGAGTTTGCAATCCCCACTCTACACACAACACATGTCTCGCCACATCCTTTACTGCTCATGTATACCCTCTTACTCCTTAACCCTCTCATCAGTCCTTATCCAGTACTCATCACGTCACTCCTGACTTTCTTTTAATCCCTCAGCCCATCCCTTCTCCTTCTCTCCTAATTCTTCTTGAAACGTCCAACAAATGATGTTTCCTAAAAAGTCCTGACCATATAAGAATATCCTCATCCCTCCCGCCTCATGACACAGATCTCAATCTTCACCTTATATTTCTCACTCATCACCCTTCATTGTTCCTTCAATCTACATACCATACTATAGCCTTGCCAATCAACCTTCAGTCCTCACACTTCATCTCTCATTCTTTAGCTTTCACTCCTTATCCATCATTCCCCATTTTTCATTCTTCAGATATGTGGTATGTAATCGCTTTTAAGGCATCCTCATTGCTCACTTATCATCCCTCAGTCCTCAACTCTCATTCTTCATCCCTCGTCCTTTATCCTTTATCTGTCATTCTTCACTGTCACGCCTCATCTGCCACTCTCATTCCCCATAACCCATCTTTCGTTTCTCACCTCCAATTTCCTTTGTCCTCTTGCCTCTATGACCACCTTCATTCATCAAACCTCCCACCTTATCCCTCATTCTCCATTTAGCACTCCTCAATTCTTATTTATTAATCATAATTCCTCATCCTCTAAACATTTATCCCACTCTCCTCTTCTCTCACACCTCATAGTTCACTCTTCAACTCTCATTCCTCATCTCTCACTCCACATTCTTTTCATTTTCATCTCTCTATTGTTCAGATTTCTCATCCCTCAATGTTCGTCTCCAATTCCTCAATTCTCATATTTTCCCAATTGTTCTTCATTCCTTGCTTCCTGTCCATTACTCCTCATTTTTCACTTCTCATTCTTCATCCTGCATTCTTCACTTTTCATCTTTCCTTTCTCATACCTCATCATTACATCTTATTTCTTACTTCTCGTGCCATATTCCTCGTCCCTCAATCTTCACATTTTTCACTCATCAGGCCTCAAATCTTGGTCATCATTCTCACACCTCATTTTTTACCCATATTTGCTCACTGCTTGTCCTACACTTCTCTTCTCTTACCATTTATCCTTCACTCCTCATTCATTAACCCTTGTCCCCCAATCACCTTTCACACCTCTGTCTTAATCTCTCACTCACCATTTCACACTCTTTATCCCTTATTCCTCTTTCCTCACTCCTATTCCCTCACCCTTGACCTTTGGTTTTGTGTTTTTACTCTTCAGTCTTAATTTTTCAACCTTCACTTCTGATCACTAAGCCCTCTCTTCCCATCTTTCACTACTCACCTCTTGCTTCTCATATAGCGCTCCTCATCTCTCACTACTTACTCTTCAAGCCTTACTCTCAGTCCCCATACCTCTCTGGAGAGCTCTAATAAGAGCAAAACATGTGTCAGGTGCTGCTTCTATTTATTCCAGATTGGCGTGGATGATATTTTTCTAATTCAAATCTGTGATACAGTGCCTGGAGTTGTAAAAGGCTTTTGTTACTTTTTAGCCCGGCATGGATGGCACTACCTAATCCTATGTTTAAAATCTGTGCTGTAAATATGGCGAAATACTTTTTCACTTTCTACGCTGGTGTGGATGGAACTGTAGAAATCTATGCTTAAAAGTTGCTAGAAAAATAGGCATTTGAGGTGAGCAGATTGAGAGTGCCAGTGGGGTTGTAGAGTGCTTCATAGTAAGGAGCTGCTCTCCACCTAAGCTTGCGAACTACCCAGAGTTCCCTGCTTCTTTTTTGAATAATTTAGGCAGTACTCTAATCCTGAAACAATAAAGATATACAATATACATATGTGTGTATGTGCACACACACATATATATATATACACACACACACCCATATATATATATATACATACATATATAGCAGTGTCTTTTTATTATTTAAGGGAAAAATACTTTTTTAATTCCTTCACTCCCACCTCCCTTTTCCACTCACTTCCTAAACCCCAAAATCACCCTTCCTTCCCTTTAACTGTACCCACCCCTACACTAAAAAATTATTTTTACCTCCCTTTACCTCTACCCACCTTTAAACTTTAAAATCATCCTTACCGCCATTTCCCTCCACGCACACATGGGCCACATTAGCATAAACAAATTATGTTAATGTGGCGCAAGGTGGTGCTAGGAGCTTATAAACCTGCCCCTATGTTATTTACAAAAATATTTACCTGCATGATAAAGTACTGTGTGACAAATATAGAAATACCTACCTGCGTTGCAAATAGATGCATGTAATGGATGGGCCGTAAAGGCTGGTTCCTTGTGCTGTATTCTGAAAAATGTGTGGTATATTCATTTTAGTTAATTCATTTTAGTCCATACCCTTTTAGAATATGTAATATTAATTTCAATATGTAAAATTAATACTAAAGCAAATCAACGTAAGTTCAGTGAAAGCCATATTCATTTAAACAGGAGTCATAATCATTTAAACATGTCTTGTGTTCATTTTGATAAGTGTTTTATTCATTTCAAAGCTTGCTACATTTGTCTCACAGTTTCATATTCATTTTAAAAAGTGTCATATTCATGTTAATAAAGTCATATTAATTTTGACTTGGGCCATATGTCACCAAGTGTCATATTTATTTCAGAGTGGTTCATATTGATCTTAACGTGTCATATTCCTTTTGATGAATGCCATATTCATTTCAATGGATGTCATAGTCACTTTAACAGCTGTCATAATAATTTTATCATTGGGTCATATCTATTTAAATGTATTTTATATTCATTTCAGTATATGCAATATTAATTTTGATGTGTATCATATTAATTTCAAAGCGTAACATATACATTTTGACACGTTTGATTTTAATTTCAGCCTAGGTCATATTCATTTTAGGGCATGTTGAATTAATTTCAATAGGGCTCATATTCATTTCAGTGCATGCATTTACTATTTTTAGCATGTGTCATATTCTTTTCAATGGATGTCTCTATCATGTTAGCACATCATATTCATTTTAACATGAATTATATCAATTGCAATATGTATCTTGATCATGTCAATGTGTATTATATTACTTCAAGGCAAGCTGTATTCATTTTGATAAATGTCATGTTAATTTAAAAGTTACTCATATGAATTTTAAAACATGTCAAATTAATGTCAGTGAAGCTCATATTCATCTCAGCTCATCTCACAATAATTGTAACATGTGATATATTCCTTTAAATCAATGTTATATTTATTTAAATGGATGTCATATTCATATTAACACTTGTTATTAATTTTAAGATGCAGCCTATCCATTGTAACATATATCATATTCATTTGAATATGTATTATAATAATTTCAATACCTGCCATATTCATTTTGACAAATGTACTGAGAACTTCAACTTTGGTCATACTCATTTGAAGGCATGTTATATTCAATTACATGGGGCTCAGCACAATCCATATTCATTTTAATTATCTTCTCTTCATTTCTGTATATCCCATATTCATTGCAATCTGGGTAATCATTTCAATGCAATTCATATTCATTGCAACATGTGTAATGTTAATTTCAGTGTATGTTATATTATTTTCAATGTGCATTATATTCTTTTCAGAATATAATATATTTATTTCAGTATCTTATATTCATTTCAATCTTTCATATTCATGTTAAATTTAAAATATGTCCTGTTCTTCTTGGCATATGCGAGTCATTTAAGAAAACATCTCATTCTTTTTGGTGAATATTGTATTAGTTTCAGTGATTGCTATATTGTTAACAGTGAGGGTTGTATTTATTTCAGTATGATTGATATATATTTCAGTATACCTTTTATTCGATTCAGAGTGTGTGTTATTCATATTAACCACTACGTAGCATATTCACTCTGCCTAGTTTTATATTTGTTTTGGTTCAAGTCAGATTCACTCTGCCGGGTATCATATTTATTTTGACACATATTACATTAATTCTGGTGTGTGCCGTATTTATTTTGAAGCACGCTATGCATTTCAGGAGGAGTCCTAAATGGGGAGATGTAATTTTGACATGAACGGCTTCCCATAGTTGGAATTCTTTTCTAGCACTAGAATTCTGCAGTAGTGGTAAAATAATATGATAATTAAATGGGAAAAGATACTGCCATTTTGGGGTTGCTATGTATGATTTCTGCCTTGGTTCCTGTCTTCTTAGGGTTTCATGCAGACCTTGGAGGCGTGATGAAAAGCAATACTAGAGAGATATATGCATTTCTCCACTCCTGTTACATTATTGATATTAGCAGCAGGATGTGTAATTTACAGTCTTACTCGTGTTGTTTTTGTAATCGAGAAATACCTCATATTTCAGCATGGACTTGGTGCCTCCTGGGACAGTTAACTGTTGCACTGCATGTTGCACCTTGTCATGATTTCTTCCTTAGAGATGCAGTAGTCACTATCATGATCTACCACTCAGCACAGAGTGACATTTAACAGGCCTCTAGAGTAACATGAAATTTAATTATTTTAATTCAGTATATTTCTGACTGTCTTCCCATGTAACAAAAATCTGATATAAAAGTTTTGAAAATGAAAAATGACTGATCAGAATGACATAAACAAACAAGTATGTGTAGTCAAATCTCAGATCCCCCAGAGATGTGACTTGGTCTGCTGCCATGATTGGACAACTGAGTTCAGGAAAGAATTATATTGCCTTTAGGGAAAACACACCATCATCACTTCCAACCCATGCCAATATAGCACTTCCTCAGATTACCTACTTAAATTGAAAGCTGCAGGACTAGGTGGTTTGTTGCATGCTGCTTTTCGAGGAGCAGGTTTTAACTGACAGGAATACTTAAACACATAGGGGGTGATTCTCACCCTGGCGGGCGGCGGAGGCTGCCCGCCAGAGTTCCCCCCTCCAAAATACCGCTCCGCGGTCGAAAGACCGCTGAGGGTATTTTGGCTTTTGCACTGGGCTGGCGGGCGACCGCCAAAAGGCCACCCGCCAGCCCAGTGCAAAAGACCCTTCCCACGAGGACGCCGGCTCAGAATTGAGCCGGCGGAGTGGGAAGGTGCGACGGGTGCAGTGGCACCCCTCGCGTATTTCAGTGTCTGCAAAGCAGACACTGAAATACAAAGTGGGGCCCTCTTACGGGGGCCCCTCCAGTGCCCATGCCAATGGCATGGGCACTGCAGGGGCCCCCAGGGGCCCCACGACAACCCATACTGCCATCCTGTTCCTGGCGGGAGAACCGCCAGGAACAGGATGGCGGTATGGGCTGTCAGAATCCCCATGGCGGCGCAGCGAGCTGCGCTGCCATGGAGGATTCTAATGGGCAGCGGAAAATCGGCGGGAGACCGCCGGTTTTCTGCATCTGACCGCGGCCAAACCGCCGCGGTCAGAATGCCCTGCGGGGCACCGCCAGCCTGTTGGCGGTGCTCCCGCCAACCCTGGCCCCGGCGGTCCATGACCGCCGGGGTCAGAATGACCCCCATAATGCCTAAAACATACAATAGAAATAATGAATTATCTGTCCTTTACAAGTCACAAACAGGATAGATAGGACCTGTGCATGCTCTGATTTGATCTTTGTGTATTAGTTCTGGTGCAGTGTTTACTTAACAAGAAAAATCAGTTGTGCACTGGATACTTTAGGAAAAGCTTTTATGTATGTTTTCGGAATGGTGAGAAGTAGTGACTTACATAAATAGATACCTGGGATTCCTTGTCATCTTAAATAAAGCTGTCCTCCCCACTAAAGAGTGACTATTTCTTCCACCTCTAGCTGTGCTTCAATAAATTGCTACAAACCAGCTATTTATTGTAGATTTCTTAAGGTCTAGTTCCTATTTTGTAGCTAAGAAGGCTACTAAATTTAGACATGATCTCTAATACTCTTGGATATCTACAAAGATCATTTAAAGCAAACAAAATGGTGTGTGTGGTAGAGCTGCGAGGATCTTACTACAGAATTGTTAGCTGTACATACGTTTTATCAGATTCATTACTTTTGATCATATCCATATTCACACAGGGATCACAGTGGTAAGGCCATTCTCCCTGGCTGCATTATGTTGGAAACAACACCCAACCTCCCAATCTTTCCATATCAAATCATAACCTAACTGTATATATGAGATCTACAGAACACTGGTTGGCAGTCAGTGAAATCCCCTAATTTGAACAAATCACAGTTACAGTTAAAGCCTGAGCCATGTGTGCTTTCACAGTAATAAGAGTTATGAGGTTCACGTCTAACAGTGAAATCTAGTGGTAGTTGGCTCACAAACGTTATTCTGTTTATTAATGAAAAGTGCATATTCCTCCATCATTATTGGTATGTAACTTCCTGCTTAAGTCAGTTTAATTTTGTGGCAGAATGTTGGGGTTATCCCAAAACATCTGTTCACCTGAAGTAGCCAACTCTTACATTTTTCAAACTTGTTTTGCCGACAGGCTTGGCAAACCTCATACTATCAACACACATATATTGAGACATTGATTCGCTGACAAAAGAAAATACTATAATTCCTTTATTGCTTGATTTTCCAAGTAAACCGCTTATTGGGATTAGCAGTGGCGAGTATGATGTAGAGTGAAAGTATTGTGATTCTTCCTATGTTTGGAAAATCAGATTCTCCTTTTTGAAATGGACTCTTTACTTTCCTCAGTGAAATCAGGCTTGACATCACATTTTCTAGTTTCAAATAGAGGTTGTTGTTTATAGAGTTACATTTTGTAATTTATAAGGATACCTTGGTAATTCATTAATCTTTATTAATCGCCGGATTCTTGCTGCTCCAGGGGGCGGGACCAAAGGCCCCTTTAATTCTCAACATGCGCCCGCTTCGCGGGTCGCGCTGGATTCTTGCTGCTCCAGGGGGCGGGACCAAAGGCCCCTTTAAATCTCAACGCGCGCCCGCTTCGTGGGTCGCACCAGACTTTTGCTGCTCCAGGGGGCGGGACCAGAGGCCCCTTTAAATCTCAATGTTCGCCCGCTTCGCGGGACGTGCCAGGGTGAAGCCCGGGCCCCTCTGCACCCGTCAGAGGTCGACTGAAGCTGGGCTGGGCCACCCCTCTGGGCCCTAAGGTACGATTCTGGGCCCTCCTGTCTTGTGTTGTTAAAAGCGTTATTTGAGTGCTGGCTGTTTTCCGTAACATAATTAAGCCGTTTGTGGTGGTGCCAGGCCCTTTTAAGCACCAGAGGCTGGTTAATCCTTACCACTATCCTCATACAAGAACAGTGCTTTGGGCAATTTTTGTAAACATTTCTGGTGCTGTGATTTGCATAGTGTTAGTACCCTGCAATGGGAAAACGCAAAGCTGTGGATGTTCCACTTCGACAGAACGGCACTAAAAAATTGAAAAAGCACCTTAAAAACCCAGCGTGTCCGCCAACAGCAAAGGATTCAACCCCCTTGATCAAATTGACTTGTTATTTAAGGAGGTTGATGAACTTTTGAAAAGCAATCCCCATCCACCTACAAAAAAGAGTGAAACTTTGGGGTTGGGGAAAATACCAGAAATTTTCGCCAGGAAGAAGACGATACACCAATACATTCTTCAGTTTTGACCTCTCTAAGTGAGGATTCTCTCGCCCATGGGGTGAAACTGCCCATATGACAGTAGCTACCCCCGGCAGTACTGTGGATCTTCCATTTAGTCACTCCGATTTCCCTTCTATGGGTACTATGGCTATGCCCCCCCAACTAAGCCCTGAGATTGTAGTGATTCCTAATATCCCATGCATTAATCGATTTGGGCCACTTGAGGAAGAGGGAGATTTGCCCACCAGTGTAACACACATTCTGCATGGAGATGCTACTAAGAATATTAGTCTTCAATATAAAGCGCTTGCTTCTGACGGTGCGCAAACTTTGCATGAGAATGTCAATTTAGCCCTTGTTTTACGAAAGGTGGACGAAGTAAAGACTTTGGTTGTATCCTTACTGGGGGCTGATGAGAGAGAACTTGGTCCCAAAAAATGGTTGCAGCTGTCAGATAACAAAAAAGAAGGTGGGGTTGGATATGGGCGGGGGAAAAACTATACCTAAGTTAGGACTAAAACCAGTTATTTCTCCTCCTAGGATAGTGGCTAACCCCCTCCCATTTGATTCGCTCCCACCCTATGCAAAGAGTAATCAGACTGTAAGGTCACGCCAGAAGTGTACTGGAGCTTTTAATACTTGGGGCGCCTGGGGGGGGGGGTGTTTACACTGCAAAACGGCCCAGCCCTGCGGAAGATGCACTTGAGGGGGCTGTTAAAACTCGGGGGTTAGATGGTGCAGTTGGCCCCCAGGGGACCCCCATTGGCACAGGTATCTCCCCAACGGGTATTCTACGGCAGATAAGACAGGTACAACACCTGGGCCAAGCAAGTAGAGCCAGTATTATCTTTTTGACTAATGTCCCCAAATTGCCACCTGGTTCCTTTGAAGATCATGAATCCTTGACTAATAAGGTTATCCACTGGTTGCGCTTTAGATGTGATTGTCTCTCGGTTATCCACTCGGATATCCATGAGGTAGGAAGATATAGTCAACCAGGGCTCAATCATGATTGCTTTATTACAAAAGCCATGGTAGATCATCTTATGGAATTTATAACCCGAACACGCGATCTGTGGGTCATGAAAAGGGTTGGCATTAACCTTTCTTTAAAACCACATTGTATTTATACAGAAAGGATTACTAGTGTGCTAGCCCCGGCCCTGGAATGTGAATCCCCCATGGACCACAAGTCCTTCCATTCTTTGAATGCAATTGACTGACTAACTAGCAATCTGGATACGCGGCCAGGTGTTATTATTGGGGATAATTGTATGGAAGAGGGACCCAGCCCTGTTAACGGCAATGACCTAGCCAACCCAGAGTTTCTAATCTTAACATGGAATGTAGCCGGTCTTCGTAAGAAGCTGGGGGACTCGGAGTGGGCTACTTTTATTAACAATTTCCATATTTGCTTGTTCCAAGAGACCTGGGCTGATGAGCAAATCTTCATTGATGGGTTTCTTTCATATAATATTCCTGCCCAGCTATCGGAGAAGGGTCAAGGCCATCTTAAAGGAGGCTTATTAATGCTTATTAACGAGGACTTGCAATGCGAACATTGTTGGTTAAAAATAGATTCTGTGGATCTAATGGGAGTTCAATTTACCTTGCATCGGGAATTCAAAATTATTGTTATTAATGTATATGCAAGATCTACTCCTAGGGGGCTTGAGTCTCAAACTCTGATACAGTTGACATTTTTTCTTGACTCCCTAAATCCCCCATTTTATTTAATATTAGCAGGAGATTTTAACTGTACTTTTGAACCCTCCCATATGGTCACTGGTTTAACAGATGAGGAAGATGAGACGTGGGGAATCCCACAGCTAACAAATTACCACCCGTGCATTTGTTCTAGTGTTGCCCTCCAGCTAGCTATGTTATGTTTAAAGTATGGTCTCAGGGCTTGCAATGGACGCACACCCATAGATTTAAATTTAGCACCTACCTTCAAACGAGGGACGTCCTCAAGCGTAATAGATTATTTCTAACTTGACATTAGGTTATGGCCTCTACTAAAGGATATGAAAGTAGAATTCCGATGTGAAAGTGACCATAACCCCTTGTTATTATATATGGATGGGGATGTTTTTAGGAAAACCTCGAATACACAACGTACAGTAGTTACCTCTCCACTGTTGAATAATAACTACACCAAGGTTTCATGGCCAAAGGTTTTGTCTAGCTCTCACCCGATGGCTGGGATTTATAAATTGTTTATAGATGAGCTGGCAATCTATGAGGAACATGAAACTGATAACATCCCTATCCTAGACATTCATCAAGGAATGCTTAAGGGATTGCAGAGGTTCTTCTATAAAAAGAACAGAGTCAAAGTGGGTGATGGTTTTCCTAAGGGTGACAGAGAAGGGTATAATGAGGACTGCAGTAGGGCCAAACCTGAATTAAAAGGTGCTATTAAGACAGGCTCCCCTGTAGAGATTCAATCAGCTAGGCGATCATATAAGAAGGCTCAAATATTAGCAAAAAAACTATGGGAAGATTCGATTTAGCAGGGATTGATCCTTGCCTCGGAAAACAATAATAATGTGATGTTTTGGGAACTATTGTCTAGAGGGCCAGCAGGGGGCAGGAGGCGCATAAGGAATGATATTCAACCTGAGATGTGGGTAGATCATTTCACCCAACTCTATGCTGCGCCTTTAAACCCTTTAGTTGGAGACCCCTCAGCACATGATTTAACTACCCCATGGCTGGGTAGCTGGGGCGACTGCTTTGAACCACATGTCTTCTCTTTAGAGGAAACTAAAATCGCAATTAATTCATTAAAATCAGGAAAAGCACCTGGGCCTGATAAGATACCAGGTGACCTATATAAATCAGAAATAATTATCTGGTCCTGGTATATCAATTTGATTTCAAACAGATTCGCTGCTAGTGGTCCAATTCCAAGCACTTGGAAGGGTGATGAGATAATTCCTATTTTTAAAAAGGGTAATGCCAATTCCCCTGTCAACTATAGACCCATTAGTTTGATTGACAGCCTGCAGAAAGTCTTTGCTAAACAACTGTTAGAGAGGTTAAATAGTTGATTGAAGAACATCAGGCCCTTTCCATGCTGCAAGCGGGCTTTCGCTCTAAAACTAGCACAATAGATCAGGTCTTTAGATTGACCCTCCTGTATTGGAAATATGTGGTCCCCGCAAAACAACCTCTTTTTGTCGTCTTCGTGGACCTCAGATCTGCTTTTGATCTGGTTTCCAGAGAAAAGCTTTGGGAAGCACTACTCCAGATAGGCGTCCCCACCAATCTAGTTCTTCTGTTACAACAGCTACATGATGATACATATGCACAGGTGAGGTGGGGCGACCAAGGAGAATTGACTGATAAGATTCCTATACGGAGGGGAGTTCGCCAGGGTTGTGTTTTGGCTCCTACGCTATTTACACTATTTATTAACAAAGTGGTACAAATTCTGTCCTCATGCGCCAATGATGCTCCCACTTTAAATGAGCAGAAGATTCCAATACTGTTGTTCGCTGATGACTCTCTTCCTATTTCCAAGACCCCTATGGGCCTCCAAATCCTCGTGGATAGATTCAAATCCTTCTGTGATGACCATGGACTCTAATTGAATGTTAACAAAACAAAACTGATGGTGTTTTCTTCTGGCTGTAGCCGAAGAAGCACCATCAATTTGGATGTGGCCCTACTAAGTAGAGTTAAGACTATAGACTACTTGGACGTGAGGCTCTCAAATAACTTGCATTGGGAGGAACAAATTGGCAAAAGTGTGGGGCTTCTTCAGCATAGAGCGGCTGCTATCCTGCACTTCTATAAGAATTCTGTATCTAAAGCTGTATCCCCAGCCATCAAAATCTATTTGGCAAAGGCACAGGGTGCAGCCGCCTATGGCGCTGAACTATGGGGATTCTCTGAGAGTAAAAGATTAGCAGTTGGAGAAAATAATTTTGCCAGGGCCCCACTTGTGTGTCCCCAGAGTACTCCTCTGATCCCCATGTTCTTGGACTTAGGTTTTAACCGTATAGCCAACTTGATAGCCCTAAGACCCTTGTTATACTGGGTAAGGATTTGGACTGTCCCGGAACTTATTGTATACAGAGACTCAGTACTTGACATTTTAAGGAGGTCAGGAGCGGCCACCATACCCTGGGTCATGCATGTATCTAACTGGTCCTCTGCTCTGGGTCTACAAAGGTTTTGGGAAGAGCCACACAACTTGGAGAGATCCGACAAGAACCTTTTGAAGACAGTATATTGGTCCTATATAAAGAGTGATTTGGTCCGTTGTACATCTTATGGTAGATTGACCAATTTATTCATTGACTTCAAGTGATATCCCCAGTTTGAACGATATCTTGATTTGATCCCTGACTTACTGGGGAAGGGTCTTTATGCACGCTTCCGCTTCGGAAGCCTCCCGCTGTTATCTCTAACTAAGAATTGGGGCGGGCCCTCATCTACGGATCTTTGCCCAGCTTGTCTTGTTTGCACTGAAACCATTGAACATTTTATGTTCTTCTGTCCTGCCTATACGACTCCTGGATCAAAATGGATCCGCGCAATCTGCAGAGATCTGGGCTTGAGGCAGTGTTTTATAGCTATTAGGATTTTAAAGAGCGATACTTCTAAAAATTGTATCCATGCGGTCAGCAAGTTCCTTGCGACAGCTTGGCATATACGACATCGCTCACTGAAATACATTTTTTATGCTATGTTATTTTTTATTCAGGATGTAGGAATTTAGAAGATACAAAAAAGGGATGTATTCCTTCTGCTATGTTATAATTCATGTATATATACATCGAGTTATTAAGTTAGTTTCCATCTTTTATTGTATGTTTTTAAATTTTGCTATTTATGTATTTTTATGCTTTGATGGCCCCAATGACTGAATAAAGCTATTATTATTTATTATAATCTTGCTCAAATTCATAAACTGAGATTGTGCCAAAGTCAGATTTTAGATTTTTTAATGAGTTCATCAATATTAGTTTATATTCATTTACGCCTATTTTGACACATAAAATGTTATTGTTAGGCCTGATACCTATTCTGAAGTGATAAAGGGTGGTATTAAGTAGTAAAGATGATTGAGGGCACCTTTTTCTATCAATTTGTGAAGATGTACTGTCCTGGGCGATATTCCATTTATATTAAAATTTGCTTTGGAACCATTATACACAAGTTTAATACTATCAACAACAGTATCTCCAAAGTTCATTCTGTGAGTTTCAAACAAATCTAGCCAATTGACATAGTCAAACCCTTTCTGTCTTTCTAGTCCCATCAACGAATGATGGGTTAGTTTGAATTTTGTGAAGTGTAATAAATCTGGAACTTCTCTTACGTTACTGCCTGATCTGCCTTTGATGATCCTTGTTTGGTTGTTATGTTACAGCATTCTTATAGACCGCACATACGCCCAAAAAGGTTTCGTGGCCCTGAGGCATCAGTGCAGAAGATACACAAAACTAGCCGTAGACCTATTTCAAAAGCCAGGTTTTTAACAAGGTGCTGAAATTTGCTTAGTAGTTTAATGTTCTAACCTGAGGGGGCACATAATTCCATGACTTAGGTCAATCAAGGCAAATCTGGTGCTACTGAGTCTCTTCCTATTGAACCTGGAGACCTTGCTTTTGAGGGTATATTTGTGGATTCTCGAGGACACAAATGTTGGCCTCTTCCCTTAAAGAGATGTAAAACCCAGTTTTAAATACAATCCTGTGAGCTACTGGTAGCCAGTGTAATTTTGTCATTGAAAGTGTGACATGGCAATATCTGGGCTGGCGCCACACCAGCCTGACTGCCTGAGTTTGGGCCAGTTGCAGACTCTGGCACAGTTTCTGTGGAACTCCTAGGTAAAGGGAGTTAGTATAATCAACCTTGAAAACAAGAGCAATAATAATCTGAATAGTGGCTTCTAGTGTAAAATATTTTGGATTTTCCTTATTTTTCCAGAGTTGGTCTGTGCCTATTAAGTGGACTACTTTTTTATTTAAGCTGTTAGCCAGTATTTAACTCACTATTTGTATGACAAGATTTATTAGAGAGATTGGACTGTAGTTTGAACAGTCTTGGTAGTTTTTATTTGCTTTCACAAGAGAATGACATCGTAGGTTTGCATGGATTCAAGGAGTGTTTTGTATGTATTTTTATTATAATGTGGCTTCAACACACTGTGTATAATATCAAAAAGCATCATCTATAGATATTTCATTTTTGATTTGAAATATTTATTTACAAATTACTGGGTTCTAAGGAGTTTTTTTTTAATTTTCACATATTTTTGTTCTTTGATCTCTTATTTTAATAGTAAGCATTTACATTATTAAATTATTATATCAAATGTATATCAAACTCAGCATAAAACACACTCTAGTCCTCAGTATAAATAAATAAAAGAAAGTTAACACAGATTTGACAAGGATATATGTGATCTGAAATATTTGAAAAACCAGGATGTTAATCCATTGGGGCAAGATGGCTTATCCTCGTCAAAGAATCAATTGCATTTATTACTTCTCTTTGTGTTATTTCTCCATTTAGTAGATCTCAGGCTTTTCTTGTTAATTGTAGTATATTCTACTCTTTGAAAACAATATGTATTGTTGGAATCAAATCTGGGAGATCTGCGCAGAGTTTCCTAGAATTTAGAAAGCTCTTCACACATATCTTAGTTTTCCATTCAGATGTCTCCTGGTAAAGGAACAGAGGGCATAACATTATCAATTTTTATTTGTTTCAGATAATAAGCTAGTAGCTTCCCTTTTCTTTCACCTCTATCCTATTAATGCTGCTTAATTCTTGAGTGCAAATTGTTATTAAATCTTTTTTGCATACCTTTGTTTTCATCAATTTTTCAATGTTATCTAGTTCCTGACTAAGTATTTTGATCTTGCTAGTATCAAGTTTCTTAACCATAAACATTTTGGCAATGGATCTTCCCTTTACAAAGAATTGGAAACGTTTCCATGGGGCTATTGGAGAAACAATGGTATTTGCTCTAATTTATATGAGCTCGAAAATCTCTGCTCATATTTTACCTTTAAAAGATTTGTTTTCCTAAATACATAGATTTCATTTCCAGATAAAGGAGTGCCTCTTTTGGGTCATTCCAGATACCGAAAGTTCAACTGGTGCATGAGCTATATTATCACTTTGACCTCTAACATGGATTGGGTGATCTTTGTGACAGACTGAGTGATGTTAGATGTGTTCATGAGTAATAGTTATGAACATGAAAAAAAGAATAATTACAAGTTGTGTTTTTCAATCTCAAGTATCTACTTAAACCTATTATTTTGAAAAACTGGCCGATTTTGAATATGTTTTGTGTATTAAAAGCTTATCTATAAAAATGTCTGGAGCTGTGTTCAGATTTTCAGTTATAAGGTTTTCTGGTTGGTCTGTGATAAATACACTTTTGATTTCATTGGGCAAGTGTGTTACATGGTAAATAAACATTGAGAAAGAGAAGTGTTGTTTTGATTACATTTGTTTTCTTTGTCTCCAATGGCCATCTTCCAATAACCATGAACTTTATTTTTATTGACACTCTGAGGTTTTCAGAGGGAACTCATTTTGTATTACTCGGTTTACTTTTTTTTTTTCACGACAAGAGCAAACCAAGACATGATATGTTTGCAATTTTAAATGCTATTTATTCTGCACTAAAGAAGTCTAAAATGCCATTTCAGTTGACCAACATATACAGGTTTTGAGTACATTCACAGCAGTTTATAGTTTTAAAAAAATCACTGAATAGTCTCAAGACGAAAACACCCTTGGGGAATATAGTGTCAAAATGTACAGCATGTGGAACTGGCCCAGTACTTAATTCCTACTTATAAGTCCTTCATTTGTATATTTCTCACAACAACATCAAAAAAAAATCCATACAGTCTCAGCTCAATATTAGATATCTCTCCAAGTGTGAGGCACCCTTCTTCAGGGCTTCAGTTTGATTACTTGATATTAAATAGGAACATATAAAAGAGCGCTTTGTTAATCATGCATGAGTGAACTTCTTTATGCACTGATAAGAGCAAAGTACTGCCGAGCCTATGTTGTTGCTGATAGTAGTGACCTGCTCATGAACAATGACGGTTTATGGTTACTGTCATTCTCTACTCTTAGAAGATAGCTTTAAAAATATCAAGGGAGACTTATGTCAGGCACCTATTGCTAGCAATGGTTTTGTTGTTTATTCAACTGCCACTTTTCCACTCTTTCTGTTTTAATTAGCCACCTATTTGTGACAAGCAATTGTTGTGTGACATACAGGGGGAATTAAATAATTAATTTCTCTAGGATTTGTTTTACTATGGTGACAACCATCCTACTGTGGCCAAAAGCTGCTTTTGTAGCTAAAAACAGAATATGCCCCCCTTCAAAGAGCAAAATCTATGTAATTGACAGGTTTAAAGTGCCAACATTTAGTGAGCCCAACAACACACTGCAAACTTCAAATGAAAACAATATACAGTATAAAAAACAAGAAAGAAATAGTAAATAACACATTTGCATTAAAATGCCATCATACATTGCCAGGAAGTTGTATCTTGAGGACCATAAGGTTTACGATAGTAGAGCAACTGGGTGTACCCTGAAATCACAGAGCAGGGAATGACAAATGTGACAGTGATTAAAGAGGAGTACAAATTCTAACAGGAAATGCAGAAGTCCTGGTAGATAGTGTCACTGCACTGACCCTTGTGCTCTTAGTTGTGTCATGGCTGGGAGAATGAAACACTAACAGAGTCCGTCAAAGAGTCTATGAAGAAATATTATGACAGCCTTCATATGTGACATCATAGCAGGGTACAATATACCTCTATGCTGGGAGTGTTCACCTATGGACACAATAGAAAACTAGGCATAAGAAATATTACAGTTAAGAAGAATGAGGCATATTGTTCCTTAAATGAAAGGCTTAGGTGCCCTATGTCATAAATATTAATGTAAGACTATCATGTTCTATTTTGGTGAAGGGTGTCAATGAATGGTTTCTTCTATCATCACTGATTTAAATTATTATGGTGCCCCAAAATTGAAATGAACACACAGTATCAGTTTTTATTGGGAAAATGTGCTTAGGGCTTTTCCACTTCATTTGTTCCACAGAGTTAATTGGTTGTGGATCTGAAAAGAGAGATGCAGCCAAGCAAAACAAACCCCAGGCAACAGTGGCTCCTATAATAAGCCTTCCAGTCAGAAAAACAGAACCATCCAAAAAAACAGAAACACCAGTGAAGCCAGAGAAGCAAAAAAAGCCAATGGTACCTATTACAGAGGACGATCCTGGCAGTGCTTACTTGATTGGTAAGTATGGCAATCTTTCTTGCAAAGACTAAATGCATGCACCTGGCAATGAATCACAAGCATAGCATCCATTCCTACCCACTTTGTTTTCTGTGACCTGCAGGCATTTGCAACTCATGAAATTGACCAGCAGGCAATATCATGCTAATGCCTCATTGTTGTGATACATAAATCTTTTTTGTGAACATATCAGATTATACTGAACAATTGTGTTAACTTCTTACATGTTTAATATTCTACCAAATGTTGGGTATGTTTAGATTTTTTTAACTATGTGAGTATTCCCCAAGAATTGTTACAAGTTTGATATTTTTGCTATGTTTCAGGGAGAGAGGGAACATAGAAAACACAGGAAAGGTCTAGTAGCAGGGGGCCTAGTATTCACTGGGACAGTCATTTCTGTAACTGACCATTTGAGCAAGTCAGAGTCACAAAAATACGTGCAGAACAGGATGTTTCAAGAAATGATGTATTGTTACTCTTCTTTGTAGCTATGACCTTATGTGCCACAGAATAGAATTGTGGCTGTGGGGCACTCCGGAAAGCAGCATTTTGCATGCACTTTGTGGAAAAAGAGGTCGCTCAGTGGATTGTATGAGCAGGATACCCCTGTTTAAATTTTGCTTTACAAAAGATCTGCTTTAGATTGGGGATAGTGGCCTACTGGTTCCTGGGCACTTGGTTGGTAGGTTTGGAAGAGGGTGGTCTCAGTGTGGGGCGACCTGGTAGCCCTGTAAGGCACAATGTTGGCATGGCTCAGAGGAGTACGAGTCAGAGGTGTCTTCAAATGGTTCAAGCAGTTAGGAACCAGCTGCAGAGGCAGCATTTGATATTGCTGATTGTCACAGATGACAGTGGAAAGGAGACCAGCACACTGCCAAGATGCAAACCTGTGTGCGGAAGAATGCAGTGTTTTACCAGTTAGAGTAGGAGGCTTTGGAGGAAGAATGGAGAGCGAGCTCTAACTGTAGAGTAGGTGTCACAAGTCAAACACAAGGGGATGTGAATGCTGGTTCAGTGATAATCGGTGTCTGAACATGGAGAAAGCACAGAAGGCTGAGGAAGAGACTGCTCTAATACCACCCCAAAAACAGGATCGAATTTTTAAAGTCACTACCCCAGACTATCAGTCTTAAGAGAGGAATATAAATTTGGGTGGTTTAAATTCTAATAAGACTTAAAACTGTAAGCATTCCTTCCTATTCAGTATCTAGGAAAATATATATACTGAATTGGAAGGGAAATATAGATACTAAATTGAAAGGGATGCTTACATCTAAGAGTGTGTAAATCAGTGCTTAACTTAAAAAAACATAAAAGGTTCAGTTCTGCAAACCATATTACAAGAGCTTAAGAAAAACTATTAAAATCTAAGAATATTTTAAATAAGAATTGGGAGAGATAAAGTCAAATATAGGTAAGTTAGACCAGAAATTGCAATTGTTATGTCAGTAAATGGTGGCCATGAAAGATAAATTGGAAAGTATAGAAAAACATGGTCTGTTAGGAAGAAAGACACAGGTGTAGTTTTGATTGAGTTACAATACACAACAAGATCTAGACAATTGATCTTGAATGTTTAATTTACTATTCCTAGGAATTCCTGAAGGGGATGAAGATATTTCAACAATTAAACTTGTCCTTACAATTCTAACTAAAGAGTCATCATTATTAGAGCGCATTGTAGCTTTGTAAGATATGATAATCACCAGGGCATAAAGAGTACCTTTTGAGAGAAGCAATAACTGGACTTTCCTAGAAAAGCAATTGTATATTTTCAAGATAAATGATCTATATATGTCATTTGAATCAGCATATTAAGGGTAAAGAATGATAAATTTCATACCTGGTTTTATGAAAGCAGGCACACCAGCCCAAAGTGTGCAGCAAAGCAAAATGAAGATTCTGTGAAATAAGGAGCCTATAGCCATTGAAGAAGTTAATTTGGTAAAAAGAGATGTACATAAAACTGTACAGAATATTTTATTGTCTAAAGCCTTAGAAGGACTGGAGGTCAAAATCAGAGGAAGAAATGGACACGTGAAGATGTGTAAAAGCTTCAAGAGCAAGGTTTTTTAGTTCCAATTTAAGAGGAAAGTAAATGTAGAAGTCCCACACAACAAGCTAAGGAGGAGTTTAATAGGTACTCATTTTGGAAAATGTAATCACAAGGCGAAACACCCTCATTACCTGATGATGCTCAAAGCCATTCAGGGGAGAGCAGGGATGGACAGTGGTCACCCTTTAACTGGGAGTGGGACCAAACATCACCTAAAGTTTTGGGAAGGACGACAGAAATGAGGGTAGTTGGAGGAAAAAAAGGGAATGGTCAGGAAAGGGACAGTAGGGGGGAAAAACTAGGAGGTGGGCTTTAATATAAAAAAAAGATTTGGGAGAGGAGACTTAAAAATGTCCAGGATTGTAAAAGAAAAGCCTTTAAGGAACTCACATTCAATGTGACAGGGCTATTAAAACATCATAAATGCAATATGATAATGAGTTTTCTTGAGCAGTCTAAAGCGAAAGTGGTTTTACTTCCGGAGGCACATCTCATTTGTAGAAACCAGGAGGTATTAAATAAATATTCTTGAGTACAGGAATGCAGACAGTCATTTGTGTTGGTGGCTGTATGGAGTGACAAGTTTGTTTAGACAAAACAGAGGATTAATGGAACAAAGGGAAAAGGTGTGGGATGGATTTCCCGTTCACTTAAATTAATTTTCAGACACTTTTATGACATGTACTTATTATGGCCCTGTCATAGATGTCCCACATACCATAGAGAAACTGCTGTTTATTATGCCTGCCTCATTGATGGGAGGAGGGGATTTCAATGTAAACTTTAAACCAATGGACGTATAAGTAAAAGTATTAATCTAGCTACAAGCCCTAAAAATCCTTGTGCGAGAGAAAACATTAAGGCCCTGATTTATACTTTTTGGTGGAAAACTGCACTAACACAGTTTTGCACCAAAAAGCTTAGCACCGGCTTGCACCATTTCTGTGAACCAGCCAGGCACCATATTTATGGTATGGTGCAAGCCGGTGCAAAGGATAGGCTAGCGTCAATAAAAATTACGTTAGTTGGGTGGAGCTGGCGGTATGGAAGAAGGGGATTTTGCACCACAAAATGATGTTAGGCAGGTTAGAGTAAAAAAAATTACTCTAACCAGATTAGTGTCATTTTATGGTGCTAAACCTACCATGCCACATGACCCCTACCATAGAAAAGGCAGGAGTCATGCCCACCACACCAATGGCCAGCAGAGGGGACAAGGGCCCCCTGGGCATGGCCATTGCAGCGTGAGCCATGTATGGGGCCCCGTTTCAGGGCCCCTATGGCACTTTAAAAAATAAACTTAAATACCTATCTGTACTTACCTGGGATGGGGTCCCCCATCCTCTGCAGTCCCTCTGGTGTGGGTGGGGGTGTCCCTGGGGTCCAAGGTGTTCCACCATGGAAATAGGCCCACAGGTCCCCAGCGCCTGCCCTGACCCAGGTGTTAAAAAATGGGGCAGAGCAAGCTTTGCACCATTTTTTGACCCCTCCTCCGTCCCGTGCACCATTTTTGCACAGGAGTATAAATATGGCATTAAGGCCATAGAGTCATTTTTTGCACGGGAACGCCTACCTTGTATCTCATTAAGGCAAGCTAGGTTTCCACGTCGAAAAAATGATTTTCACTCTATAAATTTGAAGCTAGACGGGTCTAGCGCCCAAGTATAAATATGGAGTTAGTTTAGCACTGAATTAGAGTAGAAAAAAATGATAAATGATTCAGTGCAAACAGAGTATAAGTATGCCCCTAAGATTTGGACTTACTGATCTCTGGCAAAACATTTTCTGGCCGCTAAATACTTCATACATTTTGGGCATAAATATCACAGGCAAGCATATTTGGATTACTTGCTTTGCTCAAACAATTTCAAGATCGAAAGAATAGAAATTGTTCACCATATTGTGTCCGATCACTTCTCCATTTATATGATTTTGTCAGCTTGAAAGGAGACAGAAACTGAATAGGTTTATTTTAGAGGAAAAAAACTGTCATTTTTTTCAGACCCTGATTTCAATAGTTAATGTCAAGAGGAGATTGTGGAATTGTTTAAGATAAATCTGAACTCAGCTATAGTTAGCATAATATGGGGTACGTTAAAAGAATATATTAGATGTCTTTGGACAGAAAATAAAAATTGAAAATAGATTTCTTTAGGAAAAAGAGGAGCAAGTGTAAAGGGCCTTGAAAGCCATAATACAAAAAAACAATAATGTAAGCATATAGAGTTTTAATGCACAAAAGCTGGAAGTTAAAAGCTTTTGGGTCAAAAAGAAATAATTACTAGAAAGACTTTGCTCCAACTGGGTTATGTGGAAACTACAAAGTAGGAAAGATTATTGATTGGAGACTACAATTTAGAATGAAGAAGAATTGCATGGCTACAATTCAGGGCTGGAAAACAGTGACTTTAAATTTCAAAGGGAACTATTTAAAGAGTCCTTGGGTCCTGACCCAGAAGAATTTTAGAATTTTCTACAGGAGGCTAGTCTGGTAATGAAAACTGAAGAACAATAGATGTTTTTGAGTGGGCAAGGGCTGCTGAGGTAGATGGAATACCATTGAATATATAATAATTGGTTAAGCAAGAATTGATTCCTTACATTACAATACTTTATAATACCATATTACAACAGGCATTCATTTAATGAGGATAATTTCATTTTTTTAAACTGAATCCTGAGGAATGTGGGTTACAACACTTTTAAAGATTGATTGTACAATTGTAATGAAGTTTCTCTCTATTAGGCTAGCCACTATGATCAAAGAAATTGTAAATTACAACCCAGCTAGGATTTATTCCTGGGCGA
The DNA here is from genome assembly GCF_031143425.1 of Pleurodeles waltl. Taxonomy (NCBI): domain Eukaryota; kingdom Metazoa; phylum Chordata; class Amphibia; order Caudata; family Salamandridae; genus Pleurodeles; species Pleurodeles waltl. The sequence continues at coordinate 39,221,569 of NC_090437.1, forward strand.
TTGTCAACCTCAATTACCCATTATCTGCAGGCAGGAGGTAATCAATATAGTTTCTTGAAAGAAAAGGCATTTGTTCAGGTAAATTGGAAATCTGTTGGTTAGACCTTAAAAACAAACTTTTCCCAGCAGTGCATGGCACTTGTCTGAAGCAAATGCACTACTTATTGTGGAGGTGGTTGGTGAATTTCTAATAGGACATGGCCGGTGTCAAAGATACTCAGTAATCCTTTTGCTCTTCACATTATAAACCACTATCAAGAGTTATGTGCCCTGATAAAATGATTAGAGTAGCACCATAAATTACTGACACTACCCTGATCAGGTTATATATTCAGATGATGTGGCATGTTAGATTGGTATTTGAATCTATTAACCATTACTCCAAAATTCCAGATTAGGTTAACAATGGCAGAGGGTGTACTGTTGAATTGTAGCTCAAGCAACGTACTCAAAGAATTCCGAGGTGCGGTAACTCTGTGAGGCATTAAATGTCTAGGAATCGGTGCCAAATTTGGTGGATGGTATGTAGTGTTTAGACTGTTGGAGATTTTGGGCCATATGTACGAAATCACAGGTTTGCAATTTCCTAATAGCATATTTTAACGATTTGCTATTACGAAATCTCAAGCTGGGATGTAATACAGGGTGTTTGACACTGTTTAAGTTTCCCAGTGGGTTCCAAATGGACCTGTCTCCTCAATATTCATGAAGCAGGTCGCAAATTGCCACCCTTTGGGAATGGCCCCATTCACAGGGATGGTGGGCTGCCGGGGTCAGCAGACCACCATGTTTGTGATTGCTTTTTCATGAAAGAAAATGGGATGCATTATAAAAAGAAAAATGAAAAGTTTTATTTTCATTTTTTAAGAGTAGGGAGTGGTCCGTGGGACCACTGTCTGCTCTAAAAAATGTTGGCACCCACAATCAGGAAGGAGAGGGTGTCCCTTGGGGACCCCTGCTTGCTTGCAGATGATTTACCACCTCCTCCATGGAGGTGGTAAATTATGAATTCCGGGTGCAAAACATTAATACATGCTCCTGCGACTCGCTGTTAGGAAGGGGCGCTCTTAACATGCCCCCTCCTAATACTGACTCGCAAACCCTATTTTGTGATTGAGTAATAGGTTACTAAATCACAAAATTGGCTTAGTACATGGAAAAATGCTTTCTAGCGGTCGCAAATGGCCCAATTCTACATTTGTGACCTGAAAATATAACTTAACAGATGGTATAACTTATCCTTTTCAATTGTGTAACAGGTCAATATAAGTAAAATGGTAACATGACCTCTCATGTTTTTTGATGTATAGTTGTTAAGGGAATTAATGGACTGATTCTTTAACTGGCTACTTTCAAAGGTAACCAGTTACTTTGGGCCAATAAACTCTCCACCACCACGCCAACCTCAATTTTATTCAATAAAGGCACTCATTCAGTTTATGAGGGCTGCTTAGGCATGTGGGACATGGACCTTTACAACTGATTTTTATAAATGAATGGATTTATGATAATAGTGGAGACTCAGCCTTTCAAGCTGAATATGATTTGAGTTCCCAACTCTAAGCTCTCTTCCACCATGAAACAAAACATCATGGTCTCCTGACAGAGGGCCCTTTGACTGGATGCATTGTGAGGGTAGGTCTACACAGAAAACACTGCTGTTGCACAGATTGTATTTGGAACAAATTGCAAGACTGGGGGAGTTAACATGTGAAACCGTATTGGGATATTCTGTGTGTTTGAGATGTGGAACAGCAGCCGATTAAAAACCTTTGTTACACTTCAGCAAAAAAATTAGCTCCACAAAGCACAGCTCTTCAAATGCCTTCACTTAAGACATGCACTGAAAAGCTACAAATCAGAACTGTTGAACCTCCCAGAATTCAGTCCAACGTGGCATTTATATTACATGGGTAAGGAGGGAGTTTCAGAAGTCCATGGTTTTGAACTCTTAGTGTGATTTGTCACTTTTGAGGATTTGCCTAGAAGAAGACATTGGATGAGGCAGACTAGAGAGATCTTTTTGTTTCATCCTGCACAGTGACAGTTTCATCTAGGCTACAATTCGTTCAACTCAAACAATTACAAAGAATTAACATATTCCCATGCGAACTGGGGGAATGGCAGGTGATAGTCCCCTAATTCTGCAGGGTGTCACGGGAATGTTGATATTTTGGTTTAAGACATGCATGTATGGTCTACCTTGTTGGCAAGACATGCAGCACACACCACACAACTGTGCCATCAACACCATACACAAATCACAACTGCACACAAACACTACAAAATGCCAGCACACCCTATCAAGCACCAAAAACCCGGTGGCACCCGACACCCACCCCCCCAAACCATATCATAACCGCCATGTCCCCCCCAAAAGGACTCACGATTCACAAACGAAGAGTTGACAGTCATGGTCGATGAAATCATCAGGGTAGAGCCACAACTGGTGGTAGCACACATCCAGCTGTTGTGTAGCCATTTTAGTTATAGCTTCATACACGTTATTTTAGTGAACTAGGCCTGCAGCTGTGCACTTTAACCTCAATATATTTTATTCTGCTTTGTTTATTATATTAACAATAGCCACATTTGCGGTCTTGTTTTATTTCTCTCTATCTAGCTGTTCTTTGCCTAGGTCAGCACTAGGTTCTTAAACAAGACATTTCTTTCACTCTGTGCTTTTCTCAAGGCTGCAGTAAGATAGGTTGTCGGTATCCGTGGTAACGCTTTGTCTCTAGTGTTCATAGAAACACACAAACTCTTACGTAGGGATCCTTTCTTGGAACATTAGCTGTTTTATTATAAAAACACTACTTTGACCCATGTACGGTAATCCTGCCAAGCTTTATCATCCTAGTTATTGCAGTACATGCTTTATTATCTAAGATGCAGTTGCTTCATTAAAACCTTATTGAAACATATAGTGGCTCTGATTGTCCTTGCATATGCGAGACTAACGTAACTGAGAGAAACGGATGCAATCTGAGTGACCACGATTTCCCTGAGGAGTCAATTGTGACATGCAGTCAGCTGCCCAATCATCCCTGCTCTTGAGTAGAGATGAGCACTGCTAGTTAGCTGGAGCATAACCCGGATTTGACCGACAAGTGTCACCTGTAGTGGGTTCAAACTCAGTCTCCCACAGTACAGGTGATTCTGCCGCTCATATCCAGTAGTCTCATTAGGATAATGAGAGCCTACGCGACATAGCAAACATCAATAGCCAGGAAAATGGAGTTATGGTGGAGTATATTTGAAAGGGTCAACTCAGTGGGAACTCATCCATGCACAAGGAAGGACCTCAGGAAAATGTGGAACGACCTACGGGGTAAGGTGCGTTCCATGGCTTCACAACACCAGATTGCCATCAACAAAACTGGCGGTGGACCCCCACCTCCTCCACCAGAGTTCACATCGTGGGAGGAGAAGGTCTTGGACTTCATGCAACCAGAGGGTCTGACTGGAATAACTGGAGGACTGGACACTAGTAAGTCAACAACACTCCCCTGGCATCAACGACTCCTGTACAGCATGCGTCCCCACCACCCTATCACTCCCAATTCACCCCATCTTACACCCCCATCACTTAATGCCCCTCCCCTGCATGCCACCCCATTACAGCTGCTCCCACTACTCTGATGATGTCATCCACCATGACCCCACTCATCGCCCATTGCACTTGTGAATCACAATAAACAGTATTGAGCACAGTTACTGCTTACCTGTCTTTATTGTAACAAGTAAGATTTATTGTTGTACAAAATGTTATCACAGTTAACAAATTGACCATTAAAAGTCTGGAAGATGGACAGAAGGGGTGCAATGTGCAGGGAGTGACAGTAGAATAGACATATCCTGAATTCCTGTGTCAAGGGAGCCACCAGTCAAGCTAGGAACCAGAGTAGCATTACCCAACAGACCTGCAAATAGACCAAGACAGGGACAACCATCACAATAGGAGTCAATGTTGCACACTCAACACACATGCAGCACATTGTTGAGCCACATGGTGCAAATAGGCAAGTGGAATGGTAACATATATTAACATGGCAAACCCACATTTTCCAGATATGCATTCCCAATGGTCCATCCCTCATACCTGACGTTATGCCACTGAAGGCAAGTCCTTTGTGTACAGTGAGGATAAGTAGTAATACTGATAATAGCAATATGTGTGGCAGTCCATTTGCAGTGGACATAGCAGTACAGGGACATACAACATGCCCAAGTCACAGCAGATGTGATGCTAGACTACAGCATAGGAAAAAATAGCTCTGACATCAGAACAGTAACACCTCTCCTGATAGCCAACATGTTGTCCCTCAAACCCACACAGTGGGATAGCTGTCACCGAATCCACAAGAGAATGATTCGGAAGATGCCCTATCTATGGGTAACGATGAGTCGAAAGAAGACGATACTGTCCCCCAGAGGCAAGGCATGGTGAGGTATCATCTGAAACCTCACCCATTGGCTTCCATGAAGCTAAAGGACTTAATGCTGAGCTGAATTTGCTATTCTGTTTCAAGATTTAGCCTCTAAGTTATGCCTGCACAGTCCCAAAGTCCCATGCCCCATTGAGTTTTTTGTGTGTTTTGGTGTGTTGTTTTTCTCCATCTCATTTGTTTTTTGTGTGGGTAAAGGAGGAAAGTTATGTTGGAGGAGACAGCCCCACCTATTTGTGAAGTGGAGGGGTGTTATTGCATGTGCCCGCCACACGGGGCCAGATAGTATGGCTCATGACTTGAGGGGCTGGAAGGAAATAAATTGACCCGGGGCCCGGACCTCGTGGTCGAGAACCAAATCAACAACTTGTGTCTTATATTATGCTGCTTTGCAACAGCTATACTTTTCTCCAACATGGGGACACAACAGTGCCATTCATGACATCTCATGGCAATTATAATGAAGTGAGAAGCTAATTATTTCTTATGGATTTAGTCAATCAATGGAGTATATGCCCTTTGTGAGATTCACATACTGTTTCTTTACATGTTAATAAAAAAGATTGAAAGCATAAACAAGAGCCTCAGGGTCTGTTGCTAATTCCATTAGCAATACTATTATACTTCGACGTTCAGATATCACCACACATTTATTTTGTGATTTTTAAAATAAGGTCACTATATGCTAAATCAGTGGAAGTATATACCACCAGTTTCAGAGTCGAGTCAGAGTTGAGCATATAGATTATTCCATGCCAAAAGCCGCACAATGCTATATCATCAAGCATTCTGATAGATACTTCTATCCACAGATTCCTCACCATGTAAATATCACTCAGCAGCCAGACTGGGGCTTTAGATTTTTCTCAGCATTGCTCACACGCACCAACAGGTGGTGCTGTGTGGCTCCATATCGACTCCATCCTGCCCCAAAAACAATGCCCTTCTTAAAGCTTGTTCAATAGGTAAGCATTATGTGTAGACATTTGTGACCGTATCCAAGAACGTAATTTAGGCGGTCTTTTTATCACAGAGACTTTTTTACGAGAGGGCTCAATGTCTGAGATGGAATAGGCTACCCTGGTAGGCTAATGAATCAAACATCTACACCTCACAGGTGGAAGAGGAGGGGACTGATTAATGGTCATGGTGAATTTTAATCTTCAGGTAGATAATATTCATAACAAATAAACCTAAAACTTGCTTAATTCTGTTACTGCTTTAGAGTTACTGTTTAACCGCTGGTGATACTGATGCTGCAGGCCATACACCTGACTTAATTTTTGGCCGCCATCACGTCCTTCATTTAATAGTACTAAAGCTCTGACTTGGTTGGATCACAAACTAATCTTTTTTCAAATCAATTACTTATATATTACACCAGCCGTGGAGTTAGGCAAGGCAGACTAACTAGAGCCTGGCCGAAATTAAAAATAGATGCTTTAGACTCTCTCTCTGTGGGTTAATATATGGTAAAAAAAACACAAGGTGGCCTATTTTCAAAATCAAATTTTTAACTTCTACAGTGCGGGCCTTGGCCAGTGGCCGACACCCACACTACATCCCTGGTGCGGGTCACAATCAGTGGCCAACACCAGGGAGGGAGTTAACAAAACCTCTGATGCACTGCATCGGAGGATTTCTTTTGATTAAAAACCCCCCGGAAGATACGGAAGATCTTCCATGTCTCCCTCCTGCCGCCCCACCAGCCCCTTTGTGATGTCGCTGACGTCACTGTTTGTTTTCTCTACCGGAGCAGGAAGCGGCCTTGTGGCTACTTCCTGGTCCGGTGGGGAAAACAGGCCCAAACGGCCTTCCCGATGTTTAGGAAGACTTGTTTGAAAGGGGAGACTTTCGGGGAGGCCTTCCTGAACTGTTTTCCTGGCCCTTGATTGCAGCACAGCTGTGATCGAGGGCCAGGAAACCCCCACTAGGCACCAGGGATTTCACTTGGAGGGAGTCGTCCTCCTCTGCAAACAGGCCGCCCCCCTGGAGGCAATTTTTTTTCTTAAAGGTAGGTTTACCCCTGAGGGGGGCGTGATTGCACCCGATTGCACCCCCCAGGGGTGTAAAAAATGTTTAAAAAATATATTTAAAAATAAAATTGAAATTGACTGGGGGTCGCCCTACTCACGGGCGATCCCTGTGGGGGCAATCATTTTTTTAACAGCTGTATGGTTTCCCTTGGGGACCACTATGGCCTCTGAGGAAACCATGCAGCTGTTAAAATACATATATATATATATATATATATATATATATATATATATATATATATATATATATATATATATATATATATATATATATGGAGTGATCACTTTTGTCAATGTGTGTGGTTTCCCTGGGGACTGCAACCAGACCCAGGAAAACCACACCCACATATAAAAGTGATCTCTTTACATATATATATATATATATATATATATATATATATATATATATATATATATATATATTTTCGCCACCCGTTCTCTTGCAGATGCAGTTTGCGTCTTCAAAGCAATGCACATACTTCAACTGACACGTTTCATTCGTAGCTTTCAGGCAGCAATAAAAAAGTCAAGTAACTCTTGTGATTATGTTTCTGCTAGAAAAGGATCCGACTTCTGTCTAGTGACTGTTTTGATGCCTTAAAGTAGTGCAGAAGGTTTATATGCCTGCTGTCCCTTCACAAGTAGGACAATAGTGGGTTAGCCCAACCCAGAGAGCAGGTGCCTGGGGCGGCAAGCACAGAGAGAGTGCTCTCTTGGGAGCTCCGCAATTTAGTTCAGCCACAAATTCCACCGCCCAAATCATATTGTGTAGACATCAAAATTATCTATCACAAAACAACCTGGTTTTGTAAGGCAGGCACCCAGTGTTTCCCCACCTGTCCTGATAAAAATGCTACCCCACTTGAGTGCCTTGTACCTACTGCCTGCGTCAGGAATGGATCACCCCAGGGTCAACAGTTGCCCTCATGCAAGGAACAACATTGACCGTTGTGTGATCTATTCCTGACACGGACACTAGGCCTACCCACACAAGTGAGGTACCATTTTTATTGGAAGACGTGGGGGAATGCTGGGTGGAAGGAAATTTGTGACTCCTCTCAGATGCCAGAACTTTCTATCACCGAAATGTGAGGAAAACATTTTATTTTGCCAAATACTGAGGTTTGCAAAGGATTCTGGTAACCGAACCTAGTGAGAGTGCCACCAGTTACCACATTCTGGGATCCCCGAGGTGTCTAGTTTAAAAAAATGCACAGGTTTGGTAGGCTTTCCTAGGTACCGGCTGAGCTAGAGACCAAAATCCACAGCTACGCACTTTCTAAAAACACGTCAGTTTTCTATTTAAAAATTTGATGTGTCCATGTTGCGTTTGGGGGCGTTTTCTGTCACGGGCACTAGGCCTACCAACACAAGTGAGGTATCATTTTTATCAGTAGACTTTGGGGAATGCTGGGTGGAAGGAAATTTGTATCTCCTCTCAAATTTCAGAACTTTCCATCACCGAATGTGAGGAAAAAGGTTTTTTTTGTCACATTTCGAGGTTTGCAAAGCATTTTGGGTAACAGAACTTGGTGAGAGCCCCACAAGTCACCCCATTCTGAATTACCTTAGGTGTCTAGTTTCCAAAAATATATAGGTTTGGGAGGTTTCCCTAGGTACCGGCTGAGCTAGAGGCCAAAATCCACAGCTAGGCACTTTGCAAAAAACAAGTCCATTTTCATTGGAAAAATGTGATGTGTCCACATTGTGTTTTGGGGCATATCCTGCAACGGGCACTAGGCTTACCCACTCAAGTGAGGTACCATTTTTATTGGGAGACTTGGGGGAATGCTGGGTGGAAGGAAGTTTGAGACTCCTCTCAGACTCCAGAACTCTGCAGCACCGAAATGTGAGGGAATTGTAAAGTTTTGAGGTTTGCAAAGGATTCTGGGTAACTGAACCTGGTGAGAGCCCCACAAGTCACCCCATCCTGTATTCCCCTAGGTGTTTAGTTTTCCAAAATCCACATGTTTGGTAGGTTACCCTAGGCGCCAGCTGAGCTAGAGGCCAAAGACCACAGCTAGGCACTTTCCAAAAAACACATCAGATTTCAATGTAAAAATGTGATGTGTCCATGTTGAGTTTCCTGTCACGGGCAGTAGGCCTACCCACACAAGTGAGGTACCATTTTTATCAGGAGACGTGGGGTAACACAGAATAGCACAAGTGTTATTGCCCCTTGTCTTTCTCTACATTTTTTCCTTCCAAATGTAAGACAGTGTGTAAAAAGCACGTCTATTTGAGAAATACCCTGCAATTCACATCCTAGGATGGGGACCCCAGAATTCAGAGATGCGCAAATAACCACTGCTTCTCAACACCTTATCTTGTGCCTATTTTGGAAATACAAAGGTTTCCTTGATACCTATTTTTCAATCTTTATATTTCACCAAATAATTTGCTGTATAACTGGTATACAATGAAAACCCCTATCAAGGTGCAGCTCATTTATTGTCTCTGGGTACGTAGGGTTCTTGATGAACCTACAAGCCCTATATATCCCCACAACCAGAAGAGTCCAGCAGATGTAACAGTATATTGCTTTTGATCATTTGACATTGCAAGAAAAAGTTACAGAGTAAAACGTGGAGAAGAATTTATGTTTTTTTTCAGCTCAATTTCAATATATTTTAATTTTAGCTGTTACTTTCTGCAGAAAAACCTTGAAGGATCTACACAAATGACCCCTTGCTGAATTCAGAATTCTGTCTATTGTTCAGAAATGTTTAGCTGTCCGGGATCCACCATTGATTTCACACCCATTCCTGTCACTAACTGAAAGGAGGCTGAAAGCACACAAATAGTAAAAATGTGGTATGTCCCAGTAAAATGCCAAAACTGTGTAGAAAAATGTGGTTTTCTGATTCAAGTCTGCCTGTTCCTGAAAGCTGGGAAGATAGTGATTTTAGCACCATGAACCCTTTGTTGATACAATTTTCAGGGAAAAAACACATGCTTTCTTCTGCAGCCCTTTTTTCCCATTTTTTTGGAAAAAAGCAAAATTTTAGCTGTATTTTGGCTAATTTCTTGGTCTCCTCCAGGGGAACCCACAAACTCTGGTTACCAAATTTGGCATGGATAGTTTATGTGGGCAAAATGTTATGAAGGCCTAAGCGCGGACTACCCCAAATACCCAAAAAAGGGCTCAGCATGGGGGGGGGGGGCAGCCCAGTCGCTAAGGGGTTAATGTAAAATACACAGCAAAAGACATGTTTGTGATATATAAAAGCTTTGTACATCCCTCTTCTGCAATAAGTCACACTGCTCCCCCCAAGGAATTGTACAATATCATATTCTCTTATTTTTGTGATAAGATCACAAAGATGTTGGACAGCCTTGGCTCCGGGGACACAATGACTAATTCTCACATACGTAACATCACCAGACCATAGTGGTCATCATTTGAATCAACATCAGTTGAGACAGTCAATGATCTCCTTGGCACGATCAAGTCATCCTCTCATGTAAACGTATGTCTGTGCAACATTCAAAGAAAGCAGCTACCACCATTGTACCAATACTCACCAATCTATGTAATTCCTCTCTTCAATCCGGTACTATCCTGTTTTTATGGAAAAAAGCACTACTGACCCCCAATCTGAAGAAACCATTACTGGGTCCCATAAATTCTGTCTAACTGCCGTCTCATATCTTTGCTGCCTCTTTTTGGCAAAATCACTGAATAGGTAGCTGATAAACAACTGAGCTGTGTTTTAGAAGACCACCAGTTCCTCCAAATGGTCCAAGTGGGCTCTAGAAAAGGGCCCAGCACACATAAACCATGCTTGCAAAAACCACAGTGACATTCACTTCATCCTGAGCGATGGAGTTGCTGACGCTTTGATTTTGCTTGATTTACTGTCCCATGTACGGTAAAACCTCCAATGGCACAATATCGAATTGGTTATTAGGAGCAGGAATAACGGACATTGCCAATAAATGGTTTGCTTCATTTCACACAACCTCATGCAAACAATTTATGTAGGCAATTTCCAGTCTTCCACCAAATCTATGATTGCATGGGTGCTACAGGGATCATTGTTATTAAGACCAACTTTGTTCAATCTGTAAATGGCACTTGCAGCCAGACTAATTGACCCCTATGGCCAAACATTTTACGGGTACACTAACAACAATATCTTAAGACTGGATGGATGTTCTACCAACTCTTCTCAACATTTCTCCTCCTGTCTGAAAGAGTCACAACCCAAATTTAGAAAAAATCCTTTACTTTAAACAAGGACAAACCTGAGGTGATTATCTTCAATTCTAGTCTGATCATTGAAGCATGCATCAATAGGCTTACACCTACATGTGTTAAGTTACTAAGCATCCTCAGGAAGAACCCCCCTTTTCCTTACACTGCTGTGAGGGTAACATTAGTGCAAGTCCTTCTACTTTCCAGGGTGGACTGCTCTCTGACTCCATTATCCAAAAGAGCCTTGACTTTCTGTCGCAAAATGGACAAATGGTCCTCCAACAGCTATTTCGATGTAGGTGGAATATGCAGCAGTTCAGAAAGAAATTAAAGGGCATGGATTATTTGGGGCATCTATCAGTTGGATGTGATACGCTGCCACCTGTGGAAATAATACCTTATCCTGCCTTCAACAGGATGGCCATGTGCTGCAGAAGGCAAGTAAAAGTGATTAGGAAGTGGGAGGGTCGGAGACTGCACAGTACACTTCCCCTACAGGCCTGGAAATTTCGGCTGAATTTCTGACCCTAGCCTCAAAATGACTGGAGAGTCTGTTGCTGTGGGGGTGGACCTTGGCATTGTTTTTGATTCAAGCCCCTTGTGAAGCCTAGAAATGGGTGAACCTGTTGGGAATACTGTCTCACAGACACAGAAAGGCCAAGGGAGCATGCTATGGCCCTACTTTCTTTGAGGAGATCCAGTGCAGAATCTAGTGTGTCTTTGAAGAGACGGGTGCCATCAGGTGAAATACCCATCAGTGATGCTTTTATGTCATCCAATAAACTTGTGGTTCTCATCCACGCATGGTGCCGAAGCACCATGTTGGTACTAACTGCACTACCTAAACAGTCAGTAGTGCCCAGCCCAGAGTGGATAACATACTTTGCTGTGTCTTGACCATCCTGCATGAGCTAATCAAGATTGATGCAATGTTCATCTGGAACTATCTGCAAGATCTCACTAACCATATCCCAAAATGCATGTGAGTATCGACCTAGGAGGCAGCTGCTAGTCACAGAATGAAGAACAGGATATGCTGAGGAAAACATCCTTTTCCCAAATGCCTCCATGCATTTTAATTCCTTCGCAGGGGCATTGCAGATAAATAGGTTTCAGTCTACTTGTGGATGCCTGGACTTTCAGGTGTTGGATGCTGTTAGGAAAGCCGGGTCACCCCCGGCCACCCTGTGCGTTCTAGTCACTTGCCTCTTTACCAGCCGGCAAGAACAAGGGTTGGCCCAAGTGTCCACTAGTATATCAGTCACAGCTTAATTAAATTAAAGAAGCAATTCCATGGAAGCTTGCCCTGGTTGTAGGACTTCTGTCAGAACATTGGTCTTAATCCCAGTGGACCGCAGTTGCAGGTTTAATACTTCAGAAGCACACCGGTTGACCACCAAAAAGAAGGCTGATTCTTCTGTGGAACAACTGGGCAAGAGATGGGCCTCTTTTAAGTTAGGGGATGTGTACAGTCCAGGTGCCTCCTGTACATCTATATAAATATTGTCCTCATCATAGTAAATTGGGCATCATCCCCATCTTCTCTGTTGTCATCACCCCGGCCATGCTGAATATACTCAGTCTGAAGGAATGAAGTTCTGAGGTACTTGTAGCTGACTCATGGGCAATGGTAGCATTCTATCACAATCAGAATGTGGCTGAAATTGGCTGTGTCAAAGACTGTGGGGGGGTGACTTCAATTGAGGTCATGACAGTTTCATCTTGTAGCAGTACAAAACAATTGGCTCCACCTTTAAAACTTGTATCAACGTGGAAGGAACCAGCATGGTTTGTGGTACCAGGTTCAGAGTTGGGTTGGACGTCAGCCTCAAAGTCAAAGACAATGCCACAGAGGGGTTATGAGACAAAAATTGCATCAAGGATGGATCGCCGACAATAATTTGACAGGAGGCCTCCTCAAATCCTTTAGGGCCCAAAGCCACACCAGAGGGAGTTGGAAGGTGCTGAGAATTTACAACATAGCCTCTTTGACATACTCTATTTGTTGAAGAACCCGATAACTCCATGTGCATTGAAACAAGCTGTGGAATCAATTCCTTGGTAGGAGACTGAGACTAAAGGGCACCTTGATGTCCCCAGGACTATCGTGTTGAGTGTGGTGCGATGTAGACAAATCACGGTTCATCTTCTTACTCTTTTTCTTCAACTTCGGATTACCTGAAGGTTTGGAGTGTGAAGATAATCTTTTGCAGGAATGAAGTTGAGAATGACAACAGGCCGGTGTCCTTGACTTCAACCCAGACTGGGTCATGCTAATCCTTTGGCGATGTAGAGTTTTGCTTTGTGGTCCTGGATAGCCTTGCGATTAACTTAGGCGCGATCCTCACAATACATGGAGTAGTACAAGCACCCTAAACACCAGAGACTTACATCACTGGGCTCTCTAACAGACATCTGCTTCTGACAGTCCCTACAAAGTTTTAAACTTGTTATTTTTGTTGGGGATTTTTCCCTTGCACAGTGGAAAAAGAGTTTTGAAAAGAAAAAGTCCATCAAAGACAAAGGCCCTCATTACGACCCTGGCGGTCAGTGACAAAGTGGCGGAAATACCTCAAACAGGCCGGTGGTAACTCCATTAAATTATGACCATGGCGGCAGGATCTCCGAAAGACAGTCAATATACCACACTGGGCGCCATGCCGGAAACGACAACCACCAAGGCGGTAGCTGCCTACAGCCAGGTGAAAGTCAAAGTTCACCCCACCATATTATGACTACACAATCTGCCACCTTTTCTGGGGTGGTACCAACAACATCAAAAGCCTGGTGGAAACACTGCACAGAAGTGAAAGGACTCACCTTTGGAGACACAGGGAGGAACCACACCATCATGGAATCCGAACTGCAAGTCTTTCCGATGATATTCTATGTTCTGCTCCACCACGAACACCAACGCCGGTCAAGACGACGATGGTGAGTACAGCCGCCTAGCACACGGGGGGGGAGGAAAACAACAGTGACTTACCCACTGGTTCTGGAGGGGACATGCCGCACAGCAGCGCATGTAGGCAGGATCACATTGCGTCTGCCGGCGGTGATGGCTGCACTGTGGCGGTGCTGGAGGTGGTGGTGGGAGGCTCCTGTACAGCCCCTACACCCTCCGTTGACTGCACTGTGGTGGTGCTGGTAGTGGTGGTGGGAGGCTCCTGCACTGCCTCTGCACCCTCCAATGGCTAAACTGTGGTGGTGGTGGTAGTGGTGGTGGGAGGCTCTTGCACAGCCCCGGCACCCTCCGATGAATGTACTGTGGTGGTGCTGGTGGTGGTGGTGGGAGGCTCTTGCACAGCCCCTGCACCCTGTGATGTCTGCACAATCGTGGTTGGTGGTGGGGGCTCTGTGATAGCTGCTGGTGCAGGCTCCTTCCCCTTCTTGCCTGCTGGTGCAGGCTCCTTTCCTTTTCAGATGGCAGGTGCAGGCTACTCCCCTTCTTGCCTGCTGGTGCAGGCCCCTTTCTCTTTCGGATGGTAGGTATAGATTTCTTCCCCTTCTTGCCCGCTGATGCAGGCTTCTTCCCCTTCAGTATATGTGGCCTGGAATCCTTTCCACCACAAGTAGGGGTAGATGGTAGTGGGCCCCTGGCCTGTGTGGCTGAGGTGCTTGGCTAGGTTCTTGATACCCTGGCCATACGTGCAGGACGGGGGGAGGGGTAGGGAAGAGGTCAATGGTGAAAAGGAAAAGCTTTTTAGGGACATTGGGGCAGGAAGAGGGAGAAGGAATGGGAGTGGATGATGAGGGAGTGGTTGTTGGAGGTGTCTGTTTGCTGGATTTGGGTGCAGGTACATGGGCTCAATGCTGTTGTGAGGTGGATGGCTGTTGGGTGTCTGAGTGCTTGTGTTTGTGTCCTTTGGGGGGGCAGACACAGTGGGAGAGGATACAGGGGACGTGTGCATGGATGTTGTGGAGGTGTCTGCCAGTGAGGTGTGTGCTCTGCTTGGTGTGGTGATGATGCAAGTAGTGGATGATGATGTAGGGCATGCAGGTGTGAGTGTGGACATAACTAGGTGGGAGGTAGAGGAAGAGGGGGAGACAGTGAAAATAGTGGATGTTGTTGTGTCGGCAACTGGATGGTGTTTGAGTGGGATGAAGGTTGGTGCTTGTGTTTGCCTGTGACACTCTTGGGTGTTGTCCTGTGTGCATGCTCATCTGGCTATGTGCTTGGGATGGGTGGAGTTTGAGGGGAATGGGACTGGGAAGTGGTAGTTGGATGGGGACGGTAGAAACAGGGACAATGGCTGCCATCAGAGAGGAGGCCAGAGCCTGGATCGATCTTTGGTGGGCAGCCAGTCCACTGGGAATGCCCTCCAGGAATGCATTAGATTGTTGCATCTGGGATGCCACCCCCTGGATGACATTTACAATTGTTGACTTCCCTACAGAGATGGATCTCAGGAGGTCAATAGCCTCCTCACTCAGGGCAGCAGGACTCACTGGGGCAGGGCCTGAGGTGCCTGGGGCAAAGGAGATGCCTACCCTCCTGGGTGAGCGGGCACGGGCAACTCGTTGAGGGCCTGCTGGGAGGGCGGTGCTGGTACGGGGGTGGCGGCTGTACCTGTAGCTGGGGTGGTCACAGAAGTGTCCGCCAGCACCAGGGAGCTTCCATCGGAGGAGGTATCTGAGTCAGTATTGTCCCCTCCAGTCTTTGCCGTGGTGTTCCCCTAGCCCTCCGTCACACTGGTGCCCTCAGCGTCTGTGGATTCTGACTCCTGGGTCCTGTGGATTGCAGCTCCCTCTGTCGCCAGTGCCTCTGCTCCTCCACCAGATGATACTAATGCACATAAGGCCTGATGACAAAACAAGAAAGGGGAGAGAGAGACAAAGGATACACTGGGTCAATGGCTGCACCAACACCACTGTTGGTGTACACAGCACTCTCACACACAGGGAACAGGCCTACGCACTATGCATTGCACTACCAGTGATATTGCTAGCCTCCAAGGCATGAGGAGGAGCACACACCACCAACTGCAGCACACCTGGGACCCACGCAGACCTGGGCCATTGTGGATGCTAACAAGCTAGGTAGGCAGGATTATCACTTCAGACCCCTAGCCACCAAAGGACCTATGCTGCGATGTCAGGCCTGGCATAAGGGCACCCAAAGACACACACCCACCACCCGGATACCACCCCACCAGGCATAGGTTGTAATGATAGCCACTGTACTCACCCCCTTGTTGCTGCTGTGATTCCCTCAAGCGCCCATCCAGCTCTGGATAGGCCACTGCCAGTATGTGGGCCATCAGGGGGGTCAGGGTTCGATGGGCACCCCTTCCTCGTTGGTAGGCCATCCACAGCTGGGCCTCCACCGTCTTCTGTGCCCAGCGACTCTGGTCCTCCCACCGTTTGCGACAGTGGGTGCTGCTTCTGCCATAGAACCCCAGGGTCCGCACGTCCTTGGCAATGGCACACCATATGCCCTTCTTTTGATGGGCACTGACCTGCAGAGGCAATACACACAGAAAAACACCATTAGACAAACAGTCCAGCCAGTTACACATATGGCCCACCATACCCGTTTATAGCATTGTTGGAACACACATAGCCCAGCACTTAATGAGTACCCAGCCAGGATGACATCCCTCCCCTTTACACAGAGCCATCACACACACCTCCATACATTCATGCCACATGCATTGTGCCCATAGTGTCCTCACCTGTTGGTCTGGAGGCTCATACAGCAGTCTGTACTGGGGTAGGACCCCATCCACCACTCTCTCCAACTCCTCCGAAGTAAAGGCTGGGGCATTTTTCCTGGTCAGATGGGCCATGGTTGGTTCCAGACACAGGTCACAGCAGCACAGCAACACATGCAGTGTAGGTCCTCTCCCATGGAAGGTCAGCTAGCAAGTGAGGAATCAGATAGAAAATGTCTGCGGCGGTGCATACCGTCACCGCCAGCATAGATCACCATTGGCCACTGTACCCCATAGGGTCCAATTTTAACCAAAGAGGAATTGCACAGCGATTACCGACCACCTCCCGCCACGGCGCACAATGTCAGCGGAATTACCTCACTTCCACCTGTCCCTCCACACAGGGCAGCTGGACCCCATTTCAGGGGGGGGCAGCCCTATGGAATCATGCTGCGTCACAGGAGAAATAGGCACATACTGGACAAATCACAATGACACATTACATGTTTACAGAATGAAAACTACTGTTGTGGCTCCATTGTTTAGTTTCTGACAGGCTCTTCACTCTTTTGTCCCATTGATCCCTGCCACTGTGGATGAATAGGAGATGGAGACATACCCCTGTGTACAGACCCCTGGTGGACTTGGCTACACTGGAGGACAGGCACATTATCCTCACCTATAGACTTGACAGGGCCACAATCACAGAGCTGTGCGCTCAATCGGAACCTGACCTGATATCTGCTATCCGTCATCCCACTGGGAGTTCCCTCTTGTGCAAGTGCTATCTATACTCCATTTCCTGGCAACTGGTTCTTTCCAAGTGACAGTGGGTTTGGCAGCAGGAATGTCACAGCCAATGTTCTCAATAGTGGTGACAAGAGTCTTGTGTGCCCTGATAAAACACATGTGCAGCTACATTGCTTTCCCCCAGGTTGAGAATTTGGCCACAGTGAAGGCTGAGTTTTATGCAATGGGACATATCCCCAACATAATTGGGGCGATTGATGGTACACATATTGCATTTGTCCCCCCCTGCCAGAATGAACAGATGTTCAGGAATCGTAAGAGTTTTCACTCAATGAATGTGTAGATGGTGTGCTTGGCGGACCAGTACATCTCCCACGTCAATGCTAAGTATCCTCGGTCGGTGCATGATGCCTTTGTTATAAGGAATAACAGCATCCCAAATGTGATGGGCCAACTACAGAGGCACAGGGTGTGGCTAATACGTGAGCCATGGTTCCCACCTTGTGGATGTTGGTTTATGGGTATGATGTGGGCCATAAGGGATAGTGTGTGGCTAAATGTTGTCCCTCAATATTTGCAATTGACTCTGGTTACCCCAACCTATCATGGCTGCTGACCCCTGTGAGGAATGCCAGGACAAGGGCAGAAGAACGTTATAATGAGGCACATGCACGAACCAGAAGAATAATAGAGAGAACCTTTGGCCTCCTGAAGGACCGGTTCTGGTCCCCCCATCTAACTGGTGGATCCCTGTGCTACTCCCCCAAGAATTTCTGGCAGATACTGGTGGCATGCTGCATGTTGCATAACCTGGCCCTCAGACACCATGCCCCTTTTCTTTAGGAGGAGGAGACTGAAGATACCCCTGTGGATAGTGAGGATGAGGAGGCAGAGGATGAGGATGAGGACACCAGAACATCTGTGATCCGTCAACACTTCCAATGTCACACAGGTATGACAGTGTTACTTTACATTTCAATGACTTTGGTTGTAATCTGTGTGGCAATGAAATGCTGATATTTACCACTTCTATGCCCACTTACTGTTCTCTCTGGCAATTCATTTTGCAGATGTTGGTGATTTGACATATACTCCTGGTGTGATCACTACGGCCAGCTATAGGTTATTAATATATGCTCGTTCTATGTACAGTTCATTTGCAATGTTTGTACCTGTTTCATAAAATGCATATTTGATATACATGACATAATCAAAATACATTTTTCCAAGGGTGTTTATTGAAGTGCTAATATGTAGAGGGGAAAGTGCAATGGGATGGGGTGATGATGGAGGAAAGTCCAGAGTATTGTTCCAGTCTGTTTGTAGCACAGGTGCATTGTTCAAGGGCACATAGGAATGGGTGCAATGGCAGTTCAAGGTGAACCGGGTGACTGTGTGGGACACAAGGGGGGCAATCAGGAGAGTCTCATTTCCTGGCTGGGGTCTTGGCATGTGTCTCTGGCTTCTGTCTGGATCACAAGGAACATTTTCGGGTGGTTCACCTTCTGCAGGGGAAGGGGTGCTGGTGGCCTGTGAGTCCTGTGGTGGGGCCTTCTGGCCACTAGCAGCAGCAGAAGTGGAAGGCTGTTCAGATGTCTGGCTAGTGGCAGGGGCCCACTGGTGTGAGACTGCCTCCCTCATAATGTTGGCCATGTCTGCCAGCACCCCTGCTATAGAGATCCGGGTGTTGTTGATGCCTGCAAGTCCTTCCTGATCCCCTGGTACTGTCCTTCCTGCAGCCACCTGTTCTCCTGCACATTGTCCAGGATCTGGCCCACTGTGTCCTGGGAATGTTGATAGGTTCCCAGGATCTTTGTGAGTGCCTCCTGGAGAGTCGGTTCCCTGGGCCTGTCCTCCCCCTGGCACACAGCACTCCTCCCAGTTTCCCTGTTGGCCTGTGCCTTTGTCCCTTGAATGGTGCCCACTGCCACTGACCCCAGGGCCCTGATATTCATGGATATGAGGTGTGGCCTGGGGTCCCTGTAGAGGTGGGCACACTGCTGATTGACGTGTCCTGGGGACAGAGGTTTGGGTACGCTGGGAGGGTGCGGTGGTGTAGTGTCCTGATTGGGGAGGCTCTGTGGTGGTCTGTGACTGGTCTTTGGTAACCGGCTGTCCAGTGGTCCCTGGTGGGCCAGGTAGATCGTCCAGATCCTGAAGACCAGAGTTACTGTCATCACTGTAGGCCTCTTCTGTTGGGGGACTGGATAGCGCTGGCACCTCCTCTCTGGGGACATTGGCTAGGGTACCTGTGGGGATATAAATGATGTGTTATGGTCTATGTGTATGACATATTCTACATCCCTGGCTTCCCCTCTATGGTTGCTTGTGCCCTGCCAGCTTTCACTTTTGTATGTTAGTGTATGGTGGGATTGTTAGTTCTCTCTATGCTGTCCATGCTTTTGTGATGGGTGTCCATGCAGGGCTCTGAGGGGTGTCCATGCATTGGTACAGCATGCAGGGTTTGGCATTGGGATGAGTGAGATGTGATGGTGAAGTGTGTAGGATGTAGTGGAGTGATGGGAGTGAGGGTGAGGGTATGTGATGGCATGCAGGTAGGGGGGTGATAATAGTAGAGAGTTGACTTACCTGAGTCCAGTCCTCCTCCGACTCCAGCCAGGCCCTCAGGATGCAGTATTGCCAAGACTTGCTCATCCCATGCTGTGAGTTGTGGGGAAGGAGTTGGGGGTCCACCGCCACTCCTCTTGATAGCGAGCTGGTGTCTTGCTGCTATGGAACGTACTTTTCCCCGTAGGTTGTTCCACCTCTTCCTGATGTTGTTCCTTGTTCTGGGGTGCTGTCCCACGGAGTTGACCCTGTCCACGATTCTCCGCCATAGCTCCATCTTCCTTGCAATGGATATTTGCTGCACCCGTGCTCCAAATAGCTGGGGCTCTACCCTGACAATTTCCTCCACCATGACCCTTAGCTCCTCCTCTGTGAAACGGGGGTGTCTTTGTGGTGCCATGGGTGTTATGTGAGGAGTGTTGGTGAGGGTGTGTTGGGTAATGTGTTGGGGTGTGTGATGAGAAGTGCCTGAGTAGTTTATGGGTGTGAGTGGTGTGTGGCTCTAGTTGTCTCAGTGGTCTTGGTGTCTCTCTGGTGGCAATGATTTGTAATCGTAAAGGGTTGTGGACAATGTGTGTGTGTGTTTTATAGTGGTGTGGGTGTGGTGTGTGTATGGGTGTCAGGTTTGTGTTGTTTGAATTGTCCAATGTGGAGTTGTTTTGTCTGTGGGTGTCCATTGTGAGCGCGGCGGTATATACTGCTAATGGTTTACCGCCATTGAATGTCCGCTGTGGTGATTCGTGGGTCATAATGTGGTGGGCGTTGTTCTGTTGGCGTAACGGTGTGGGTTTTGATACCACCACTTTATCACTGACCTTTCGGCTGGCCGATTTGTGTCTGTGGCTAAGTTCTGACGGACTGGTGTGTATGTGTCATAATATGGTGAATGGATATCTGCCGCCGCAGCGGTAAGTTGGCAGCCGTCAGCGTGGCGGTAAGCGGGATTTACCGCCAATGTCAAAATGAGGGCCAAAGTAAATACCCTTGGATGTTGCTCTGAATCCACGTCCGAAGGCCCAGAAATAAATAAATTTTACATCATTGCTGAAGAGTGGCACTTATATGTGGGCCTGGCATCATTTCTGGGGCAGGATTGAGTCTGTATGGAGCCACACAACGCCACCTGTTCATGCGCAGGAGCAATGCTGAGAAAAATCTAAAGCCCCAGTCTGGCTGCTGAGTGATATTCATATGGTGAGGAATCCAGAAATAGAAGGATCCATCAGAATGCTTGTTGATATCACATTGTGCGGCTTTTGACATGGAATAATCTGTATGCTCAACACTCACAGCTCTCCAGTGGGTTGCCATATTAATTTCCAATTTGTAGCCCACTGTTCCTAGTTTTTTGCCCTCATCACCCCCTTCATTGTTATGTGTCTCACTGATGAACCCCCTCAAACTTAATGACATGTGTTTGTTGACTAGTCTGTTATTTTCAAATTTCACTGTTTTAAGAGCATGATATTATTGTGAGATTTTGCTTATTTTTTCACTTTGAGTATGCATGCTTGCAGCTTGCAAATGTGCATTTAATCTGTGGTAAAGTTTGTTGGTCACGGGTTAAAGGGCTGCTGTGAACTATTTTATTTACAACAAGAAAATCTAAAGTCTTCTATGGAGCAGGTACTCTCAGGGGTGTCAAGGTGAGTCCAAGGGTTGTGAGGCTATATAAAAGAGTACTGATTGAAATAGTGAGTTGGTAGAAGCAATAATATAGCATTCCAACCTCACTAAACAATATATGGGCACTTGACAGATACTGCCTCCCCCACCCCAGGGGGGTCTGAAAGCTAACAGCACATTGTTGATCCATTTTGCAAAATGTTTTTTCCATTTTCAAGGTGCAGCCAAACAATCTTGCAATGTTTAAATTGTAACAAGCTCTAGTAGGACAGTAGCACTGCTGGTGGATCTGGCCTCAACCCATCATTTATGAGATTTCACGTTACATCTCTCCCACCACACATATATGCATCACGGGATTCCAGGGCATGCACAACAGTGTGACAGTACCATTTCCGTGTAGGCATTTTGCTTGTATGAGGCCTCGTTATTTCACATATTTATTGTATAGACCATGGGTACTCACAAACTTTTTCTCGGGGGCCAAAATTGCAGTATGGTTTGCGGCCGAGGGCCGCACTGAAGTGACAGCGGGGGGCGGGGCTTAGAGGGGGCGGGGCTTAGAGGGGGAACAACCACCCCACCCCCTTTTTCAAAACAATGCCCCTACCCCAGTAACACACACAGCGCGCACACATACAGCGCCATCTGCTCTCACCCCTACCCCAGTAACACACACAGCGCGCACACATACAGCGCCATCTGCTCTCACCCCTACCCCAGTAACACACACAGCGCCATCTGCACACAGCGCCATCTGCTCTCACCCCTACCCCAGTAACACACACAGCGCCATCTGCTCTCACCCCTACCCCAGTAACACACACTGCACCATCTGCACACAGCGCCATCTGCTCCCACCCCTACCCCAGTAACACACACCGCGCCATCTGCACACAGCGCCATCTGCTCTCACCCCTACCCCAGTAACACACACAGCGCCATCTGCTCTCACCCCTACCCCAGTAACACACACAGCGCCATCTGCATACAGCGCCATCTGCTCTCACCCCTACCCCAGTAACACACACAGCGCCATCTGCACACAGCGCCATCTGCTCTCACCCCTACCCCAGTAACACACACAGCGCCATCTGCTCTCACCCCTACCCCAGTAACACACACTGCGCCATCTGCACACAGCGCCATCTGCTCTCACCCCACCCCAGTAACACACACACACACAGCACACACACAGCGCCATCTGCTCTCACCCCTACCCCAGTAACACACACACACAGCGCACACACACAGCGCAATCTGCTCTCACGCCTACCCCAGTAACACACACTACATTAAAAATAAATAAATAACCAAAGAGCCTTACCTGACTCAAAGCACTGTAAAGATGCCACAAATGTGGAACAGCAGGCAGGCAGGCGGGCAGCAGACGTGGAGCCGGTGACAGGAAGCAGACGACCAAAGCCCCATAAAAGTTAGCTGCAAGCGCTGACTTTTATGGGGCTTTGGCTTCCAGGATCGTCAGGGCAACGCCATAAACAATGGCCGCCGTATGTAAACATAGAGGAGGGCCGCGGGAGCATGCTCCCGCGGCCCTCTTCTATGTTTACATACTGCTGCCATTATGATGTGGCGTTTGGTGTGCGTCTCGCGGGCCGCCAAGCTAGGTCCGTGGGGCCGCTGGCGGCCCGCGGGCCGTACTTTGAGTACCGTTGGTATAGACGCACAAAACTGGATGAATGTATTATGTGTATGGTATTTCTATAGCATGAACCGAGCCAAAAAGCGACAGGTGGTCAAAGACAAGCATAAATTGTCTCTACTTGATTTTATTTATGTCATTTACTGAATCAAAGATTAATGTATAGCAAGATGCTTTAATTACCCTGACTGGTATAACAGCATGACATCTACAAGAAAGGCCAAGAACCACTGTTGCAAACTGCACCAAAGAGAGTGCATCCCGGTCTCATGCTGCAGAAAGGGGTTGGTTTAGATCTTTTTCAAGTGTGCTTCATAGGCTGCCCACCAGACACGGCCTTTGTGTAAAGTCTTGCAGCTGGTAGCAATGGGGTTGACTCCAAGAAGTACTACCGACAACATGGGAATAATGAAGTGAGAAATCTCTGCACCTGGCTATTATCAATTGTCCTAAAGCAGCA
Organism: Pleurodeles waltl; assembly: GCF_031143425.1. Taxonomy (NCBI): domain Eukaryota; kingdom Metazoa; phylum Chordata; class Amphibia; order Caudata; family Salamandridae; genus Pleurodeles; species Pleurodeles waltl. Next base: position 39,244,972 of record NC_090437.1, read on the forward strand.
ATGGTGGACAGACAAAAGGGCAAGCTTTTCTCACCTTGAACAACAGAAATTAGAATCCCAGCACTCACCCCTACAATCCATCAAATGGCTGTGCTGAGGGAAAAAGAATCACCATCCCCCTTATTCCAATGTCTGGCTCTCCACCATACATCTGCTAGAATACAGGCAATAGATTGCCACATTCTGGGAAACTATATTCTCCCCATCTTGTCCCATTCTAAGCCAAGAATATCTAAATGGATCCCACCTCGGTTTTGTAATCAATTCTGTGAGCTAGATGTTATGGGTGAACATCAGAAGACATTCACTCCAATAGTTGATGTTGGCACTATTTACCCCATATATTCTCTTGTTGTAGCCACTGACTTTGGAACATGTGGGCCCAGGTTCAAATCCCGACCTATGCACATGGCACAAGATCATGTGATTCTGAGCAAATCATTTAACTCTTCCTGTGCCTAAATGTGTCAAATGTATTTGTATAATCCTAACTTGATGTACAAGATCTTAATGGTCATCTGCTAACCTAGACCACATGTAATGAATAGATGTTGGAGGCAGCACATTCTGGTTGGCTGAGATGAGGCCCTCGCCAGGCAGAGCCTACCACTCCTATCAGGGGTGGGAGATTACACTCACTGTAGAACCTGCCTTCACCCTTGGGTAGCTTGGTATTAAGCAATCAGGCTTATCGCAGGGGCAATGGGTAAGGCATTGTCACAGCACTCCCCCACAACAAATACACTGAGCTTGACAAAAGAGACCACGCAAGGTGTAGGTAAATAACGTTTGTAATGAACACACATTAGTTAATACAAGATGAACATCATGTATCTCTGGGCATAAATCACATTTGGAAATATCACTAGCAGTACTGGGCCCAACCGAGTTAAAATGACATCAGTAATATGTACACTTTGGGAAAGATCCTACTTTACCCCCAGCACCCTCATGCAGTGCAAAATGTTGCCAGCACAAGACTTTCCTGAGCAATTATTCTAATTCAATCATACAAAGTTATAGTGTGCACCCGGTTCACAACGGTAGCAGTAATGTGTACACATGAGAAATTATAACACTTTTAAATAGCCTCGTGTGCCAGAGGCCGCACGGATAGAACCAAGGTCAAACATATTATACTCTTGGTAAGAATCAACGTGTAGGCCAACACCCCTGTGCAGTGGTGTTAATCACAGGCAGTCACTCTCACGCACTCCCTCAGCACCAATATCCGGTGCTACAGATATCAAGAAGGTCAATATGGCATACACTCGCACACACAAAACCCTAATGCGGGGCACTGATATCCAGCAGGTCCATAGATCTTGTACTCGCAGACCTTGTGGCCTAAAACCCTCCTCCATCCTTCAGCTAATCCTGACTACCTCACAGGATGGAGGCAGCAGTTGTTAAATGGAGGTCACCCCACCGTCCTTTAGAGCACTTGCCTCGATCTGCAAGGCACAAGGGGGTGGGAGGATGCGGGCGTGCTTCCAATCGCTCTCGGAAGCATACTGTAGCCCACTCACTTACTTTAACCACCCAGCCCGTTACATCAATACCACCTGGTAACAAGGAGCTGTCGGGCTGCATGAGGAAATGGCAGTTGGTCCGCCGCACTGAAGGCATCAAAAGGAGCAATCGATGAGTGAGAGAAGAAGCAGGGGAGCCTCTCGGAGGGAGGAGGCATCACGTAAGGCACACATTGAACAAAGTCACACCCATGCAATCCAGGCACTCTGGAACACAAATTTGCTTCCCTGCACCTCCCTGGTAATGAAGCACAACGTCCGGTGCACAATAGTAGGAGTCGCACCACAGCGGTCTGATCGCACACAGTCCAGAGCAGCAAATTCAGCATCTCATTGGAAATGAGGCACCACGTCTGGTTGAGTCACACCAGACAATTCTGGTCACACAAATGAAGAGTTACCAATTCCGTACCTCCCTGGAAATGAGGCACGTCTGGTGCGCAGTGACATGGGTCGCACCAGACAATTCCTATCACACAAGTGGAGTGTTACCAATTCCGTACCTCCCTGGAAATGAGGCACAATGCCTGGTGTGCTGTGACTTGAGTCACACCAGGCAATTCCAGTTACACAAGCGAAGCGTTACTGATTCTGTACCTTCCTGGAAATGAGGCACAACATCTGGTGCTCAGTGACTTGAGTTGCACCAGACAATTCTGGTCACACAAACAGGCTCAAGTTCAGCAGAACCACACAAGGTAGAATGCAGAACTGCTATGGGTATGCCCCCATCTCAGAGGGTCTCAACCTGTTAATCGGACACTGCACGCAAAGAGCATACAGTCTGCATAAGAAAAATGCAGCATGTTCAAGAAGTGGGCCACACTGGGACCCACAATTGGTGAATCCACTCACCACCAACAAGGCACTTATGGGGGTTGAGGCCCACAAAGCAGAGCCACACTCCTTGGATGTGGGAAGTTCCTTTGGGGCTCCACACCAGGCAATCCGGTCTCCAGGCACAACACCTGGTTCCATGCTCACACCGCTGCTACCAGGTGGGATCCAGCAGACGATTCAGACACTTAAGAGGGCACCACTCTCCAGGGGTCACAGGTAGAACATGTGGGTCCTTTGCGGGAGTTCTTTGATGTCCCTGAGACCTCCACCAGAGAAGGGGGAAGCCAACAAGCCCTTGGGGAGCACACTTTATGGTGCCACACAGCAGGAGGCAGTCAGCCCTGGCTAGCCACGATTCAGGAATGGTGTGCGGTCCCCTCCAATGGCAGTAGTCCTCCTTGTGCACAACAGATTCCTGTGCAGTGTGCACCATGCCATCCAGTATCTTCAGTCCTGCGCCCCCACAATTATCTCTCTACTTTGCTGAAGTGTGGCACCTGTAGTTATACTGTAGAGTGCCTTTGACGTTGGGGGTGGTTCAGAGGGTTCCCCTTTGAACCACAGATGTCGCCCCTAAATTTCAGTCCTGTCTGCCATGGGGCTGTGGAATGCATATCTTAATCTTTAGTGGGGCTGTGATCTGGCTCCCAGAGGCCAAGTGTCAAAACATCTCCCTCCAATCTATCCAGCCAGACCCTCAAATGTCAGAGGTCTGTCATTCCAGTTGCATGGCTAAGATTTAAAGCTGATGCTGGGGAATGCACAGATGTGCTCTGCTAGCCTCCGTTGTGGACTACAGTTGAATTAAAAGGCACAAAGCATTTTAGAGCAGTGGTTCCCAACTTTTTGACTTCTGTGGACCCCCACTTTATCATTACTGGAACCCCGGGACCCCCATTGAATCATTATCGGTATCCAGGGATCCCCCCACTGAGTCATTACCAAAAGCTTGGGACCTAATCTGTTAATATCATTTAATTTTCTCCAAGTAGTCGGGGACACCATGAGGAGGGTTCACCGACCCCAAGGGGTCCCCGGACCACAGGTTGGGAACCATTGTTTTAGAGCATAGAAATGCCCACTTTCTAGAAGTGGCATTTCAAAGTTATGATTGACAAACCACCTTTTCCAAAGGAAAGGGTTTGTCAGGACAAATTCAATGATATGAAACTTTATGAGGCGCTCCGCCTCAATCCATTTTTGCAGCTTGGAGTATTTGTAAACTTCCCTTATGTTAAACTGTGGGCAGAGCAACTTTAATAAATAGCCGAAACACACATGGTTATCCTTCACTCCCTAGGCATACATGCCCATTCGCACACACAAGCCTGCAATTGCAGGCTGAACACATGTTTAAGAACACCATAGGTGCAAGTGTGCACACACAGCCCTGCTTCGACAGGCTGGACTCATGTTTAAGAACACCATAGGTGCAAGTGTGCACACACAGGTAAGCGCCACTTCCTAACATATGTAGGAAAGGCACATGCACTTTCTCACTGTACTATTTTTTTGTAAACAGATTTTATTGTTTTTTGGTATAATTAGTCAGAGCAAAGACCGGAATATGATAACATGCAATACATTGTTTTCACATCTTAGAATGTCATGATAATTCACTGTCCTGTGGTCAATAATCGCTCTTCCCTATTCCTGTGTCGGAAGTTGAATCAATAAGGATCTTATGTCATGTTTGTTCCTGCATTTCCTAGTGGGTGAAGTGATTTGTCATAGTCGCTTCAGGTGGCTGTAAGTACGGGTAGACATTGCACACTAAGGCCCTCATTAGGACCTCAAGGCGGTCTTTTCCTAAGAAAAAGTGCTGGCGGTCCTCTGACCTATATATTATGACTACTGAAGGATTTCCGCCAGAATTTGGGCAGAAATCCGTCAGCAGTCGTGCTGGCGGTCGTCGGCGCAGAGGTGGTTCCACTGCCGTCACTGCCACGCCAAAAGGACTCCGCCCATCATAGTACAAGCAGTAATATGGCATGGCGGTGTCCTGATGGCGGGGCACTGCTGGCGATGGAAGCGCCCGCTTCCCGTTCCCTGGCAGGTGACCTCCTCGCCAGACAAGGGAAGTCGATCGTCTGACAGGGGAGGGGGGTGGGAGGGCGGGGGTGTTGTATGTGCGTTTGTGAATGTAAATGTGTATGCATGTGTGTATACATGTGTGTATGCATGTGTGAATGCGTGTGTGATGGTTGAAGTGAGTGCATGTTGGTATGTCTGTGTAAATATGTGTCTGTTGGTGCGAGTGAATGAGTGTATGTATGTGTGTGGGTGAATGCGAGTATCTAAGTGTTGGTGAATGCGTGTATGCGGGGTGCGTGTGGGTGTGTGTGCGTTTATGCAGGGAGGGAGGTGCTGCCATGCAAGGGGGGTCATGTAATTGAAGGGGGGGTTGTGGCAGTCATCTGCTGGTGGCAGGAAATGAATTTCCTGTCGCCAGCAGCCTTTCTGCCGGGGTTTTCGTGGTGGTGCTACCGCTGCGAAAACCCTGGTGGATAGGCGACTCATAATATCGCTGGTGGTCTTTAGAGGACTGCTAGCTCAGAGGTGCTGGCCTCCGGCCTGGCAGTCCTACCTCCCTGGCGGTACTAGTGAAGTCACCACTCTCGTAATGTAGCAGTCGGTGAGCCCGCCAGCGTGGCCCTGGCTGTGCGAAGACCACCAGGGTTGTAAAAAGGACCTTTGTATGGGAGATCTATGATTGGTGGGAGTTGAGGATTGAGGGGCGGTGGAGATGGTTTCCTGAAGAGGGAGGATATTGGTGAGGCCTCCTGGCAGGGTTTTTCAGAGTATCTATGAGAGCCCTCCAGATGTGGGCAGTGTTTAAACTACCAATGCCACGCATCTCTTAGTAAGAGTGCTCCCTCGCAAACTACCCATTTTTTCAGTTCCATGCGCCAATTTGTTGGTCGGAAGCCCGTCCTGTTCTTCCAGTGGTGGGTGAGCTCTCGTTTGACCAATACCAGTCCAAAATCCTGAAATGTACTAGTCACCTTTCTCTTGGAAGTGTAGAGGAACCAGTGTAGTAGACAATGGCAATAGGGCAGGGGACCTCTCTATCTGTTATTTCTGCAAGTGTAGTGGGAATCACCTCCCAATAAGCAGTCAGGTGGGGGCACGCCCATACCATATGGAAAAAGTTGGCACCTAACTCCCCACATCTTGGGCATGAGGCATCAATTACTCTAAAATGTCTATTGATTCTGTCTGGGGTGAAGTACCCCTTTGTAAGTGGTAAAAGCTAATCAATATAAAGTGTACATTCCTGGATACTTTAGGGATGCATTCCAATATGGTCTCCCAGTTTATTTGGGAATGGGGGTTCCCAGGTCGTTTTCCCACGTTCTAGAGGGTGCAGGGTATCTAATTGTAAGGAGTGGTATAAACATTTGATGGCTTTGAATGTCCTGGCTGATAGCGCTATGCACTGACAGAAATGGGGTGCTTTAGGTTCAGTGTCTCCTGATTTTCAGTGTCACTGTATGGCCTTGGGGTAGATCAAAGTCTGCTCAGAAGTCGTTGAAAGGAAGCAAAAGTGATTCTCTGAATAGATCTCTGATTTTGCTAATCCCCGCAGTTGCCCTCTCTCGTTGCCTCCCCCAGTTCCTGCCATGCGGTAGGCAGTACAGCATTTTGAGGGGGTGTTTAGGAGAATATGGAACGAACGTGGGTCGATGTTTTCTGCAAGCACAGGGCCCAGCATTTTCGGATAGTTGTGAACTCCCTACAGTTAATTACTGGGGCAATTCTAATCTTCAAGAGGGGTTTTACCAGGTCCTCCAAGGGCGGTACGGTAGGGGCCATGACCTTGCCAGGGGTCTGTCTGCCAGCAGCCCACTGGGTGAACAACTGTAGTTTGCCTGCCAAGTGATAGGATTCAAAGTCCGGGGCTGTCATTCCCCCATGGTATGTGGGTCTCTGTAGACTAGCGAGAGCTACCTGTCGGTGTCCAGTTCCCCATATGAAGGACTTTATAATGTAGTAGAGTTCTGTGAAAATCTATCTAGGTATCCAGAGGGGAAGCATTACAAAAAAGTATAAAAAACTAGGTAGGACTATAATTTTTAGGATGGCTTTCCGTCCAGCTACCGAGACTGGGAGGATTTTCCAAAATCTATGTGTGTCTTCAGTTTTCTGGTCCAGGTGAAGTGGCCTAGAGGTTCAGGGGGTTGTTTGCGCTGTATTTGAGTCATTGATTCTGGACGCAAATCCGGCGCAAACTTAATTCCATATTTATATTTTGGCGCATGTCTAGCACCAAAATATTGGAGTTAAAGTCATTTTTTGCTTGCGGAAAACTACCTTGCGCCAATGAGATGCAAGGTAGGCGATCCCGGGCAAACAATGACACAAAGGCCCTGGCGCCTTATTTATCCTCCAGTGCATAAATGGCGCACAGGAGGTAGGTGGGCCTAAATAATGGCGCTAAGCTTGCTTAGCGCCATTATTTAATGCCGTGGTCAGGGCAGGCGTTAGGGGAACTGTAGGCCCATTTCCATGGTGGCACACCATGGAAAGAGCCCACAGGTACCCTCCCCAAGCCCCAGGGACACCGCCACCCCCTCCAGCGGGACTGCGGAGGATGTGGGAGCCCATCCCAGGAAAGTGGAGGTAAGTACAGGGAAGTTTAAAAAAAAAAAATTTAAGTGCCATTGGGGGCCCTGAACTGGGACCCCTTCAATGGCACAGGGTGCAATGGCAATGACAGGTACGCTTGTCCCCTGTGCTGGCCATTGGGGTGGTGGGCATGACTCCTGTCTTTTCTAAGGCAGGAGCCATGTGGCATGGTAGGTTTAGCACCATGAAAGGACGCTTATCTGGTTAGAGTCATCTTTTTTACTCTAACCAGCCTAGTGTCATTTTTTGATGCTAAACAGCAATCTCCCATACCACCACCCCAGCCGGCTAACGTCATTTTCCCCAACGTTAGCCCACCGCCGGCTAGCATCATTTCATAAATATGGCGCCTGCCCAGCGTCCAAGAATGGCGCTAGCCATCGGTAAAAAATGTTATGCAAATCTGCGTTATTGCAGGTTTGCGTCAAAAAGTATAAAAATGGGCCTTAGTCCTTACACTAGCCCGGAAGGTGGTGGGATGTGTTTTGTATAACATATTAGTAGTCTGTTCATTGAATGCTGATTAATTTACAGGGTTAAACATTATTATTGTGGGGTGACAATATTGACTTCTTTAGTCAGAAGGGCACCTGGATGGCCGGACCAAGGGACTGGCTGAATAGCACCTCCCGGACGTCATTTAGAGCGATTAGGTTACATTAACGGTTTGGACGGGAGAGGTTCTATTTCTTGTCCTGGGGTTGGGGCGTTGGGAAATGTTCTTTTTAGTGTTTGTATTTGTTTTATAATGGGATTCCTGAGTCGGAAACAACACTTAGCACTAGTATACTGATCCCTACATGCAGCTCCTAGGTCACAAGGGTCCTTACCACATGGTGATCATCGTCCAGACATCCCGCTATCATGGCAACTAACTGCACCTATAATTTAATATCCTGGAATGTATGGGGAATACACACCATGTCTTAAAGGTAGAAGGCATTCTCATACTTAGGCCCATATTTATACTTTTTTAGCGTACTTTTTTGACGCAAAAGCGGTGCAAACTTCCAAAATACAATTGTTGCTGCAGTGCAAGTCTCAGAGAGCTGGTTTGGCAGTACTGGGGGTCCATGGTGGAGCCCCCAGGATGCATGGAATTGGCTCCCCAATACCAGATTTGGAATGAGGGGACAATTCCATGATCTTAGACATTTTACATGGCCATATTCGGAGTTACCATTGTGATGCTACATATGGGTATTGACCTATATGTAGTGCACCCCTGTAATGGCATCCACGCACTCACAAAGTCCGGGGAAATAGCCCTGAACTATGTGGGGCACCTTTGCTAGTGCAAGGGTGCCCTCACACTTAGTAACTTTGCACCTAACCTTCAGCAAATGAAGGTTAGACATATAGGTGACTTATAAGTTACTTATGTGTAGTGAAAATGGCTGTGAAATAGTGTGTGCACTATTTCACGCAGGCTGCAATGGCAGTCCTGTGTAAGGGGTTTGTCTGAGCTCCCTATGGGTGGCAAAAGAAATGCTGCAGCCCATATGGATCTCCTGGAACCCCAATGCACTGGGTACCTAGGTACCATATACCAGGGACTTATAAGGGGGGGTCCAGTATGGCAATTGAAATTGGTAAATGAAGTCACTGGCCCACGGTGACAAATTTAAAAGCAGAGAGAGCATAAGCACTGAGGTTCTGGTTAGCAGAGCCTCAGTGACAAAGTTAGGCACTACACAGGCATACAAATTAGGCCACAAACTATGAGCACTGGGTCCTAGCTAGCAGGATCCCGGTGAGACAGGCAAAACACACTGACATATAGGTTTTTATCTATGAGCACTGTGGTCCTGGCTAGCAGGATCCCAATGTCACAGTAAAAATACACTGACGCACACTCACAAACAGGCCAAAAGTGGGGGTAACCATGTACTTTGTCACAGATCCCATTCCAACATATAGATTCTGTGAGCGAACCCAAGGGCTGTTTTGTGGCTATTATTGGTAGGCTCAACGGAAGAGGCATCAATGTAGTGAACATTTATGGTCCGAATGCAGATCAAACAACATTCAGTCCAGGATATCTGCACAATTGTCTCCTTTCCTGACCAGGCATGCCGTCATTGGTGGAGGGGGGACTTCAATTGCGTAGTTGATCCCACACTTGATCAGTCCCATTCCCCCTTACAGGATTCCTCCATACACTGCTCCGCCTGAGTTTTCACGCTCTAGAAACCTCAAGGTCAAGACTATTCCTTCTTCTTCCCCTTGCACGCCACGCATATACAGCTCAACTCTTTCTTATGTACGGCAGATGCACATTCCATGGTCCATAATTTAGAATACCTCACCGCACCATATCCGATCTCAACTTGGTCCTTTTGAACCGGGGATGAAATAGACCATCCCCCAAGATTCCCACCTGGCGACTCAAACCTGAGTCCCTAAAGGACCCACATTTCCTGGAAGCAATTCGGGAGAGAATAGAAGTAATTTTTGCCATGAACTCTGGAACAGCTTCCTCCCTACAAGTAGCATGGGATGCATTCAAGGTGATACTCCATGGCCATTGTATGAGAGAATCAATGGGCATTCGTAAAACATTACTCTGAGAGACTGTTGACACTGAGCAAACACTAAAGGAAGCAGAACTGTATTGTCCTGAAAACACAGAATCCCACCAAACATTACTCAAAGCCAAAGAAGAAATTTATGCACTGAGAGACTCCGTTTGTTTGTTTTTAGAGCATACATGGAGAGATCTCACACAGATTGCAACCAAGTTTTCTACCTGCTAGCATGGCTAACTAATCCCACCAAGAGAGGTTCACACCCATAGTGGAAATAACCTCTCGAACCTGAGCCCTGCTTTACTCTCAGTCCGACATAAACAACTGCTTTGCGCATTATTATCTGGACTTATACATGAGAAGGAGCCTTCATGATTCCTCAGGCCTATGTGGCTTTCTCTCAAGCATAGACCTCCCCGTCTGACAGACGAGGAGGATGAGGGCTTGGGAACAGACATCACACTGCCTGAAGTATTGAGGGCAATTGAGGGACTGAAATGCATCAAAGTCCCAGGTTCTGATGGATTACCGGCTGCATATAAAACAGCATTGAAAAATGCCAAAAAAGAGTGGGAAACTAAATATTGGAACGCTCTGGTAGACGCTTTCCATGAAAAGGACTCAAAACTGTTTTGGAAACTAGTGGCAGAAAAAGGACATTCCCAAAATGTGGAGACCTACCCAGTAATCCAGCCAGAAATCTGGGTGTCACTTTTTGGAAATTTGTATAGAGCGGCTCAAACTAGCAGTATTAATGTTCCCTTATCAAAATCTGAGGGGCCTTTTATTTCTTACACACCAACTTCTGGGTCAGTTATATCATCTAATTTCGATCTGGACCTTTTTTCTTTAAAAGAAACAACCTTGGCTCTCCAAACATTACGCAAAGGAAAGGCTCCTGGGCTAGATGGTATCCCAGGCGACTTGTATTTGTCCCACCCAGAACTTGGTCTTTATGTCTAAATACACTCAGTAACGAGATTCTGAGGGGTGGCGCCCCCACATGGCAAGGAGCAATCATAGTCCCTGTTTTTAAAAAGGGGTCAAGGAAACTACCAACTAACTATAGACCAATAAGTTTAATTGATGTTAGTCAAAACGTTTTCTGTAAGCAGGTCTTGACTAGACTGCAGACATGGATAGAGGACTCTCAGATCCTTTCCGATCTTCAGGCAGGATTCAGGAAAGGGATGAGTACAATAGACCAGGCGTTTAGGTTTAATCTCCTTTGCTGGAAATACCTGACACTCAACAAGAGCCACTTGTATGTGGCATTTATCGATTTAAAAGCTGCTTTTGATATGGTCCCACGGGACTTATTGTGGAAAGCTCTGGAGACCTACCAACTTGATAAAGAATTGCTGAGATTGATCAGGTATCTCCATGAGGGTACTTACGCCCAGATACACTGGTCTCAAGGTGTAGATCTGACAGAAGCCATACCCATTGATAGGGGGGGTCAGACAGGGGTGTGTTTTGGCTCCCACACTGTTTAACCTCTTTATCAATGGCGTGGTAGATCAGCTGATGTACTGTAATGACGATGCCCCGAAGTTAACAGGAGTCCCTGTCCCTATCTTAATGTTTGCGGATGACACTTTATTGATTTCAAGAACCTCAATGGGCCTTCAAAATGAACTTGATGCTTTTTCAAATTTCTGTACCAAGAGGGGCCTTGAAATAAATCCAACTAAGACCAAGTTTATGGCCTTTAATCCGCACAAGTCATTTAGGGGGAAAATGACTATAGCAGGACAATTGGTAGAGAGAGTTAGTCAATTTGACTATCTGGGGATCAGACTAGCGGATGACCAACAGTGGTCGGCACAGATTGGGAAGAGTTTGTCTGTCCTCTGACAGAGGTCAGTAGTGATAGGGAGGAAAATTTCTAATATCTTGGAAGGAGAGATCTCACCTGCCATTACAGTATATAAGGCAGCGGCAATGGCTGCTTCAATTTATGGTGCTGAGCTATGGGGGTATTGTAATTCCAGAGGTTTGACAACGGTAGAAAACCGCTTTATGCGTAATGTTTTGCAGTTGCCGATGAGTACCCCTCTCATACCCCTTAGATTTGATTTAGCTCTAAACGAGATCCATAATGAAATTGCCCTAAGACCTCTTATGTACTGGGTCCGTCTTTGGACATCCGAATATCTGACCACCTATCAAGCAGCAGCAGCTGAGCTTTCAGCGGATGGTGGTGCATTAAAAATTCCTTGGTTTAAACATATCAGAGATATGAGCCAATTCATCAAAATGGAGGAGGTGTGGAGAGATCCTTGCAATCTAACCAAGGAAGCAAAGGCACGCATAAGACGGTGCTACTGGGAGACTATCTTGGTGCGTACTTGGACCAAAAAGGCCCAGGGTAGTAAGACACTTCAGTTTTTAGATCATAAATGTAGTCCCAAGTTTGAGGCCTATCTGGACAATATAAATCCCCCTATATCAAAACCCTTTTTATCAAATTTAGGCTAGGGATTCTGCTACTCAAGACATTTACTGCAAGGTGGAGTAAGGAGGATTATAACTCAAGTTTTTGCCATTTTTGACATGAGCAACCAGAGACACTTGCACACTTTATGTTCTTTTGCCCCAGATACTTGGCTTCTAGGAAGAAGTGGATTATTCCTCTTTGTAGATCAATGGGGATAAGAAAATACAATACATCCTTACGAATTCTGGTGAGCGATACAAGCGACAAGGTAGTTCTTGCAATCGCAAGGTATCTACAATGTGCATGGGCTATAAGAACCAGAGGAAATTCTGTTGACTGATTGGCATAGCCATAATTACTCTAGGCAAAAGTAGATTATTAAGTGAAATCAAGATAGAAAGGCTTAGCTTTTTAAAAACTTGATGTTAGTCCTGTATTGTTGTCATAATTCTGTGTTTTAATAACTTATTCTAGACCCAATTACTCCAGGTAGAAATAGACTACTAAGTGGAATTAAGATAGATAGCCTCACAGGATTCTAAAACTTGATATCTGTCTTGTATTGTTTTTATAACTGTGTGTTTTAATAATTTAACTTAGAAGAAATTGTAGGGCTTTTTAATGTTTTATGTGGAACCCTTCGTTTTATCACTTAACAATTCTACTGTATGATTATGGTATGCTGCTTATTGGATACTTTTATTGCTTTTAGCCAAAATAAAGTTATTTATTGATTACCGGCTGAATTCCATGCTGCATATGGGGTGGAACTTGCACCCAGACTGGTTGACCTCTACAAAGCTGCAAAAGAGACGGGGGAACTTCCACAGACAACCAAGGAAGCATTGGTTGTGCCCCTCCTGAAACCAGGTAAATCAGCTGCAGACTTTAAAGCCTACCGACCACTGTCAATTCTAAATATAGATGATAAACTCCTGAGCAAAATACTAGCTAATAGATTGCTTCCCCTTATGACCAAGCTAATTCACCCGGATCAGGCAGGCTTTATGCCAGGGCGGAACACAGCGGTTAACGTACGGTGATTGCTGACGCTCCTGGAAGCCACCTCATATGATAAAGAAACTGCTGCTATCTTGGCAATTAATATAGAGAATGCCTTTGACAGCTTGGAGTTGGAATATCTATATGCTGTCATGCTTCATATGGGGCTGGGACAATCCTTTGTAGACTGGACGTGTCTCCTATACACTGACCCTGTCGCCCAGGTCTGCATGGGACACCTAATATCAGATAGCTATGCAGTCGAAAGGAGCACGCGCCAGAGGTGTCCTCTGTCGCCCCTGCTATTTGCAATAACAATGGAACAACTTGCACACTTGGCACGCTCGGGTACCGCCTACAGAGGTCTTCAGGTGGGACTTACTACCGAGAGAATAACACTGTATGCAGATGATGGCCTACTTTTTCTTAGAGACACTGAGAATGATCTCAATGGGGCCAGAACACTGCTGGAGACTTTTAGTAGATATTTGGGTCTTAAATTAACTGGCGGAAAACCTGTCTTTTCCTACTGTGGGAGAGGCCCAACCTGCCGTTCTGGGAGTCATATCTGGAGGTATAATGCTGGGTGTCCCTGATAGGGAGAACTCAGGATCCGAATCTGACCCCTTCTCGTCCAGCTCCTGGATCGAGAGGACTGTCCAGAGCTGGAACCACTCAGAGACCCCACTGCCTTGACGACTCTCTGTGTCTTCTGTTGTTTCTCATTGTACGATGGTGCTGTTGGAATGTTTGGTGCGATGTGCCAAAGGTGGGGCAGTTTGCGCCTCTCTGGCCGAGATTCCCCCTGGGGCTGGCCCTTGGCAGTTGGTCTATCCAGGGCCAAATGTCTGTTGGACATTGGAAAAAATCCACACCATCAGGAGTGATGACTCATAGGGGGTGGGTATTGCCTGGAGTACAAGATTCCTATCTCTTGTAGATTCTTTTTTGCCTTCAGGAACAATGCCCGTTGTCACTGGACCTCACGGGAAAAGTCAGGAAAAATCCATGGTAAGCGATCATCATTGTCAGGCTTGTTTCAGGATGTGATCTCGATCCTTGTAGTAGAGTAGTCGAGCCACTTTGGGGCCTGGAGAGGCCCCTGGTGGTTAAGATCTTGGGGTCACTCTGTGGGAACGTTCCAGTGTGAAAAAAGAGGATAGACCTTCAGGAGCCACCTCTCTAGGAATGTCACCATGTCAGCTCCCTCGATCTTTTCAGGAAGCCGAACTACGTGAAAACTATTGCAGCATTTCCTGTTCTCTGTATTTTCTGCTCTGGCTTCGGCATGCCCTGTTCTCAGTATTTTTTGCTCTGGCTTCAAGGAGCTTTAGTTGTGTTTCCATGGTAGTGAGCTGCCCAATTACCGTGTGTAGCTTGGGGGATTTTTCTGTAATGTCTCTTTCTGTGGCTGATGCTCTTTCAGCTAGTGAACTGTGCTTGTCTCATAAATGGCCAAGATCGGTGCCAAGAGTGGCATTTTTAGTTTGGAGTGCCTCATGTGAGGCAGTGAATGGCTTCTAGGGTGTCTTGCAATGTCGGGGTCGATGTAGCGCTTTTGGGGCCAGTTTGTTGATCGCCTTCTGACAGTATGTCATCCTCATCTGGATGCACCATCCCCCTCATATTTTGGTCTCTTTTGCAGGTATATTTACCCATGTCGGATAGTGATACAGGATTAAGACACTACACGTGTTGTTATGGAGCAATTGTTACCACCCTTGTAAGGGAAAGGGCGCTCTGGGCACCACAGGAGGGCAATGGAAAATCACAGAGTTCGAAGAGGGGCCGGCCGATGTTCACTCAACAGCTTGCGAGTGTCTGTGGGGCATGGGATGTTCAGGTGATGCAGGGGTAGCGTATTGTGAGATTCTCAAGTGGCTGTATGTTGATGTCTCAAGGGAGCAAGCTATTACACATGGACCAAGATCAGGGCTGGGGAGGGTTGGTGGTCTTCTTGGAGCTGTTTGGTTGAATTCCCCCCCCTCCACCAATCGCTGGTCTTGTAAGTCCTTTATTTGGTGAGTCCCTTCTTTGGTATATGATTGTGTATTTATGATTGGGGTCTCTCTTCCCTGGGCCCTGATTCATAATGTGATAGAAGGTTATAATCATTGCAATATGTTAGCGGTGGAAGCAGTCACCAGAAGATTAGGAGGGGGGCCAGGCCCCACAGAAGCAGGTTTCGACCAATCACAGGGCCCCGTGGGAGTCGCAGTAGGTATTCCAGAGGGAGGGGGCCCTCCCGTTCATTGCACCTATATTTCAGGACCCAGCGGGGCCCGCCCGCAGCACCTGTCTCATCTCGGTGGGCCACATGGGCCCCAGCATTTGTAGCAGTGCTCTCCCCAGCTAGGCTGCCCATCGTAGCTCCTCAGTGCACAATCCTCAGTGGTGGTCGCGGTGTCTCTGGTTGTTACTGGAGGGAGACTCCAGTCGGGCCGCTCAACTCCGCTTCGCTGCTGCCCAAGGTGTCAGTCCTCCAATCGTTGCAGGACAGGGTGGGCTCACCGCCATTTGGTCTGGCTGGTGTTCCAAATGGCAGCCACCATGTTGACTGTGTCACCGCCGCAGGCTTGGGTGTAGTCATGGGTCCGATGCGCGCACTGGTGCACCAGTGGATCTCATGAGGCGCACCCTGGTGTTGGGGGGGTTTGGATTTGGGCACCTGTGAGAGTAGGAATTACATATGGTGGGCGAGATGATGTTAAATGGGGCCTGGGCCACCGAAGCTCTCAAGGAGTCCTCTCACTCCTTGCGCTGCTGGCCACCTACTTTCATACTGCAAAACCTATGAGGGAAAGCAAAAAAGTATGGGGAAACACTACCTCAGCGTGTCAGGTCTAACAACAGTGCTCTAATACTTCCTAGCTAGGTTTACTCCAGTGTACTAATATACACAGACATACATTGTCAGGAGATTACCCATTAAATCAAACTTCTAAAGGAGCAGATGCCTTTTACCCAGCTCCCTCCAACAGATGCATGCTCAGATGCGTGCTCAGACTTTACTGATTGTCTGAACCCTGCATCCGCTAGGGGGGAAGGGGAATGGGAATAGACAAAGAGAGACCGCCTGCAGATCCAGTTCCAGCCTGTGTTTCCCACTTGAAGATAGGATATTTAGTGTGTGCTTCTGTAACCTGCACCTTTCTTCTTATTGGGATTTCTTTAAAGGAAGGACCTGCAGTCGGATGATAAGAGCATAGATAAGTACATTCCTACTGTGCAGTCAACTGCTCAGCCATTCACATTCACCCAATTCTATCATTCTTGTAACCTTGATCTTTTGAGAGACTAGCCTCTCTCTAAGAGAACAATGTTAACTTAATATCTTATTTTCTCCAGGAGTCAATAGTATCAAAGGTTCTCTGGAGAACAGTCCAAAGGTTCACAAATATACAATCTACTAATGTCTTTTACAGGAAACGAAAACTCCTTCTCAAGGTTCAGTTTTCTCAATCACAGCCTCTAGGAATTGAGCACTGAGGTTTGTCTCTGAGACTGGCAAGTCTGCAAGGCGAAGAGTTTTCAATTTATATGTACATATATATATATATTGTCAGGTCTGGAAATCATACAAAAGGATTCCTTACTGCAGTTGCTTGAAGTTCTATTAAGCCAAAACGAATTCTCCTCAGAAAGCCGATAGCCAGTTGTTGGAAGAGTGCTGACCACACAAAGATTTGCGGCCACCATCTTGAGTGGCAGTCAAACCTGAAGAAGCCAGTTCTAAGAACAGCCTCCGCAAGAGCCACTGGGAGTGAGGACACCGCTGCAACCAACGTGGGTACAAGGAAAAGGTAATCGCTTTTGCTGAGGGAAGATCTTAACAACACTGGCAATAGTTTTCCTGACATACATAGACTGCCAACCCCTGAGCTGATCAGCTGTTCTTGACGAAGCAGTAGTCTAGCAGCGGACAGACTGTTCCCCTGATTGTGATGTTTATCAAAACAACATAATATGGTGCTATCTCCCATGCAAACAATGTTGTTCCTTCCTACAGTTATGCATCTAATATTGCATGCTATCTCAGAAAATCTCCTCTGTATTCCTAAAACCCAGCATGAAAAGCTGACCTTGATCCAAAAATTCAGATTGTTGCCATTCTTTTTTCTTTTGAATAACTGTCTGCTTACTTTCCATCCTCTGTTTGTCTCCTCTCTTTGAGCATAGCCTACTATAAGTCACATGCATGTTTGCCTTAATCACTATTATTCCATTTCTGGAAACTGTCCACACTTTATTTTAAAGATCACAAGTACTCCTTCATTGGGAGTCATACCCCTGCAATCTAACAACATCTAATCTCAGCTAGCGTATTAGTTAACCCCACTACTCATTGTGAGAAATCACATCACTTCCCCCAATGATCACGTCTAACCCTATCAATTTAATCTACCACAATGAAACTGGAGCAAATGCATGGAATTCTGTCCTTCAGTGCACAGTCCTAATGCCAATAACTTAGTTAACCACGAGTTCCAGAGCAGCATGATGTCCAGCGTACAGCACTTCAATGCCTTATCAGGGGTTGTTAGTGCTATATAAATGAAATTACAATACAATAAAGACAGTGTTAACAAATACTGTAAATATGCTTTTGAACATGCCCCAAAGCTCTAGGGTTATTACCACACGTTTTGTCCAACAATTTAACATTACTCTGCACAGCATCCAATATAACAATGGCAAAGCAGTGCCATAATACTTCCAAGCATGGCGTGACACAATACTACTGCTTCCTCTGGAGAGGCTGGAGGACAATACTGACCAAAAGTAGTTTAGTGAGTTATCATGTGCAAGTACAGAAAATGTTCCTATGTGATCAGTAGCAACATGGAGCAGAAGTTGTAGTGACATTAGCCGTTAGCAGCATGTTAATGCATATAATTTTTTTGTAAACATAGGCAAGCCAACATAAGCACCTCGTGTTTTGAAACAAACTCTAGAGATCTGAGAAGTTTCAGACATCCCGGACCACCATCATCTTAAAAGAGTAAGCAGCCTGAGATGGTTTCTAGGCTGGCCACAACGCCTAAGAGGCATTCCAGGTGTCAAGAGTGAATGTGCTGACAAATAGAGGGAATGATAAGCCTATGAAAAAGGATCAGGACCCACACCCTTATAAAAACATTGAAGCGCTATTGAAAAACCTCCATAAAAAGTTTAAATCTATTGAATGCAAGGTTCTGCAAGAACTCAATGCGATCAAGGAAAGTGTTACCACTGTAGAGCAAACTAGTAATGCTGCTTTAAATGACCAAGAGGGAAAAAGGGGCCATAAAATGATTGCCTCAGGACAGTTAGTACACACACTTGATCGGCCCGTCGCAGTAGTATATGCCAACAAAATACAGGCACCAACAACAGTGCCAACAGAGAAGTTAACACCTAACTATTAACCGCTGTGGGGGAAGAAAATCCTGGAATGAGAGCTGAACGGGCTGAACCATGTGCACTAGAACTAGATAACTTGCATTCAAACCTCCCAGGAGCGGGTGACGACATATGCTTAGCATTCAGCAAGGATAAACGATTTAGTTTCAACTGCTAATACGTTTGCCCCCCCTCCTCTCTAACCTTGATGATTTAGACTGATGCCAGGCGAACAAAATTGAGAGGGAGGACAGGCTACAGGGGGTGGCACAGGAAATAGACTGACGGGCTACAAAATTACAGTAAAGCCTTTGTGCTTCACAAGGACGATATATTTTAGAACCTGGAACATAGAGGGATTACATCTAAGTTAGATAACGGAAATTGGTTACATTTTACACTTACTGCAGATCTGTTGTGTTTTCAAAAGACGTGGCATATGGAAACGTTTGTTATTAATGGCTTTGTGTCTACCGTTACTCCAGCCATCCCCTTGGCTCATGGACAAGCCAAAGGTGGCTGAAACGTTTTCGTCTCAACTCTAGCTTCTGTGACCATAGTTAAGAACTTTACTAGTTCATCTTTTTTGGTTGACCTTGTGTATACTTTTGCTATACTTTTTATGACTTAAGACGATTTCATTTGTTGGTTGCAGTGTCCTTTACAAATTCTTGCTCGCTAGTGGTCAGTTCTGCCTTTTTCTCCCTCTTTTTTCTGTTTCAGAGCAGTGACCAACTACCGTATTATTCCACTTTGGTTTCTTTATCTTTTGTTGTGACGTACTATTTTTGTTATTTCTTTGGTGCTCCCCTTTCACTGTGGATGTTTTAGGCTGGTAGCTGCCTGCAGCATTCCGTTTCTCCCATCTCCTCCCATGTTGCTGACATTTTTTGGGGCTTTATTCCAGTGCTGTCCTCGTTTACATCTGGCTCCTAAAATATGCTTATTTCACAAAAGATAAATCCGGTCATTTAGCTCACTGCTCACGAATGCCCTTTTTGGTAGAATGTAGCTAATCCTAGAAGCAATGATATGAAACTTGCTTAGCCTCACATCGCATCTCGAGTCTCTGTCTCCAGTGCGCCTCCCTGCCAGCACTCACAAATTCTCACACAGGGCATTGCTTATGTCCTTTATTGGGGCCATAATTCTTCTCAGGCTGCTCTGCTCATTGAAATACGAGGCAAGAATGCTTGCAAGACTTTTTATTTGTTAAAATAAAAATAAAATACTTTTCCAGACTTATTTTCCAATTTCTGTTCGGACGTTTACACGACACAAGGTAGTGCAGTCATCTCGTCTCCTCAATGGCTTGTGATGTCTGATGTCAGTATCCGCCAGTGACCACCAAAACATGACCGGAAAAGACAAATTTATGAGACAGAGTTGACCAATTTATGTGGCAAGAAAAGTGCAGTTCTGAATTTACCGTGCCAATAGCTCTAACTCAAAAGAAATGTGAGACCTATTGCATTTCAAATGCTTGTTTTCAGTTAGTGCTTTTGTGGACTGCCATGAGTGGTCTTTAATGGTAAAATGCATGAGGTTGTGTGGGCGCTCGACAAAGAACTAGGCAAATTCATGAAAGCGATTATTGAAGAGTATTTACTCATTTGGGTAGGATATTTTAATTCTCAGTCCTTGTGCCCATTCTGCAATAGGCATATGTGACATACTGACACCTTAGGTAACAGCCAGGCACATTTTCTTTATAATAGCTATGGAGACAGTATAAACGAATTACAACGCAAATATCATTTACATTTCTTGACACAGAGCGAATCAGCCTCTTTGTCTATGTGGGATTAGCTCCCACATCGACCATGTCATGCCTTCAGCAAACAGGGGTATTTTTTTTTAATTTGCTAGTTGTTGATGTTAATTATTTTAGTGACCACCTGCCACTCACACTAACCTTGTTATTATCAACTCAGACCTCCGATCAAGGGTCCACGAACCAGCTCTCCTTGAGCCTAGGGTGAAAAGCAATAAGGCAGACTTAATAGTATGTACTGAAATAGCCCCCCCCCACCCAAGAGGATGCCACCCTTTATAGGATCACCTCTGGCATCTCAGATAATTTTAAAAAGTCTAATTCCAGACCTAAAAACAAATGTATGGGTTAGTTTGACCGTCATTGTACATTAGCAAGCAAGAAGGCCCTTCAGCGAACTCCAAGGGATAACGGGGATATTAAACTACTTAGGCTAAACTGTACACAGGCTTTATGCCTTCACAAGAACGAAATGAGAGAACAAGCATGGGTTAGCCTGGATCAGGCAGCGCAAACTAAAAATAATGTACTCTTTTGTAAAATAGTTAATTACCCGTTTTTGAAAGATAATGCGGGTCCAAGAGTGGAAATGGTGGTCTCTCCTTCAGATTGGATTGAACACTACAAAAGCATTTTTAATACACAGATTAACCAGCCAAACAGTCCCGGCAATAACATCAAAATATTGCTGCTAATACTTCTACAAACTATTAGTTTAGAGGAAGTGTTAACTGCCATCTTCAAATTAAATATTGACGCAGGTCTTTATTGCTGTGGGCCAGGGAATTCTACTTCAAACTTGGTTTGATTCCATTACTGTCCCAAAATTTGAATAAGGGGACGGGGAATCCAAAATGTAATCGTCCGATATCCCTCATGGACTCCTCTACCAAAATTATGGGGAAAAGAATACTAGACAGACTGGACTCCAGGGTGTCTGAAAATAATGTGTTAACTGACACCCAGTCCAGCTTCAGGAAGGGCATAGGAACTACGGAGCAGTGTACCAATCTCAATCCTATAATCAGTAACTACACCGTAGCCACATAGGGCCATATTTATCTCTGCTTCGGAGATTTGACCAGTGCCTTCGATCTGGCACATCACACCAAATTTTGGCAGGCCTTGAAGGAGATGGGGACACACAGGGGTATAGTTTCACATTTGTCCTAGATGCATGCCTCCATGACATCTTGTGTTAGATATGGGATAGAGGGAGAGTGTACCTCAAATGTTGGTGTCTCTAGAGGAATTAGACAAGGGTGCCTCTTAGCCCGCATCCTCTTTTCTCTTTGTACAAACGGGAATGATAAAATGTTTCAGTATTTATATGCTGACCCTCTGAGAATAGGATCCTGCCCCACCCCAGTACCCCTATATGCTGACGATGCAGTCTTATTGTCCAGAACTGCCAATGGCCTACAAAAACTGATTAACGGCTTTGTCATATTTATGGAGCAAAAAGACCTTTGATTTAACTTGTCTGAGACATTTACCTTGGTGTTTGGGAGAGGGAGGTGGGAGAAGAAAGTGCAGTGTGTGAAGGGTTGTAAACTGGAGGAAATCCAGAACTCTCACAGTGTGGTTCTCGGAAATCACATATAGACCTGGTGAAGTCTAAGTTCATCAGATCTTTTGAGGCCCTGTTTAGGTTTTCAAATAAAATTGGTAACATACCTATACAGGAGATGTTGATACTGTATAGGAGTAAATGTAGTTCATTGGTAACTTACGAGGCTCCCCTTTGGGGAATGATGGGTTTTACCATCTTGCAAACCCAGGAAAATTCCTTCCTACGTAGGCTTCTTGCTATTCCCCAGATTGTCCCTGCTTTTATCATTCATAAATAATTGAATATGTCTTACTTAGAGGACAAAGTGGATTGGAGTGTTATAAATGAATGGTTCGGTGTTTGGAGTAAAGAGGGTATGAAATTCACGCGAGATATAATTACTGACTGCCTTGCGCTTGAGAGGGCCTGTCCAGCAGGGGCTGCAGGGTTACCTTGTTATGGCACAGATTCACAAAAAAGATTTTAACTCAAAAGCTTGCGTTTAGGCATCCTACACCATCTAGAGGCCATCCCGAAAAGTGAAGCTTGGTCTATAAGGGCCAGCTGTATCAAAGTACTGTTTTGCATTTCTTAAGTAGAACATTGAAAGAAATTTGCTATTCAAGAAATGGAAAATGGTATGTAAGAAAATAGCGATTCCCTAATAGCTATTCCCACAGATTCGCAATTGCTATTAGGGAATCACTATAAAGAAATGCATTTCCTAAGTCCTTATTAGGGAATCGCAAATTAGGAAATGTAAAGCTAAGGGTGCAGAGGGCCTCAGCCCCCTTTGAGGCACCCAAAAATGTAATTGTGCACATATGAAGTGCCTTAGGGCATATGTGAGTTACATGACACTTTTAAAAACGCATTCCTATATCCCCAGTTCGCATTGCGGAAATGTAAGATACATGTGCATAGGGAATTGCAAATAGAAATTCCCTATTTGCAATTTCATATTTAGGGAATCGCAAATTGCGATTCCCTAATCAGAGTCGCAATTTTAGGGAATCATTAAAAATTGTGATTCCCTAAAATGGGACTGCAATGCCTTTCATACATCGTGAAAGGCTATTTTGCATTCACAAACGGTGGAATTTTGTAGTTTGTACTACTTGCGAATGTAAAATATTTTGATACATCTGGCCCTAAATCTTCCCCTGTGATGTGAAATCTAAACAAAACACTATGAATGTCATTCTGTTTTGTAAATTGTATAGTGGTATAAGAAAGTTTTTTTTAATGATCTTTAGTTGAACAAGAGAAATTTTTAACACATCAGGAAGCTTTTTTGTGAAACTTGAGACAGAGTATGGGTGTTATTTTATTTCCTCTTTTATGCCATTTCCCAGAGGGAGATATTAACTGTGTGTAACAGAACTGGCATATGAAAAAGTCTAATAAGAGTTCCTGTAAATGTCGGATGGTTAACATCTTGTTTACTTTGTGACTTTGCTTAATACTTAATTTGCTGGTCTCTCAAATAAACGAGATATTAGCGTCTAGTTAAGTAATTTGTGGGGTTTTATGTATGTACGTCAAAATAATTTTGCACATTGTTTTCACGTTATACTCACATGTGACATGCTCAGCAAACTATTTTTAGGACTTTGCCTATGGTATAAACCAGTGCTTAATTTGTAAATAAAAAGGTGCCAGTGCCAAAGCCCTCCTCTTAAACACGCAGCTGCTGTAATTAAATGTGCGAACACGGAATACTGAGGCGGTGTAATACTGAAGCCGCCTTGGGCCTCTTCAATCCATTTACAGCCACCCCCTGCAGCTCACTCTTGCAGCCTTCTACTTTCTCCCTTTCATTTTTCCCTTCCTCCGTCTTTCCCATGTGTATTTTGCTCGCAGCAAATGCTTGAGGCAGAAGATTAAGCCCTGGCCCTCAAAAATAAGTGCCAGTGTTCGGCACCAGAAACAACAAGCTCAAATTAAGCACTGGTATAAACCATTTACAAAACTTGAAAGTGAAAGCCTATTTGGTTTCGCGGTATAGCACCATTTTCTTTTAAATGATGAAATGTGTCGTCATGTTTTGAATATTGTTTTTTTTTAATCTCTTTTATGGATTGTATAAATTTGAATAAAGATTATTTTGACTGACTGCATATAACTATGTCAGAGATATACTAAGAATGGATTCAGTAAAATCAATCATAATTTATGCATTGACTTGTACCAAATGTATTGGTTTTGCAAACTGATGTACTAAGAAGTTGGTTCACAAAATACTGAATCGAGGTGGGTTGCAATTCATCCTGCCTAACAAATATTTAATGAGGTAGGTTGCAAGATGCGGCCCACTGCGGTTTGCTGCCATCAGAGAGATGGTGGCCTGCTGGGGTCATCAGACCACCATGTCTATCATTGCTTTTAAATAAAGCAATCTTTTTTTAAATGCATCTCCTTTTACTTAAAGAAAATTGTGATGCATTAAAAAAAAAAAAAAAGTTTCACAAACGTTTTTTAGGAGTCTCAGGAACCACTTCTCACTCCTAAAAATATGTTTTTTAGCATTCACAAAGCGAAGTGGTCCTCTGGAGACCACTTCCTGACTGTGAATGGATTACCAACTCCTTTGAGGTGTCGGCAAAATATGATTTTTTTGTGACCAGATTTTGATTGCAAAACATTAATACATACCATGAAGAATCAGTAAATGGAAGGACACCCTAAACACAACCCTGTCAACTACCAATTCAGTTTGGTTCCTAAACCCACTTAATGAATCGAAAACACTTCTCCTATAGCCTTAGAACCCGCCGTAGCGGGCTCTACCGGCTATTAAAAGCCCGCTCCCCGCGTTAAATGCCCAAGCCGAAGGCGAGGGCATTTAACAAGGGAGAGGGACTTTAATAGGTGGTAGAGCCCGCTACGGCGGGTTCTAAGGCTATTAGAACATTCTGCCACTCAGGGCAGAATGTTCTATTAAAAAAAAAAAAAATGTTCACGGAGCCCGAGGGGATTAAAATCCCCTCGGGCTCCGTGAGGCCTTCTTCACAGCTGTTGCTGTGAACAAAGCGAACATTGGAATGTTGGCGCTGCGGGCTTTTACCGGCCAGTAAAAGCCCGCAGCACTCCATTGTTTTCAATGGAGCCCCCAGCATTCCAATGTTCTAATAATGATTAAATGACTTTAGGACATTTGAAAAAGGGTCTTGTCATTTGCAGACCCTCTGATTTACCATATCTAAAGCTTAACGGTAAAACATTTTGTACATTTGGCCCTTGGGTCCTTTCTGTTGATTTTATTTCAATTGGCAAGTATTTACACCCTGCTTGTGGGTGAAGGTAGGTTTGTGGTTTATGTCCACCTGAATGTTGTCTATGTCCACCTGCATTTTGTGTTGAAATGTTAAATACAGCCACACCTGTATTTTTTGGGGGGGCATTAAAAGAAATGCACAATTCACATCTATTCTGTAGGGTGTATGATTGTGAGCTACTTTATTTCAAATTGATGTCTAACTAATTGCTAGCTTTTAATTTGTCTCCTTTATGAGCAGAATGCCCCTGGTATGAATACCGATAGGGAATCGGTGCTGGCAAGATGCAGAGATAGGACCATCTAGGGGTAGATAACCTTTTGGCGAGACTCTCATGGGGCACATTCTTAGGAAACCTGGTGCTTGTAAGTTAGGGAATGTCAAAAAATGTGTCTTGGGACTGGAAAAACATAGAGGGAAATACATGGAGGCATTGTGTTGTGAAAATCTTGGCACTAGTCTAATGAACAAAAGGAACTAGGTGAGAGGGGGGCAGATTAGATGCAAGTAAAAGAAAACAGGGAAATAACAGAGATAGATTTTGGCTCTGATAAAACCTACCACAGGAACAAAACCCTCCAGCAAATATCAAAATAATTACAGACACCAAATCACAAAGAATGATGCTCAGTAACATTGGTGGAATGACATTTAAGACAGATAAGGTGTAGGCGGCACTTAATTTGTAATAGAATGAGTACCATACCTAAAGCTGTGCTGAGACGCCCACAGCTGAAGCACTTAAATGTTGGTGCCCAGAATACTAATGCTGATAGTCTTAAATCCACCTCATGCCTCTTTCATCCACTGCCAGACACTCCCTGGTCCTTTATCTCACTCTTGCAGGTTCCTGCATTCTCCCTTTGTCACACTTTTCCTTCTTTCTCTTGCTCCGATTTTTTAATTTGGGTGCTTTTGCCTCCCTTGCTTACAGTCAATATCTGATGTAGACAAATAGGTGCAATGGCCCCCTACCAGCAACCACTGGCTCACATGAAGCACGAGATAGATGGCAGCAAGACCCAAACAGCCCCTTTTGGCAGATACCCACACATGACCATATTAACACTGCAGAGAAATCACTGTATAAAACTACAGTACTACAACACACACATGCACAACGTCGAGGGGAAGGCAAAAAGCCCATTGGTTGGGGAAACCATCTGTGGCAGACATCCATCTTCCCCCAAGAACCTACAGAGGCCAAGGAATTAAAAGAAACCTGTACTATACATAAAACATCCAATGGTATAATATAGCATACCTTTTTTTGTCAATTATTCCAATAAATGTGCAAACACTGCACTGTCTTGATCTCTCTCTTTTGTACTTTTCATAAAGTGTGGGTTGAATACAAACATTTAAATACATATGGAAATGGCTTAGCATGTTATACTGGTTAATAGTGCATCAAGACTTAATCGCTAGTTCACTTGTCTTTTTTAGCTTCCCCTATGATTATCATCTTAAGTCATGCACATCTTGAGAGTAGATTAATTTGTTTTAAGATGATTCACACTTTAATGAGTGATTCCAATTAAGGGCCTCATTTAGTCATTGTTGGTTAAGGGACGTCTGCTAAAATGTTCAGGCGTCCTGACTAATAACCTTTTCTGTCCCCAAGTTAACCAGAGTGCAGTTGAAGGCCAGTTCCTGATGGTATAGCTGCCAATGTCACTCAATAGGCTTTCCTAGTGCCAACAGGAATGGTGATGGAGGGGTTGCCCGATTAAGGGCTGCCCCGGCAATATCATTCTCTCTACTGGACCTTCTGGCTGCAGCCACCATTGAAACCATGGCAATCCCAGACAGAAAAAATCTTTTAAATGTGCCCATGTTATGGGTCGTGGGTATGGACCCCTGCTTTGGGAGCAGGGTGCATGCAGGTCTGTCTACAACAATGAATGGTGACAGAACATCTGCCATGCCACCATAGCTCTGCAGTCTTTTTGTCATTGTATTTTGCCAAAAGTGGTTAACCAAGCTATTTCAAGCAAGAGCTATCCACCTGAACAATAGCCAGCTTTAGATTTGGAAACCTGGCCTTTGCCAGTGTCTGCCACAGCAGCATCAAACCCTAAGTCATCCCACAGAAAAGCAGAAGAGTGTTGGTTCCATCAGAATGGTGATATATTGCAAAATCGACAGGTGGTGTTTAAAGCCCCTTTTAAAATGCCAAGTGTATGAGCTATATACTTGCCGACTCACTAACACTAACTTGTAAACCAATGCACATCAGCAAAGGCAGCTCAGTGTTGCAAAGCGTAGATTGTGTAACATTCATGTTTCTTTCTTTTATTTTAGCAGATGACATGCCAGAATTTCAAAATCTTTCACTCGGATGCAAAAGTTGCGACAGAAATCCTGCAGGTGTGTGTCTACATTTTTATCTTTTAACTGTGTATTGTGTTTATAGTTCACACAGATCCAGTAGCAGGGTCTTTTTTCTTCTAGAAATAGCATGCAGATTAATTGTTCATTTTACTTGTAGTTCACTGAAATATTTGCAAATATATACACAACATTTCTTGTACATTGCACCACTGTCACCATTGGACCATCATATCAAACCAGAGCATACTGTGCAACACCACACCTCCTCTTGCTTTTCACCACACCATAAATCACACTATATCCCATCACAGTATTCACTGTGTCACCTCATCTTGCAAAATATGTCAAGACACCTTAGCATAGGACACACCATTCCGCCAAACACCACTACACATGGGACACCACATACCGCCACGACGAACAATAACATAACTTCCAGTTCCTTTCAGCACTATTTCTTTACATCGTATCATAACGTAGAGGGGCAGAACTTTACACCTGACATATCCAAACAACACAGACTCCACAGCTTGCAAAATCATATAACAAAATGCCATGCCGTACCACACACCAATTTGCTTTCTTTCTTGCATCATACCACCTGTATAACTCCCTACTACATGACTTAACCCATCGTCAAACTCTTTACACCTCAGTAAAGCTCACTGCGACACCTGTCTTTCAAGGTCTAACTGCATACATTTTTAGGGTTGGCTTGACAGCTCAGCTTTCAATAGAACATATATGATCAATCTAAAGAACAAGTAACACTTATTCTGGTGGATATTCAATCCAAACACAGATTCCTCATCTAGTGAATATCCTGAAGTGCCAAACTGGATCAGGAAACTCATAAAGCAGTGCTCCTGTATATCAGTAGGTAGCTTTGTGCGACTCCGAGCCAACTTTGTCTGCGTATAAATGGAATGGCTCAGATCAAAATGTCCTGCAGGACCAAACGGGGCACAATGCCATCCTGATAAACCTGCTTGTCAAGGAAATAGTGGATACTGAATGTGTGCACTGATGCTCGGGTAGCAGCTTGACAGATATCCAGGACAGGCACTTCATGTGCCAATGCAGAGGTAGTAGCATTGACTCTGGTGTACTGAGCACTCAGACCATCTGGAGACTACTTCTTAACCAATGTGTAGCAGATCTCAATACAGAGAACCGTCCATCATGATACAGTCTGCTTCTACACCGCCTTGCCTTTCTTTGCCCCTGAGTCCACCCTATAGTCCTTGGTATGATCAAACGTAAAAGATCAGTGCTCTGTAGGGGTCCAAGCGATGTAGTCTCTCTTCCTCTTTCAGAGGATGAGGCGAAGCAAAGAATATCGGAAGAGTGATGGCTTATCCAGCATGGATATGACTATATTTGGCAGGAATGTACCCTGAGTCTTTAACACACGTTTGTGCCAAAAAAAGTAGTGTAAGGCTGATAGGCTAAGAGAGCCTGAAGCTCACTCATGTGACACATTGATGTTATTGTGGCCAGGAAGTCTGTTTTCAAGGTCAAAAGGCTTAGTGGACACCTGTGCATTGGTTCGAAAGGGGTACACTTAGGAAAGCGAGTAAGAAATTGAAATCCTACTGTGGCATCACTAAAGGTTTTGGTGGAAACATATGTTGCAAACCTTTAATAAATCTCATCACAACAGGTGATTTGAACAAGGACAACTGGTAGAGCAAATGTAATAAGGCCAAGAGGGATACAAAGTAGTCTATAACAGTTCCTATTGCAAGTCCCCACTGGCCCACAAATAAAACTTACGACAAGACTTCAGACAATTTGGATTCCAGTGTGTCCATGTGGTGGGTGCCACACAAAGCCACAAACATATCCTAGCACCTGCCATACAGCAGTTTCATGGAAGGGTGTCTGACTGTCAAGATCACATCAATGACTTTGTAAGGAAGATTAAAGGAAGTCAACTGCTGCTGCACTATCTGCAAGCATGGTGGTGCAGAATGTTCAGGCCTGGGTGCAAAACCCTGCCCTGTTGCTGCAACAGAAGTTTTCCTGAAGCTGCAGACTGATTAGAGGCTGGATGCCCATGCCCAGAATATCAAGGTACCCTACTCTCCTCACCCATTCCAGAGCCATTAAGATGACTTGGACCCAGTGTTTCCTGATCTTCTTCAGAACTCAGGGCAGGAGAGGTAATGGGAAGGCATACAGAAATCCTGTGCTCCACTCTAAGTGATATGCATCTCTGAGAGAGATCCATCTGAGCAACTCCAATGCACAAAAGTGTTAACACTGCGCATTCTCAATGGTAAATAGATCGGAGCCTGGGTTCTCCCCATTGCTGGAACATACTCTATGCCACCTCTGTGTGTAGCTGCTATTCATGATCTGCTAAGTATCGCTGGAAAGGTGTGTCTGCACTGGCATTCCAATATCCTGCTAGCTGGTTCAAAACGAGGGAGGTACCCTGACTACCTAGCTAGTTCTAGAGGGGCAGTTTCCTAGCATAGAACACAGAACCCCATCCCACTTTGCTTCTTGTAGTACCACATGTTAGTGGTGCTGCCCTTGGGAACCTGTATTAGCTTCCCTTTGATGGTTGCCAGGAAAGCCTCTAATGGCAAGCAAATAGCCCACAATTCCCGCAGGTTAATGTGAAGGCGAGGTACGAAAGAGGCCAGAGTTCTCTGATCTGAAATTAAGTGCAGGTAGCATTCTTGGGCATATAGGACGAGAACATGGAAATAAGAGTCCTGCATGCCCAACATCACCATTCATTATCCTAGAACCAAGGCAGAGAGAATATGGGCCAGTGTAAGCATCATGAATTTGTTCTTCCACAGGAGGACATTGAGGCGTGGAAAATCTAAAACAGAGCAAAGGCCTCCACCGCCTTCAGCACTAGGAAATAATAGGAGTAACACCCATTTCTGATTTGCCAGACTGAGATCCTCTCTATGGCTCATTTCTCCAATACAGCCTGGAATTCCTGCAGCAAAATGGACAAATAGTCCTCCAAAGCCCACTTTGATGTAGGTGGAATAGATGGTGGTATTGAAATGAATGGCAGGGCATAGCCCCTTTGGAATATCTACAAGACCCATCTCTTGGCACGTTATTGTTCGCCACCACTGGAAAAAATGAGTGATCCTGTGCTTCCCACAGGGTGGTCAGATAGCACCAATGGTAAATGAAAGAGGCTTGAAGTCTTCTGATGAAGAGGCTGGGGACTTGGCATTGCCTACTGGGCTATCTGCTTTTGCTATGCCTTGAAAAGGTTAGAATTAATGCGGATACTGCCTTGCAGGTTTAGAAAGACAACCAGTTGCTCTACTTTTATTAAAGCGCTTGAGGGCGGAGTCAGCCTTCTTACCAAAGAGGCAGGACCTATCAGAAGGTATGTCCCTGAATCATGCTTGGACATCAACCTAAAAGTTTGTGGGTCTAATTTATCCATTAACCAGAGCGCCACACTAGTACTGAAAGCTCTGGCCAAGCAGTTATCATGTGCAGTCCTGATCCTATGACATACTTGGCCCCATCCTGGCCATCCTGCATAATGTGTGCCAAATTGGCTTTGAACTCCTTGGGGACTGCAGTTAAAATTTTAACCTCAGAGTATCAAAATGTATGCCCCGCCAACAGTAACCCATTTTGAGGCCTCTATGGATCCATGGGCCAAAAGGCACACAAGAGTGAATCAGTAAGTCCTGGAAATGTGGAGCATGGCCTCCTTAAATGTCTAATTTATTGCAACATCGCCAATGGATCTGGAAACTTGGAGTGCTTCAAAATCAGTTGTGGAGTTGGCTCCTCACTCAGGGACCAGGAGCAGGGATGAAAGGTACTGTTTCATCCTCTTGACTTGTCAGTAGGAGAGTCACAAGTCTGGGTGGATACCTGCATGAACTTCTTTTGTTTTTTTTTCATTTGCATTTGGGGCGCAATTAAAATCTGTAGGGGAAAAGGCCCTAGAGTGGGAACGAGTCAGTTTCCATGATTTCAAGTGGAAGTAGGCTTTACGTGATTTCCAGCAATGTACACCTTGGCTTCGCCATCCCAGTTCACCTTCAGGTTCATCCTGGCA
Source organism: Pleurodeles waltl (assembly GCF_031143425.1). Lineage (NCBI taxonomy): Eukaryota > Metazoa > Chordata > Amphibia > Caudata > Salamandridae > Pleurodeles > Pleurodeles waltl. Next base: position 39,276,323 of record NC_090437.1, read on the forward strand.
CATTCCCAGTACCACTTGGAGTCATGGCCCAATGCTAGACACCAGAGGCACACTATGTAGGGATCACTCACAGATATTTATTTGTGCCAATCTGGATAAGGGTTGAATCCTGTAGTTTTAGGCAGTGACATTTCCAAAGCACCGTGGAAGAAAAAGTTTGTCAGCTGATGAGAAAATGAACGACCTAGCTCCAGGCCCGTGTACAAAGAAGGAAGAAAGGAACTGCCAGCAGTGCACCTGAGTGGCACCTATACACTGCTCCAATTGTAACTTCTGTGGCAGAGCGGAGTGGATGGAAGACTTGAATTAATCTCGGCCATTGGTAATTACTCAGTGCCACAGCCCAGTCCATCGCCATTTTGCACCTCATGCCACCTCAGTTTGTGCCCAGCCATATGCTAATCAGTCTTGACCGTGTTCTATTGGGAATAGTCCAGCCTGGACTGCCAGGTCAAGTCCTCCATGAAACAGGACACAAGCAAACCAGGATCGGTTTCACCCTAGTTAGGGCTCATCAACCAAGTATAGCTTGGTTCCAGTGACACAGTGTGCCCTGGATGAACATCTGGGCATACCCATCCTTCTAAGGGCGACACACTAAAGGATACAGAAAAAAGTGATGGATGCAATGCTTGAATTAATCTCAGCCACTGCTTATTACTTGAGCACCATCCTAGTCGATTGCCATTTTGCACACCATGCCTCCTCAGTTTGGATTCAGCCATATGCAAATCAGCCTAGACCCTGCTACAGTAGGAACACCCCATCCCAAACTGCCAGGCCAGGCCCTCCCTGAACTGTAACACAAGCAACTCAGGAGTGGTTTCGCCCTAGTTAGGGCTCATCAACCAGGTATAGCTTCATTATTTCTAGTCCAACTTGTCTTAATGGACATGATATATGGCTGAGGTGGGTGGCGTAAGGGAAATATACGTGGACTCCCCTGATATTCTGGCTATAGTTATGGAGTCTAACCAAAGCCCTCCCGTTTTGTGCATTAACATTTATAATAGACCTGATCTTCCTAACCAGCTGTCTCTCACCATTCAGATGTTGAATTCTTTTTTATTGGACTTTTATCCAATGCGTTATGTTATTATAGCTGGAGACTTCAGTGCATCTATTGAGCCCAACCCAGCTTACTCAGAGGCCACGAAGTAAGAAGACTTTATATGGAATATTCCCCCTTATTCTTCTCATACGACACCCCCTACAACTAGCAACAGGGCTCTTCAGATTATTGACCTTATGTTATTTTATGGTCTCCGTCCAGGCAAGGGGCGCTTCCCCTCTGACATCCCTGCCAAACCAACCTTTTTTAGAGGGTCATACAGTAGCAGCCTGGATTTTGTCCTTATTGATATGAGGATCTGGCACTTTATAAAAGTTTAAGATTTAAGAGTGGGAAATCAATATACTAGTGATCATGCCCCCCTCTTAGTATTATATGACAGTCAGCTTTTTTTTAATATCGTGCGTCCCCCTGACTACGTTGTTCCCGAAGCATTGGAGTGTCAAATAACAAGCGTGTGGTGAGATGGGAGTCTTTTAAAAACTCGCACAAATTATGGGGCAAATTGTGCGTCCTTGTCCCATCAATTATTTGTTGGCGCTACCTCGTATACTTCATTCGAGTTTATGAACTTGCATATCGATCTTTTTCTTGGCCTTAAAGAGTTATTCCTCAAAACGATCTGTGATAATACCCATTCAGGAGCTCACTCCAACTATAGGTGGTTTGAAAAGGGATGTAGGAAGGCCCAGAGCTCCTTTATAGAAGCATTAAGATCTAAAGATCGAGATAAGATAACTCAGGCTAGACGTAATTATGCTTCCATACTTAAGCATAGTAAAAACAACTGGGAAGTGACGTCATGGAAAGAACTAACTCAGGCTGCCAGGGACTCAAATTCTAAACGTCTTTGGTCCCTGGTGGCCAGAAATGGCCGTAATCAAGCTCTAAGGCCGGAGTGCCATATACACCCAGAAACCTGGTCTTGCTATTTTACAGAGCTGTATGGTCTTGTACCTGACCGTGCCATTATAAATTGTGACGATCCATCATATCTGTACTTGAGCTCCGGCACCTTGCCACCTTTCACACGGAAAGAAACCGAGCTTGCCATCAAGGCCCAAAAATTAGGAGAGGCCCCAGGGCCAGATGGCATTCCTTCGGATATGTTGAAATCAGACGTGAATCATTGGGGCCCTTATGTTAATAGGGTCTCATATGCTGTCTTGGCAAGTAGAATTTATCCTCAGTCCTGGAGGGGAGCAATTATTGTCACTGTACACAAGAAAGGAAAGAGGGGCATCCCAGGAAATTACAGGCCTATTAGTCTTCTGGACAATTTACAAAATAATTTTTGCTATCAGATATTAAGCAGGCTAAAAGATTGGATTTAAGACAATCAAGTACTTAGTCATCTCCAGGCGTGCTTCAGGAACAAAATAAGTACAATTGACCAGGTATTTCGTCCTTACCATTAAATGAAAAACAGTAGATGCAGATGGAGGGAAACTCTTTGTGGCATTTGTAGACCTAAAGTCCGCATTTGATCTTTTCCCACGCTGCAAGCTATGGGAGGTCATGAGCAAAACGGGGGTGCCGGGGCCTATGTTGAATATAATTAAAGATTTGTATTCTGAAAACTTTGCCAGAATTCGATGGGGACCAAAGGGAGAACTAACAACTGAGATCCCTATGGGTCAAGGGGTGAGGCAGGGGTGTGTGCTGGCTCCTACTCTTTTTCTTTTATTTTTAAATGCATGTATCCCTTACCCTTTGGATTGTATCAATGACGCCCCCAGAATAGGAGGTCTAAAGACCCCATGCCTGTTATTTGCAGATGACACCTTGCTACTATCTCAAACGGCCGTTGGCCTTTCTAACTTGCTCACAAGGTTTGTGAGCTTTTGCACAGACCATGGCCTGGAAATCAACTCAGCTAAAACCAAGTATATGGTATTTGGGGACACAAGACATAAAACGAAGAGACGCATTTATTCGGAGTGTGTTACATTGGAAAGAGTCAGTGACTTTGACCATTTAGGGATCAAATTGGAGGATTTCCACAAATGGCATGCCCACTTTTTAAAATCATCTATGAGTTTGAAGCAAAAGTTGAGCTGCATCGTGAGATATGCAGCGAGGTCTTTCAAATTTGCTATCACTCTTGCTATGGAAATATATAAAATCCAAGCAAGGGGGGGAGCCATGTATGGGGCAGAACTATGGGGTCATTGCAACTTGGAGGTTTTAGATAGAGCTGAAAACTCCTTTCTAAAGACGTTGTTAAAAGTACCTACTAGTACCCCTACTCTGCCAATTCGGATGGATTTAAACCTCCATTCTATTTCACGTACTGCTGCCTTAAGACCTCTATTATATTGGATCCGGATTTGGTCATCGGATATTTTCAGCCCGTATTGTGATTGGTTGGTTAATTTGATGAGCACTAGCACTACTAATAAAATCAGGTGGTGCACTTATCTGGAAAAAACCTTCATTAATCTTGGGCTGGGAAATTATTGGTCAGAGCCCTCTCTTATTCCAAAAAATGCTGTCCAGATTGTGAAGGATGCCTATTGGCTGAATGTCCAAATAACTAATTTAGCAGAAGTCTCCAACTCCACTATGACTGATAGCTTTCTACAAATGAAATGTCATTATGAGTTTGAGCATTATATGGATGCCATATTATCCCCATTTACACGCGCCCTTTACATCAGATTCAGAAAAGGGTCCCTTCCTTTACGAACTTTAACTTATAAATGGACCAAGTTTGATAACCATTCCAAAGCTATGTCCAATGGGATGTGGGACCGATGAATCTGTTGTCCATGTCCTTTTTCAATGTCCTGAGTATTTTAATAAGAGAGCATGTTGGATTGTGCCGCTATGCAAATCCATGGGCCTTAGGAACTGTTTGCCAGCCCTCAGGATATTTAAATCGGACCCAAATGTGACAATGGCATGTTCCCTAGCAAAGTATTTTGAAGCTATTTGGCATTTTAGACAAAAAATCTTAAACTACTGATTTTAATCTTGCGTACTATCTGTAGTGGAAATTGCAATCTATAGCTCAAACATTTATACTTAACATATGACAGTAGTATATAATTAGGTGACGCATTGTTGTCCAGCAGATATTGTATGTATTTCGGCATTACTCATGTATTTAGCCAATTTAATATGTTTTTTACAGGTCTTAACTTATATTGTGTTTTTAATGTTGTACTTAAAACGTACCCCTTTTTTGTGTTTCATTCTCTTTAATGCTTGCATTGTTGCTTTTATGGTATTTTTTTTACCAAAATAAAGCAGAATTGACATGATATACTCATTTTTTTGCGTTCGCACAGGGACCGATTTGCAAAATTGTCTCGTTTATGACCACAAAAAAGCATTTTGGGATGCATGAAACCCAAACTGCGATACACTAACACTTTATGACTTTGGAAAGGGCATGTTTAGGGCATCTCTTCTAAATACGAAATAGGAATGAAATTTAATATTATTTTGCAAGCGAATTCCGGTTGCAAAACATTAATACTTTACCACTACAAACATGTAGTGGTTACCGATTTGCAAATGGGAAGGGGGTCCCACTGGTATAAAAAATACTGGTCGCAAATGACAATCGGTATTTTGCAACCAGTTGTACATACATCTGGCCATGTGTGAGGTAATTCCCACCTCCAGAGACAGGTAAAACAAGGAATGCTTAAAGAAACCCTGGCCACTCCCAACACAGCATTCAAGCCCAGCACTTCCTGAATTTCAAAGCTCTATCACTGGCTGAAACATTGTATTGACTGGGATGGGGATGAGTTGGACTAGGGCTGAAGATTACCTGTAAGTAATTGGGCCACTCCCTCCACGTCACCCGTCCTTATCCCAGTCAAGTCATGTGAGATGTGGCGAAGCCCAACACGCCCATTTAAACAATATGAAACAAAGCTTATTCATTCAAAAATGCAACTCAAGTGTATTTAAATTGCATAAAGTGAAAAAAGCAAAACAGAATATTACACAAAAGCAGATTAAGTAATGAATGTAAAGTTGCTGCACCTAAATTCTCTTCTATATTATTACACATTTTGTAAATGATATTGTCTTACAAACATATGATCTGAAGACTAAGGGCCAGATCTACCAAAGGATTTTACCCATTCTGTGTCTATAGGAAAAAGCTTTCATATGGCCCTAAGTCCTAGATTTGCAAACCTCGTGCAGAGGAACACTTTGTAGTTCTGCTCCAGAAGCATATACCACTCTAATCAATATTTGTTGGGCAGATTCTGTTGTATTGTCATCTTTAATGCTTTTTACCTGTACCACATAACCCAAAGGTATCAAATAAACTGTCTGAGTTCGTATATGCACTTGCTCTGTCGAGAAAAATGGATAATAGACATTCAAAATACAGTGATTGCAAATGGTTGTCTTCCTCAGACTTAGGAGAAGGAGGAAAGAAGGAAGAATAATTTCCTGAGAAATGTAATAAAAAACAGAATCACTTTAGGATCAAAAGAAGAGTGAAGCCAAAGAACTACTCCATACTCCATGAATCTAAGAAAGGGAAGACAACATAGCAGAGCTGATAATTCTCCCACTGCAGGCTGAAGTAATGGCCACCGAAAACATCAACTTTAATTTTAGATAAACAGAAAACAGAGGATCGAAATGTGCAGTTTGAGGAGCTTTCAGTACCAACACAAGATTCAGGAAAAAGTCAAACAGGAGGCATAGAAATAGAAAATGTTTGAATAGTCAAGAATCTAAGACATCTGCTTCCTGAAAAAAGATTTCAAAGTCACCAAAAGCCTTAATTGTGGACTATTGTGTATTAAGGTAGAAGGAGATAGATTTGTAAGGAGCCATCAAACAAAAGTTGAAGAGTATTAGATAAAGAAGCAGAAACAGTGGAAACCTCATCTGAAGAACACCATCTCTGACAAACTGCTCAATTGCTAGAATATGTTTTTAATATAGATGGGTCTCCTCTTAACACTGAATTACAACGGCTAGGTGAGGAGGAAGAACTTTTAACATCCATACCAATAGTATGAATTTGAGAAAAAGAGGGTCCCTGAAAGAACACACAGAGGATGTGAAAGGAGGAAGAACCATGGGGGTTGGGTCACCAATGTTTGCAAAGGGGGATCCATGGTCTGAGAGACTTGTGTAGGAACTAGCGCCACCACTTCTGCCTTCTCCTTCTGAATCTTGGAACAGTCTTGGAATGAATGGGAATTGGGGGGACCTTTATTTGGTCATTTCAGTTACCACCCTCCAGGCTCTCTGTTCCCGAAACCAAGATCATAACCGGGGAGCAGAGCATTGCTCTTGGATGCAAATTATCCAAGACTGACTCCCCTGCATACCTAGACTAAAGCATTTCTGGATAAAGACAGATTCTGAAAAAGGGTGAACACTCTGCTCAGCTAGTCTGCCTTCAGGTTGCGAAAACTCTGATGTGAAGTATCTATATCAACAGAAGATGAGTGTCTTCCCAAATGCCCAACAACACAGCCATTCAGGGATCTCAAAGGAACACTGCCCTTGTGATGTACATGTGCCATCATCACTATATTGTCTGATCTCACCCATACATGGGACTGATGCACCTAATGACGAAAATGGAGTTTAACTCAGTACACTGCCCTCATCTCTCTTCTTTCGATGATAAAGTCTGCTTGAGTATGCCCTTTGCTTGGACTATGAGTTCTCATAGTTGAGTAGTGGGTTTCCTGGTATGCAACTTTTTGTGCTGTGTAACGTCTAGAGTTCCTGTGTGTGAGATCAGTGCCCATTATGGCTACTTGTTTCGTATCCAACTTCTTTATTGTAAATTCTTGTGTTGCATGGTGCATATTTGGCATTGTGCTGCACATGTGGTTGGTGCAGGCTGATGGAGTAGGTTTCAGGTATGTGCATCCTGATAGTGACCATGAAAACTGAGAAAGACCACTAGTTCCGCCAGTGGTCCAGGCCTTCGTGTGAAAAAAGGCACCTCATTTTCATCAGAGTATTCGTAGTATGTTGTTAGGAAAAGGGCATTTGAAATCAATCCTCATTTCAACCTGAAAAAGAAAATTAAGCCTTGTTATAGGGAATTTTGGCACAAATAAAGCTGATACAGTAATATTTCCAGCTAAATGTGGAGTCTTTGTAGGAGCCATATTTGCATAGGTTTTTTATTGGCTTCAGATTCTGACTTTTGAAGAAAAATATAGCCCTCTATTTACTAAAGCTGTGCGCTAAGTCAAAGTAATGCAAATCAACACAAATGGAGGCAAAGTCTCACAAGGCTGTTTACTATCCAATGCAAAAGATGTGTGCACTGCAAAGATGTCCTTTTTCTGAGCACAAAAGCCCCTCTGCAATGCTTTGTGTCGGTGTGAGTCCAGGGGGCATTACTAGGGAGGATCAGTGAAATTACCCATTGGTGTAAATGCAATACTCAGTATATTTGGATAGCTTGTCTGGTCTTTGCTCCGAAGACATTCTTGAAGGAGACATTAACAAGGGAAAATGTATTTCACAAAAAACATGCATTACAAGTGTGCTACAGGGCACAGCCCACATCCATTGTGAGAGACGCTTCTGAGCCATAGACATAGGGGAATTTGTACTGGAAGGGTATTCTTGCAGTACAAATCCTATGATCCAAGACAGCACACACCCACCTCTGCATCAAGGTGTGAGTCTGTGCATCACGCATAGCCACCTGTTTGTGCATCATTGGTGTGGGTGACAGAAACAACAGGCGAATCTTAGTAGATTTCCTTTCAGCACAACATAGTGCAGCACATTTGTGTGCTCCATAACATGCAAAATGTGTAAACCTAGCTTTTAGTATTTTCAATGAAGTAGTAAAGAAAACTGGCTATCATTTAATGTAACTACATCTCATACATCTGCTTCTAAGTAGGGATACTATAAGAATATTTTGAGGAGGATTTTTTTTTTAAGTTCAAAGTATAATACAGAGCATATGGTTGGGGATGATGGTCTGATTATCATCACTTTTGACTTGAGTTGGTGCGGAGATGACATGTTTATCAATGCTAATCCAGTGCTGTTTTGGGCAAACATACAGATGGATGGCATATTAGGTAGGGTCTCCTGTTGGGTGCTGACCACTTTCGGTGCACATGTGTGAAGGAGTACATGATGGCCATTCAAGGTATGTGAAGTGAGCTAAGTCTAGTGTGCGTGTGTAGCATACTGCATTTTAGCACCGTCGATGCCTACGGTGATTGAGCATCGCAATCAAGATACCTTCAATGGGTGACTGTGATGGAAGTTTGCAAGTTACATGTCAGCTCACAAGATATCCTAAGTTAGTGATTGTGATGGACTGCAGCACCGCATGAATTTATGGCAGTTGATATAGCGTACATCATTGTCATGAAAAACATATTTTGTTGAGAAGAGTTTAAAAAAGGAACAGGTATGTATTTCCACATTCTAACAGTATTTACTTTAAGGGACTGAGTTATTAAGGATGATACTAATGCCTGAGAAAGATGGTTGCCTGAGACAAATGTTCTGATTACCAAATGGGAAACAATATAGATTACTATGCAAACACTGCATAGTGCAACTCATAACTCAACTAGCAACTTCATGTTGCTATGGTGCCCCAATCAACAGCAACTGACCATTTATGGATGCCGCTCTAATGGTCTGAGACAAGTATCATGATCGCTGCTCTGAACGAAAGGCGCTGTAAGATGGCTGAACAATATAGAGGGCATGAAGGAACAAGATCAGGCAGCTGTAGAAGATGCTATTACAATATCAAAGACACTGGTGAACTGTTCTTGTCTGAACTGAAACAGGTTGGTCAGATAAGAACCTCCACAGCCGGATGACTGCAATAAGAAGGACCCTGGAATAACAAACATCAAACTGGTTACACCTGCAAGCCACATATGACTGATGGGACATTAAGGTAATGGCGAACTAGCCCAGAGGTCACAGATCACAATGATCCTTACTTGATCTTGTGATGGTGATCTATTTGTTGAGGGAAATCATCTATAGTGTTAAACTATGGCATTAGCACCTGCAGCGATCATCGAAGATTAGGGGCCTGATTTAGGTCTTAGCGGAGGGAGTACTCCATCACAAACGTGACGGATATCCAGTCCACCGTATTACGATCTCCATAGGATTTAGAGGATCGCAATAAGGTGGACGGGCTATCCGTCATGTTTGTGACAGGTTATTCCCCTCTGCCAAGACCTAAATCAGGCCCTAAACCTGATGAGCCACACCAGGATCACACCGGGCTGTAACAACACCCCTGCGCCTCCAGATAAAGACTTCAAGCTGTGACAAAACTAGCCATAACACTTACATGAGGTAATATGTATCATGATTCAGTATAGACGTAATAGTGTAATACAACATTGCTTAGAGGATAACTCTTTAGGGTAGATTCTGGGATAAGTTAATTTAACAGATAAAATCACCTTATTTTACAGACACTATTTATCCGGTAGTCTAAACACATGGCAGACTGTATGGTGAAGGATGGTAAAGAGACCAAGAAGACCAAAGCAGACCAAAACAGACAAAGCCATAACCATTGATTCCAGACTCACCTGTTAAATCCTAATAAATAAACCCAAACATGGAACTAATAGTCCAGAGGTTGGCAGAGCTTTATGTCCTGGCCAGAGGCAAAAAATCAAATACGGACATCAGGCAGCCTGAGATCCAGGGCATAAGAAGGGACCTCAGAGAGCTCACAGGTAGAGTTTCAGGAGCAGAGACAACAATAAGTCACCTGGAGGATTTGAATTCTCAAATACTAAAGAAAACAGGTGTTTTGTCATCAAAGGTCTCTTCACTGGAACAGAGACTCATTGAGCTGGAAGATTGAAACCATCAAGCGGAATCTTACAATCTTTGGGATGCATGTGGTCTCAAAGGATGAAACCAACTCATGTACAGAATCTTAAACACATGAAGAAAATACAAACCATATCATGGAAAAAGGCAAAAATAGTCATCACTCAGGACTATGTCAAAGAGACATTTGCTCATAGGAAAAAAAAATTTTTCCCTAATTAAAAAAAACTTGAATGAAATTGCAATTTCCATTGTTAGTCATCAGCCTGCAAGAAGATTCACAGTCATCCATTAAGAAAAAAGCAACGATTTTCATGAAAATTCTGACCTAAAATCATTAATTATTAATGCCACACAGTCTGATATGGACTCTTAAGTCACAACTCTGATTATCTTTATTGTATCTGATTTAACAGAAGAGGCTGTAAAAGCAGCAAAAGAGATGTAAAATACCTTGACAGTATATAATCATGTCATAAATGAGAAGCAGGAATGAGTCATATGGGTGTGGCATGAAGGTGGTAAGTGTGGAGCATGTGACTCACAAGAATTTTGAATGACTCATGAGTAGCAGGAAGGACTGGATGAACTGATCTATGATTAATACAGAAGGTATAACAGAACTTGAAATGATTTGGGATATGACAGACACATAACAATTGCCTGATTGGTAGATCTTGAGAGCTTTAATTCAAGTATTTGATTGTATTGTTAAAGAGATATATGAAAAGGATGTCTCAGTCTTTGTCTTACATGTTACATGTTATATAGGATAGGCATTATCATTTATATTGCTAATCAATACCACATAAAGGTGATATGATACAATAAGAAATGTCCCTGCCTACATGTCGAAACTCTGTTCCAGAGAACTTGTGTCCAGTTTGGTATAAATATGGTATAAATAGATGCCATAGAGATAGGAAAGGCCATAACCCATATTTGGCTAATTAATGCAGTATAATACAATATGAACTTTAACCTCATCAACATATTTGCCCCTAGCAAGGTTATTTACAATCTCGGCAAGATCTTATTCTTATAGTAAGGGGTTACTTTAATCTGTCTACGGTGGCATTATGGATAGGATCTCAAACACCTAGTTATAAAGTAACACTTCAGACTCGCAGGTGATCTACTTATGTAATATCCAATATCTATCAGACATGTGGCATCTGTGCAACGTAATGACAGGAATTACACATTCTGTTCTTACCCCTGGAACATCTCCAGAATTGGCTGTTTATTAATAGACAGTCCATAATTAAAATATGCCTCCAATCCCAAAATTGACTCAATCAGGGATGCAAACCACACAAGCATTTCACAAGAATACAAGTTAGGCACTCACGGCTCTCACCTCAAACAATGGAGGATATATAACTTCCTCATGGCTGATGTAACTAATACAAAAAAATAATGCAAATTATCTGTCACTTTAAGAAGACACTTAGAATGAATGCTCACACAAAACTATTTGAGATGCATTTAAAACCACAATTAGAGGCATAATGATCAACATCATGTCTGCAAAGAATAGGAAAGGGAACTTGAAATTAAACAAGTTAGAACAAAAAATCTGAATACTAGATTGTAAGCTGGGGCCAGAGAAACCCCTACAACTGAAAACACCTTTAACATAAACACAATCAAATTGTGAGTTAAGAGGCACATACATAGGTTACACTAAATAAGACTATTAAAATATGTGTGAATAATAAGGCTGGCAGAATATTATCAGACAATTTAAAATATAGGAGGAATAAACCAATCATGTGAACCATCAGGGAAAAGTACAATAATGCCCGAACAGCAACTACATATACATTAGAGGCATTTCACAATTTCAGCACAGACCAATACAATTCCAAAAAGATAATATCTATGGAACACTGCAGGGCATATCTCGGGAAGGTTCTACTACGTGTTTGGGATGTGGAGGGATAATATTAACTGAGTAAAACAATTACCGTAAAAAATGTGTAAAGTGAACCATTGCTATGGGGCCAGATAGTTTAATGGGCACATTTTACAAAGAATGTCTCCATGACTTAATGCGGTCCCTTGAAGTGCTCTTTCATCATACTTAAACAGGGACAGTTAAGTGTTCGGCAGCTAGTTCCACAATTGTGGTTATTCCAAAATAAGGTTGAAGGTACAAAACTACTGTCCTATGTTTTTGATAAATACGGACTGCAAGATATAGGGAAATGTACAAGTATACAGATTTAAAAAAAAAAAATCCGACACTTGATTTGCTTGGTGCAAACAGGTTTCTTATAAGACAGATTAGCATTTGATAACATCAGACCCTTTTGTCAAGTGCTGGGGAATGCAAAACATTTAAACAATCCTGTGGCCACTATGGCCTTAGATACAAAAAAGACCTTTGACAAGGTCTCCTACAATTTCGGAGGCCATTCTAGAAAAATGTTATCATTGGTGTAGGACTATCTGCATGACTTTGGCCTTGTACTCAAAACCTGAGGCACGTATTAGAGTTCATGGATACCTGAGTGACACATTCAGGTGGTCATTACGAGTTTGGCGGTCTGAGTACCGCCGCAGTAGAGTTGGCAGTCTCACTGCCGCAGTCACGGTGGTGAACACTGCCATATTATGAGCATGGCGGTGTGGCCTACAAAAAACAGCCAAACCGCTGCCAGTCCCGCCAGTGTGGTCAGACCACCACAGACGGCGGTTTCCTTCTCCAGGCCGGTGAGAAGCATGACACTGCCAACTGGATTACGAAGCTGCACACCGCCAGGGTTTGTGTGGTATGCCCCGCCACTAAAACCCTGGTGGTAATGCACCCCAGGAGAGGAAAATAGCATTCCTTTCACACACAACCGCACCCCCACACCTACACACAGCCATACCAATGCATACACATGCCTGCACACACACACCCCAGACATACACATCTTGCTAACACCCCTTCACCCTTTTACAGTCATCCCACATGCCTGTCAGTAAGTTCACAGCAGCCCACGTCATGGAGGTTGTCAGGAGACATGTGAGGTATGGGGGAGATGAAGGTGGTGACGGCTGCCGCAGACAAGACAATCACTGCTGGCGTTGTTCGTTGTGGGCCTCAGTCCCCAGTAGGCAGCAATTGCACCCAATGGGTAGTTACACGGCGGTGCGAACCGCCAATGGTTCATCGCCATGCAGAGACCGCTGTCCTGATTTGTGGAACTTAATATGGCAGGCGGAATGCTGTCGGTTTGGCGGTGCTGGTGGTGGGACCGTATTTCTGCCGCCCTCGGTCAGCCTGGCGGTGTAGGTAATGTGGCCATATTTGGGCCTTCTTCGGTGTGTGACACATAATACGGCGGTCACTGTACCACCATCACTGGTGGTCTTTTGGTGGCGGCCGGTGCGGCGGTCTTGCCAAAAGACTGCCAAACTCGTAATGAGGGCCTCAATCTCTTCCAAAGGGAGAAAGGAGTTGCTCCCTGCACCCATGTTTTTTCTATTACTATGAACCAATCCTATACTCAATAAGAGCCAATTCTGAATACATGGAATCCCATTTCCCACTGGCAAACATAGAGTAACAGCTTATGCAGATCAGGTCTTCATTTTTTGCAGAAGAAACCAACAAAACTGCCTCCAGGATACTGTCAGAGATCAACTGTTACACAGAAGTATCAGTCTACTCCCTTAACAAAGAAACAAACTACATATTTTTGTGTATTTGTGCTAAACATCTACTGTTGCTCATCAATTCTAGGATCCACAGAACTAAATAATAACAAAATGTGATAACATACCCAAACTTATGGTTTTGCAGAGATCTGAGGGAATCTATAACAAATAATGAAAGTAAAACCATATCACAAAATTAAAGAAGCACTTACCTTATGGCCACCAACATTAATCACCATGACGGAAGCAAATATCAAAATTATGTTGGACCCTCTTGTCAGTGTTCTGATTAACACGCTACCAATTTTCCCTTCACAAACAATCTTCAGCACAATAGATAAATATATCACACAATTTCTATGGAGGGATAAAAACCCAAACCCAGATTAGTAAACATCAAGGCAACGTAAATATCATACTTCGTACAATATTAAATAGCATTCCAGGAGCATTGTGGCCTCCGGTAAACATAGTCTTAAAAACCATAATGGTTGGCAATTCAGTATGACCAGTTATCCCCTTTAACTCTATTCAAAAGTCTGACCAACAAATATATTGAGACTGCCCATTTGCAGGACATAATATGTAGTACCATGGAAGCACTCAAAAAGCTAGGCAAGAAATTATCACACTGGGTACTCTAGTTTCCCTGTTTGGGCCACAGTTCACCTTTCAAAAGATCTGAAAGGCACAAAGAGGTAAAAAGTTACAAAGAATGTGCTGCCCCCTGGGGAAGCCAAGAACCTGGGCTGCCCTGGTGGCAGTGCATTCAAGTGACATACAAAGTAGCTGCTTCAAAGCTGCTTCGTGTTTCACAGTGCAGGCGCAACCCTGCACTTTAAAGAGGGATTAAAGATTGCCTTGCAGGTGGGTGCAGTCACTAACTGTACCCGCCTGGAAGGGGGAGTCTCGGGTTCCATGGGACCCCTTTTCTCCCGTCCATAGAGCTGTCTTTAGGAAGTTCACTGAAAGTGTGCCACTGTTTTCTGGATAACTTTCAGTGCACTTCCAAAGGGCATGTTTGCCTCTGCAATATGGCGCATAGGCATATTGGTTCCCTCATTTGCATGGGGTCACACCCCATTGCAAATGAGGGCATACCCTCTCATGATAACGCTGTCACTACATGCACGCTAGCGCTATCAGTGCTACAGAAAGGGGAGCACATCTGTTTGCTGCACCTTCTGTAATACCAGTGTGCTCTGAGGACGCACAAAGCACACACACACAACTGCTGCTCCCCCTGGGCACGATGTATAATACAATGCCTGATGCCAAGATCAAACTATGCGTTTCTGTGCCACATTAAAAGTGCTAAAGTAGCTGGAAGAGCACATTTTGGACTGATTGGGCCAACAAAGGTATTAACCTTATCAGGGACTTATGAGCCGACAACAATCCCAAGAACTTTTCAGAAATACAAAAAATGCAATGTTAGTAATATGGATTTTTGCACATTTCTTAAGCTAAGGGCCACCCTGAGACAGTTGGGAAAAACCCACAACCCATACCTCGCCAAACTATTAAAAAACTGACTAAGGGCCTAATTTATATGTTGGCAGTATGTATACTCGGTCGCAATGGGGATGGAGTTTACATAGCGCCAACATATTGGTCTGCAAAACCAAATTGAATGCTAGCAGACCATACGTTTGGCTACGGTGGTGCCTACTCTGTCACCACCATAGTGAAACGTCTCCGACGGCCCAACAGAGTAAGGGCTGTTGGAGAAAAAGCTAAATGTCTGCCTACCCTAACAAGGCAGGTGGACCTATAGCCATTTTCTTACTGTCCGTTCACCACAAAGCAAAGCCTGGTGGTGAGGGATAGTAAAATACAAATAATGCTGCCCCCACCATGGGAGATGGCTCACATGATTAGGGGAGCAATCCTTCTTTATTTTCAAAAAGAAAATCCCATTTCGGAATTTTCATTTTGGAAAAAAAATAAGAAAATTGTCTGGTGCAGGGCTACGTCTTCTTGACGCAGCCGTGTACCAAACAGTAATATGCATTATAAATGACCACCTACTTGGTTGTCATTTATAAATGTGCCAGGCGGTCCCTCCGCCATGGGGGATGGTGGGGAGGGATAGTAAAATACAAATAATGCTGCCCCCACCATGGGAGATGGCTCACATGATTAGGGGAGCAATCCTTCTTTATTTTCAAAAAGAAAATCCCATTTCGGAATTTTCATTTTGGGAAAAAAAATAAGAAAATTGTCTGGTGAGGCCTACGTCTTCTTGACGCAGCCGTGTACCAAACAGTAATATGCATTATAAATGACCACCTACTTGGTTGTCATTTATAAATTTGGCAGGCGGTCCCTCCGCCATGGGGGATGGGGCAATTTACATCATCCTATGGTGGAACAATGAGAAGTCAGTCAAAATAGAAAGTAGAGCCTTAAGACTGGACATGCAGCCTACAGGCTATACAAAATATTGTTACCAAACAGACTAGCATTAAGTAGACCACCAAATAAACGAACTGAGCATATCAACATATACTACACAGTAACATCAAATTGGCCTAAGACTTGGGGCTCTCCATTGACAAGCACAATCAGTCCCTCACTGGCACAAACAAAATTCTGGACAATCCATAAAGCATTTTGAATTCTAGATAAACTCACACAGATTGGGCCTCCACAATTATAACACATGTTGTAATTGTGGAGTGGGATAGGTGACTTGGAACATATCTTATGCAGCTATATGGTAAAAATACAAGAAATCATACAAGAATCCTTCAACATCCAAATTACTCTAAACTGTAACACAATAGCCCCATGGATACGTGCACTCAGCCCTGCCCTGACACTTGTACCTACTGAACTGGATTTGATTGACCATCTCCTAACTCTAGGAGTCAAAGCCACCCCAGCAGGATAGAAGAATACAGCTAATCTCTTATTTCATACATGGTAAAACCCTTCTCGAGCAGAAACTAGAATCTCTGTCTGGGTGAAACACATGCAGTCAAAAAAGCGAGAACACTACCACATTCCTAGATATTTCTATTTCCCATGCTCATGTAATAAATATTTAAGAGCAAAACGGCAAAAAACACCCAATCAGTAGAACCAGAGATATACAATTTAAAAGATGTAAGTGAAAATAGAGCAAAAAGCACCAAATTCACAAGTTCAAGTCAACTGCGATTGAGTGTGTGCCAGATACAGAGACCAAGTTAGGTCCAATGAATGATGAGGGCCCTGTGTGAGCTTATTACTGAGCTATCAGGGGGTGCTCTCAGAAGGAATTAAATTCTGTTAAATAAAAGTTCTATGTACAAAAAAGTGTTGGGAGCTTGTTTTGATCTAAATGTAGCTAATCTGTATGTGAGGGAGTTTTAACATAGAGTGATAATCATGACATATCAATACCTTCCTCTCCAGCATTAGTAATTGGAAGCGCTATATAGATTATACTTTTCCCACACAAACATTGGTCACTTTACCGGCAATGGCCTAGGGCCAATGACTAATAACCCACATATACAGGGCACTTCGTACAGATAAAAGGGAGGCACCACTCTTTGCAGAAGAAAGATGGCAACAGGCTAGCCTTGATGTAATCACAGTGAAGGAGTGTTTCAAAATCCATGCTGCAGTGAACAAAGTATCTGTCAATGCCAGGGTGAAATTATTCCAATACAACGATATACATATGGTTTACTTCTCACCCAAGAGACTGCATGCAGTATACCTAACCAGACCTCCAACCTTCCCTCGATGTGGGGCAGGAGAAGCAGTTTGGGGCTGTCCAAATATAATGACATATTGGACGCTGGTCCTATGACAGGGTGGACAGTTCCTCAGCACCTTAAACACTGTCTGTTAGGCCTGCTTCCCAAGAATCCTAAAAAGAAGTTGAGTAGGCGATATTCCTAGTTAGACCTAATAGTGGCCAAGACACAGATAGCGATCCACTGGGTTAGTCCCAGACCAACGTTGATTCAGACATGGAGGGACGACCTCATGGAATGGGCAGGGGCTGAAAAAGTACATATGAGGGGCACTAGGCACGACAACAAGTTAACTGATGACCTGCAAGCATGGGCAGTGATGAATCAAACTTTAACAACAGTTCTAGATGGGCCCACACCACCATCCTCGCTACTCTGAACCCTTTGAATGGCGACCCCCTCCAAATCCCGCTTGTAAAATTGAAGACAGGGTCATGTGCAGATTAGGGGTTACCCCTGAGTGCATTTACATGGATTTAACTTGTATTCCACCTTCAGAGGCTGTCACATCGGTTTATTAGTGTTCTACTGTAAGGAGGAAGGGCGGGGAGGGGGGGCATCTCACTTATTACCAGTATGTTTTGGAAGTTTATGGAACATTACTTAACAGCAAATGGGGAGTATCTGAAATACAGTCCCCCTGGACGTCCCAAAAATCTCTTGGTTAAATGACAGGGAAGATGTGGGTCAATGTTCAAATGAATATGTTGGTGATTCGTCAGATGCCTTTTCTGTTTCCCTTGTTATTGGTTTATATTGCAAAATGCTAAAAAAAAAAAATACAATTTAAAAAAAGAAATAAAAAAATAGATTATTTTTTCAAGTTTGGCATGGTAATGAAGATGACTAGAAAGCCTTTGTGACATGGTTAAACAACCAAAGCCAGGATTTGCAGTTTACTATGAACTACAGTGTCACTATGTTGATCTATTAGTTAGACAAAGTTACAACACACTTTACACAACATTGTATAAGAGACTTACTGATATATATTAATTCCTGAGGTGTAACACTACACCCTTGTGACTTGAGTGGCAATTCCTGCAACCACGTAGGAGTTGCCTACTTAAGACTTAAGGAGGACTATTTCAAGGAAGCAGAATTCCTCAAACTCAAACTTCTAGATAGGGGATACCCCAAGAAAATCATCTTGGGAACAACTAAGAGATCATGGTTCTGCCCCAGGGAGAACCTACTAACTCCCAGACAAAGGGAAGAACATAATCACAGTTGTGATGGTCACACATTTTCACCTGTAAACAATGATGTAAAATGTATCATCAAAAAATATTGGTCCTTGTTACTTGACCTCTGTGAGAGACCCCCTTTTTTTTGCAAAAACCTTATAAATTTTGTTATAAGGGCTCATGGGGAAACTACAAATAAAAGTGACAAAAGAGCCTTATCAGGTCTCCCTGATGCTTTGAGACAGTACAGTGTGTAGGATGGATTGTCTGTGAATTTATTTGACATGAAAATTGTTGCCGCAACTAAAACAACATTTAACTTACATTCACTTTCTAACTGTAACACACAAAATGTTATATACATTATCAGGTGTCCTTGTATGAAAATGTATGTGGGGCAGACCACTCAAATGGTCAAACAGTGAATTACTTAACATAGAATGTGCCTAAGTTGTTTTAAGTGAAGGAACTCCTTTAGTGCGACTTCACACGGATCATGGTCACACAGAAGATGAGCTCTACAGGCAGGTAGTGGAAGTGGTTTCCCTGCACAATAGAGGAGGTGACATCTCAACCCTGCGGACCACGAAAGAATGCAAGTGGATGAACCTTCTGGACATCACAACCAGCGGCTTGAACTACATCAATGATGTCCAGACTTCCAATTGCACAACTCTGAAGAAACATATTTGAGGACTGACATAGACACACTCAGTGGTGATTACAGATGCTTGATTATGAGATACAAATCATACAAATAAACAAATACAGGTGTATTTGAATATGTATTATTCTAAGATTTACACATATTTATCTTACTGCATACAAGAGGCTGTATTAAGTCTTGCTGATGTAAAGGCCCATGATGGGCGCACCTCAGTATCACACTTCACAATTACCAGTACAATGGTTAGTTCTCCGAGAAGTGGTTGGTGTTGATTCTGGTCCTAATGGGAGTCTTACATAGATTAGTACTAGTGATTGTAGATATGAATAGGTGTATGCAGTATAGTAGCCCACTGTCCTACATAGCTTTGCATTGTGAGTGGCAGTGGGTCCTCAGGGTTGATATGACACATGAACATGCCCAGTACAGTTGTGATGATCAATATGTACATGGGTGACTGTGTGGACTCACAATGATCCCTGTGATTGAGGGAAGAGTGTGACACATACTCTAGAGCGATAGGTAGAGTTTGCAGCTCAATATGGGTAATTGTGGTAAGGTTTGTTACTACAATACAGATTATTTAAGGCTAAGTGACCCACAGCTTGGGTAGGCCGTGTTAGCATGATAACGATTCACATTGGGTCCCGCATCGAACCGATGGGGACTTTTATCCCACCAAAATTGTTGACCCGAGGTTATCAATATAGTGTACTGTGGGGCAGGAGGGTAGATAACTTGGCAGTGTCTGCCGTGTCTTCACCATCTAGCTTGCAGAATACGAGAGGCGGTGTAGCAAGGAACAGAGTATTCTCCCACTCGAGTTATGTGGAGCTACTTTCCGCTTAGTGTTTTGTTTACTATTCTTGCCTTCTGATTGATTTGTGTTAATGCTTGTTCCTATTTTGCTGGATCTGTATTAAACTTTAGGAGACATTACGAGCCGTGACTGGGCTAAGGCTGTAACATTGAGGGGAATTAGTACGGACGGAAGCAATGTGTACTTGATGGACTCTTGGAGCCGTAAGAGAATCTTTAATGCACATTGCTTCTATATGTCATTGGTGACACAAACATAATGATTTACAGAGATATGTAGCGGTGTCTGCACCGGACAACCAATTGTTAATTTTTTGGAGTGCTACAAGGCCTTGATATTCACTTAGAGTTTAATTTTCTACACATCAGCATGTGGATAGGAAAGGTGGAATTTCCCATGACTACTCTTTCAGAGTTTTGAGGGTTCTGTGAATGTTGTGCCTTCTGGGTGGTAGAACTGGACACTCGTGGCACTTCCACCACACATGGGTGTAATGTATATCAGGTAGTGTACAACAAATTCTTAAATTAATAGAACAGTTTGATTTTGTCTTAGAATAATTGGAGACATACAGATGATGTAACCCACAGCCCACACAAAGGTGGGTTAGTATGTTGTGGGTGATTGCGTTTTGGGAATAATATGGCACAGCTCTGGTACTCAGGTTTTTCTGTTTTTTGTTTCTTACATGTGCAGGTGTGGTAGTTGGATGACTATGGCCCTCATTCTAACCCCGGCGGTCTCAGACCGCCGGGGCCAGGGTCGGCGGGAGCACCGCCGACAGACCGGCGGTGCCCCGCAGGGCATTCTGACCGCGGCGGTTTGGCCGCGGTCAGAAAGGGTAAACCGGCGGTCTCCCGCCGGTTTACCGCTGCCCTTAGAATCCCCCATGGCGGCGCAGCTTGCTGCGCCGCCATGGGGGATTCTGACACCCCCTACCGCCATCCTGTTCCTGGCGGTTCGCCCGCCAGGAACAGGATGGCGGTAGGGGGTGCCGCGGGGCCCCTGGGGGCCCCTGCCGTGCCCATGCCAATGGCATGGGCACGGCAGGGGCCCCCGTAAGAGGGCCCCACAAAGTATTTCAGTGTCTGCCTAGCAGACACTGAAATACGCGACGGGTGCAACTGCACCCGTCGCACCTTCCCACTCCGCCGGCTCAATTCTGAGCCGGCATCTTAGTGGGAAGGTTGATTTGCCCTGGGCTGGCGGGCGGCCTTTTGGCGGCCGCCGGCCAGCCCAGGGCAAATCCCAAAATACCCTCAGCGGTCTTTCGACCGCGGAGCGGTATTTTGGTGGGGGAACTTCGGCCGCCCGCCGAAGTTAGAATCACCCCCTATGTCCTGAGCAGACACTTTCAATAATTTGAGGTCGAAACCCTCCCAATTAGTTTACATTGGAAATTAATATGATGGGTGTGTGAATTAGTTTGAACTTCCCTTATTTCATTCTGTTTTGAGTAATCGATACAGCCATTGCAAATTGTGCAATGTCTTATGCATTACATGTTGTAAATACAATCACTATTTGAGCACTGCATTGTCTGCACTATACTCACCTATATCACATTGCACTGCATATGTATTGACATAATACACTCTTGACGGAAACTAAGTTTGTCCTGTGCTGTTCTCAAATTGTTTTTTTTTTGCTAACTTAAGTTGAATTTAAATCATGGTGTTAAATAGATTGTGTGTTTCTCCAGCACAGAGACAAGGTTCCCCTTTCTGAATGAGTCCTGTGTTTGGATAATATGTATTGACCCCTGTCCCGTAGGCATATAGGGTTGTCCTTGCTTAGTAAATATATGCAGGACGACCTGTAGAATTTAATTTACAGTCCTTGGGTATATGGTATACTATTCTACAAGGGACATATAAGTAAATTAATTATGCCATACAGGTGTAAGCCACTCATACCATGTTTAAGAGAAAGGGCGCAAGCACTTTAGCATTGGTAAGCAGTGGTAAAGTGCACAGAGTCCTAAGGCCAACAAAAACAAATTCATTAAAAATAGGAGGAGTGAAGGAGGAAGGTACCCTGCACAGAAGGCCAAGATCAACAGTGCTCCTCGGTATGTTTTATTAGAATTGCTGACAATCTGCTATAGTCCAAAAATCCTTCCCTAGGAACCTTGGAATAGAATTGATGTGTGCCACGAAAACAAGCTCCCATGAAACACAGTAAAATACAAGACTCAATACATAGAGACAAGGCATGATTCTTAAATTAGCCACAACCATGCCTCATACAAACCACCAGAAGGTAGTGCCTGTTTCCTGTGACTCATAAACTGCTGATTGATGCACCGCAATCTTGACATACCCCATCTCTACTCAGAGATCGTTTTGCTTCTTTTCTTAACCCTCTCTTCTTGTTATATTCTACACTCTCGACTGACTTCTATTGAAGTACGCATGATTCCATCCATATATTGCACCACACAAGGGTTTCCTGTACCAGTTCCATTGTGTTGCAGAACAACCATCTAGAAGGATGTCCCTCATCCCCATGAGACAGAACCAGGTTGGCTGACATATATATTTAGTTATCATGGCTCTATTCTTTAAAGTGCTCTGGCTGAAGGTAAAAGAACTCTGGAAACTTGGTCTACAATATTTGATGTATACTTCCTATTTTTATCCTGGTCTATGTGCACTCTGTACTCAGCACTCCCTAGAAAACGCAGTAACAAGCTCTGAAATGAAAAGGGCCTGACTTATCAAGACTGTGCTGAAGCAAAAGTGACGCAAAGTCTTGATATGGCATTTATTTCGAAGCACAATTTTATTTTTCTGCTACAAAAGTGCCCTCAAAGTAGGGTAAGGAGTGCTATGCTCTACTTTGCATCAAGGGAGCGTCCCATGGGTGGTACTTAGGCGTTCCAGTGCTACCACCCAAGGTTTTTGATGCAAAGCCTAATATAGAAAGATTGTCAGTCCTGTCATCATGTGAAATATATCGCCTCCCTGAGTGAGATACAAAGTCAAAGAAAGATTTTTATTTCTTCAAACATTTCATTCACTTCCTGTGTGATGTATTGTACACCTCACTTCCAAAGTGTGAAATCATGTAAAGTTTGTCTAGGCATAAGACGCACACACCTTTGCACAAAAGTGTCTGTGTGGTGCTAGACGGCCTTAAAGAGCACCAGCGCAGATAAATAGAGCAGCAGCAGACCATAATTAATTAATATGACCATGCACTATCCTCTCCTTTAGCAAAGAGAAGTGCTGTAACTTTGGTTGTTGCACTGTTTCGCTCTTTTTAGTTTTTTTTTTTTACAAGTCTGCCCTTTTGTATTTTTTTTTTTTTTTTTTTGTGGCAGTTTAGTGTCATGGTCCAAGTGCAGACCTTTGAGGTTATCACTTCATTTGGAAGCGATTGGTGGAGGCTAAACAGGAGTGCTGACCGTATTCCGTTTGAGGAGGTCAGTCGTACAGGTCCGCATCCAGGTGCTAGTACACCTGAGGTCACCTGTGCCCACGGACCCAGCCCCGCTTCCAGAGACAATGATTGTCTTACAACCATTTACAAATGTGTTTGCAGACTTCCTTCCCCACACAAAGGGATGAGTCATCAAGCCTGAAAATAAACAAATTTTCCAGCTTCAGTGGTTTCTTTACTTTGGGAGCGTTCCTCTTCTCAGGACATGTTATGCAACCGACGGTATTAAGGGTGCCTTATAGCTGCAAAGTTTGCATGTAAAAAGGAAAGTACTGAGTTCTGACAAACAAAATGTAAATGCCAAACTCATGTGCATAATAAATAACATTCGCTTTATATAGTAACCTGTTGGGTCACTCATATATTACTTCTGCTAAATCACTGTGTACCAAGATGATATTTTCAGTTAATGAAAAATATGCTCAGCATCCTGGTTGTTTTCGTTACTGTTGAAGAGCGGATCACTGACAGAATATCAGAAACAAAAATATCTTGTGGATAGAATATCGTGTGAAGAACAACGAGGACTAACATATAGAGAAGGTAGATGCAAATAGGTAAGTATAGATTTACTATTCTTATTTACTATTCTGTGTAACATGAAGATATATACATCGTTAAGGTACATATATGTGGAGGTATATATAGTAAAACGTTGCTTAACTCAGTGGCGTAACAAAGGCCCCCGCAGCCCCCGAGCTCAAGGGGACCCCTCAGCACAGTACACTGTGAAGAGGCAGCAGGCACCTCACTGGGTCCAGGGGGAAGTGGGCCACCTCAGGGTACTTTGCAGGGGCCACCTCCAGTTTTGTTACGCCACTGGCTTACCTATAGAAACTTACCGTCACAATATTTTTGGCCTTGATATTCTTGACACAATATTGTGTCCTCACAACATTTTTTCTCCAATATTGTGTCTAAACACCTGAAGGGCAGAGGCTGTGTGGAATAGTAAAAGGCAGGGCTCCAGAAAATAAACAGTTTAATCTTAAATGTTTGTTTCTTAAAGTTATGTTTTGTCCAAAGAAAACAAATAATGAAAAATCCAGGCCATTGTAGGATTCACATTCTGTGTAGATAATTACACTGTTGTTCATGTTTTTAAATATTGTCTTGAAGCCTTGCTCACAGCAATGATTTTAGCAGCAAAGGCAGGAATACAAAAATAGTTTATGGTTACAGCAGATTTAATGTAATGTAGTTGGTAAAATGATGGATGGTGTCGAAATCTGAAAGTAACCTGTAGGATATAGTTTTCGCTGGACCCAGTCATCTTTTACTCAGAGCGTGTCTAATAGGTTCTGGGGAACCATTAAGATGGGAAATTATATGAAATATCATCACAACACTTTATTACCAGAGGAAATTGCTGGCACTGCCGGATTCAGACTACAGGAAGGGGACAAGACAAACCCCTAGAGATGTAGGCCCATATTTATGAAAAGTGTGCACCGCCTTTGCTTCATTTTTTTTACACAAAAGCAGCGCAAACCTAACGCCCTGTTTATATTTTGACGCTAGACCCATCTAGCATCAAAATAACCAAGTTAGAGTAATTTTTTGGGGAGCACCAAACCCCCTTGCATAGTATTATGACAATGATACGCAAAGTAGGTGTTCCCTTCCAAAAAATTACACCAGCCCTCCAGAGCCATATTTACCTCCCGATGTAAAAACGACGCACAAAAAGGAAGCGGATACAAAAAATTATTCAAATCGTCCTTTGCGTCAAATTTTAACGCCTGGTCAGACCAGCACTTAAAAAGAGACCCACATACCAACATTTAAGGAAAACACACAGAAGGAGCATTGGCAACCTCCTGGACAACATTGAAGTGTTATTGATCCAGCTTGGCACATGCTGCAGACATCAGCATCGACATCAGGTCCCTCCACCACCAATGCAGCAACCCCAAACACCACCAGAGCAGCTACAAAGGCAGAGCAGAAGGCAGGAGAGAATCTTTCATCAGCGTACAACCATCCTTGGGCACAGGAAACATGATGTCATCAGAAATTACCGTTTGAACCCAGAGTCAATTGTACGCCTGTTGCACCACATTACGCCAGACATCACTGCAAGAGTGGCAACTCCAACAAATATACCACCCATGACCAGACTCCTCGCTGTCCCCCATATGCTGGCATCAGGATCTTTTCAGACAACGGGTGCACAAGTGGCTAGTATCTTACAGCCATCCTTTTCTGTCTACCTTCCAAAGGTTCTGAACGAAATCATACACCTCACACCCTACCACATCTGCTTCACTAACACCCAGCTACTGCAGCAGGAGACCAAGCAAGGTTTCTATCTAATTGCTGGGTTCCTTCATGTGTCGGGTGCAGCGGACTGCTCCCATGTCCAACTGGTGTCACCTGCAGCAATGTAACACCTATACAGTAACCACAAGCACACCCGTTCCATAAATATGAAGGCCATTGTGGACCACTGTGGGCTCTTCTCAGACATCCTTGCCAAATACCGCTGCAGCATCCATGATGCCTACAAATTCTGGCATTCCACCATCAACGAGCGGTTCTAGTATGGCCAGTATGGCAATGGCCTACTTGTAGGTAAGACACCATATCAATCAGTACACAGACAACACACCTCCCATGTAGGACAAACAAGACATACACCACACTAAACACACATAGGCAGGGGAACACAGATGTACAGGCAACAACGCATATGCCACATGCCACACTACACTGCAATCATTGCACATCATACACACATGTACACCCACATGTACATTAAACATCCACAACCTAACTGGCACACAACATGAGTACAAGTGGAGCTATGTCCCCCTTTGCCTCCAGAAGCTGGACACAAACCACTACAGGTGTCCACTGGTTGACACCTAAATACAGATCCCACACACACTACACCTAATAATGTATAGCTCAGCAATGTGAATCGCATAGGCCATGTCAATGTAAAGAAAGTCACACATAGGCACAGCCCCGTATCAGTCATGGGGTTCAAGCATCTGGCAGTGCCAATATCAAATGCCACCCAAGTGTTGCCATTACCAACTACATATCACCTACACATACCTGACATACCTGTAGTGTGCACATTCACCCATCTCTGCATTGTGTCGCACACATAGGAATACAACATTACCTGCCATGAAAGACCATGGGGCAGAATGATTAGAAGTCGTGCAGTACCTAGTCCAGTGCCACCTCACATGCGCCCCTTAGCGCCACCATGTGTGTGCCGTATACAATAAACGGTACACCAAGTTTGTGCAATACTGTAAAGATCATGAATTCCATTGTAGGACTCCGTAAGAGTATAGAGGACATACCTGACCTTACATGCACTGTGCATAGGGACCCATGTAAAAGAATGGTGTGCCCCCTCTCAACGCCTGTACTATGCATGTGTTGAAAGTGTCTGTGATAAATCATGTATAGGCACATTGGAGATTCCACTGTACCAACTTTTGATCATCCTACAAATATGTGATTCACACCCTAGTACACTTGATGGCTGGCACAGCGATCACCTGTCACAAAGGGTCACTATGTATTACACTGCATCCATAGTGCCACATGGTAACATGGAGGTCAGAGTTTGGCTTTGTAGGGGTACCATGGTGTCTCTACATATGACACCGCTGTGGTGCAAGGAGGTGGAAGGTTCCACCAATAATAGGACATTGGCACAAATCTGGACAACACAACACGTGCAAGGGCTGAACCATCTGTTTGGATTGAAAATTACAATCCCCAGGTCCCTGAGACACAACCCAAGACTGTCATGTTCATCAACACAGCCATATGAAATAATTTCACAAAACAGGAACATACACTATACCAGAAGCAAGTCTGAGTCACCACTCCACCTAAAACTAACAATTGCTAAGGTACATACCAAACCACTATCAAGCATTACCAACACATCTTCGCTCATTCCTTTGCAGCCGACCAAGATGATGGCATACAGCCATAGGTCACGTCTCCATTTGGCAATCCCACAGCGGTGAAAGCATATAATGAAGGGCACAGAAGAACACAAAATGTGGTAAAGAGGATATTTGGGCTTCTGAAGTCAAGGTTCAGGTGCCAGGCCCTGACAGGAGGAAGCCTGTTGTACGCTCCATCCTCTGGTATGGAAGATGATACTGGTATGTGCAATCTTGCATAATATATGTATATGGACCAATGTTCCCTGAGATGAACAGGTAGATTTCCCCAATGGGGAGGAGGATGACAATGGTGCAGCACATTTGGAGGGGGAACTACAAAACACTGCTGCAGGAGTTCACAGGAGACTATAAATTATACAGAACTTCTACACATAGTCACTGTACAAATATTATCTCTTTGTAAATATCACCAAGAAATTACTTGCCACCTGAATCCCCAGGATCTACTCAATCTCCAGTACATATACCATTGCAATGTAACTGATACCTCAGAGAGCAGGAACGAAACACAACGGTTACAAGTATGGTAGCAACATAGTTTGTGATGTAAGAGGGTCTAGTGCCTCCGTCACACATCAGTGCCAGGTAACTCATGGGAATGTGGCTCATGAAGGCCTAGATCCATGCACCACAACACATAACATGCCGTTAAGTGTGTGATGTGCACATTCCTAGCCCTTTCCCCACAACATCACTACACTTGGCAGGATGTATGCGGTAGGGGCTTTTATCAAATGGTGTTTAAGTAATGTAGGAACTGAATAGTGTCACATCTCAGGCGGATTGCTGCTTCGCCACAACTGTGCATGTGTGACAAAGGGGGATAGCTATGGACCTTCAGTTACTGTACAGGGTGTGTAGCCAATGTAAGAGGCAGAGCCTGAACTGTATATCCATTGGCTTATGTCCTGCAACTGCCATTGGGCCCAACCCTGACACATGGTGCGCGGTACCTCACTTATGGCACACACACATTGGCTTTAGAGTGCGCTATGGATTGCTAGACAAATGAAGCAGCAATGATGCAGCAATGGGTGCTGAACCACAATCCAAACAAATGACACATTGTCAGGATCTAAGAATAAAATGGGACAATGCACCACCAAATTATTATCTGGACGGAATTTAGGCAGAGTGTGTTCCACTCCCTATGTACATTCTATGCACACTTGTCACACAAATCTGCTATCTAGATACATGCCTATAGACAATCCAGATATACATGTGAAGACTGATGTACAGGTGTATGGCCGGCCTAGGTAGAAAAGGGTTTGCAAGTACCAACAATGGTTGACAAGTGTCAGCAAGGTAACCTAGTATAGTCTGTATTACACCATCACAAAGCACATAGCAACACACACCACTCATTGTCACTCACAAGCCAGGCCAAGAGCAAGGTACCAACAGTGACAAATGTCCAGCAATGTCCAAACATGTCACAGACTCATTAAAAAATGAATGGAAGTAGAAGTAGACAGATATGTTGCATGTGGCTAATGAAAAAAGCAGTACTGAGATGATTTCACACATTAAAATCATACAGTCATGGTAAGAGTAACAAAGGTTGTGGAATGCAGGAATAATTGCATACCAATGTTCAACGAAGGATGTGGATGGACAGCTGAGAGATACCCACAGATAGTTTGAAATACATCATGGGAAGTCACTTGGAGATGGCACAAGTGCTGTGACTGGTGTGATGTCATGTGTGTGTGTGGTACTCATTAAATCTCGCAAAGCCAGGCAATGGGTTGGTAACCATCATGTAGCCAATAGTAGAAGATGTGTACATCTACAATTTACACAAATCACACGTTGCATCCTGTCCATGTATGACTGGACTGTATTGCTGTAGAAGATGTGTACAAAGTGTAAGCAGCCTAAAGATTGGCAGCAATGTAGGACACAAAATATTTCTAACAAGTAATGCAGTAAAACGTGGAGAAGGAACAGACATACACCAATACTGACTGTGCAACACATCAGTGTCTACATGTGATCACCCAACAAATGTACAGAGAGGATGGATAGGTCATTACACACCCACTCATGTTTGCCACTACTATAACCCGTTAGTTGTCCATTGCATACCAATATGACAGGAGGCAGTGACAGATAACACCATCTGTCCACTGGTACGTCCCCAAAATAAAAATGACAACAGAGATACAATCCCTAACCAAGCTGCCCATGGAAATTACTAAGGACATAAAATCATGTCTGTTAGACTATGCCAAATGATGAGACATGTCCTACTCGTGCAAGTAGCCAGTCCTCAGTACATGATAGGTGAAGGCTGACATCAAGTACTCCAGAGGAAAAATGCATATCATAGTCCATTTGATGACAATCGTGCAGGTGTCTGTCTGCAGGGGACTGTGCATTGCTCTGCTGAATAGAAATCATGAAAAGGCTAGATCCCCGCCCAAAACACCCTAACACCACTGCTCTGGCTACATAGACTATTGACATTGTCAGAGGCATGATGAATGTGCACAGTGGACTGAGTAGTCTGAAGTTCCGTAAACCTGCGCCTTCACATGCAACCATGGGTCTGTGTCAGCATAAAAACTCCCACAGTATCAATGAAGTGTAGACTACCATCTTTGCCAGACTGCAACGTTGCTACACAGTGGTATGCCACTGTATGTGTCAGTCATAACTAACATGATGTGATCGATTGTGAGTACCTAGTTGGTGGCATGCACACATATGCCAGATATCTTTGCACACATGTACCACTCAAAAGGCACAGGCCTCGTAATGTGTTTTGGAGTCTGAACAAAGGACAACTTACCACAAATGTAAGTGCATATGTATCACAAGATCAGTTACAGAAAAAAATGACCTTCAGATGTGTTCTGACATACAGAAACATAGGTTGCACTGATATGATTACACAGGCATTTGCCAAAGTCCAACATGTGACAATGCAGGAAGATAAATATGTGAGGTTTCATATCCCATGAACACACCACTGCGGTCATATGTTACTGGAATGACACTACATATATCTTTACACAAACAGCACATAGCAACCTTCATTGGCATGTGTGTACACCATCTCCTACTACTAAGATGCATTGGGAACTATATGTCACATCTGTAGCAGAGCATCATGAAGGCTAAACCAACAACACACCACAGAGGGGACACACATGCACACACATTGCCAGGGGTAACGTGATTCAACCCAGCTGTAGTCCACTGCATCCTCTGAGTACAATTTGTCAGGGCTCTCACATGTCTTACCAAGTATTGGACATATTCCATCATATCTATTGTGTTGTTCTTATAGATACTTTTCCATATCAGACATAACAATGTGGTACACACACACATATGTGTTAGAACACATATGTACACTCATAGTACACATGTGCTAACATGTATGTGGACACAGTCTAGCTACACATGCACATATTCACATGGTATCAGTCATCACATGCATCACACACCTAAACAAACATATAGGTTAAACATGCCAATATCACTGTCCCTGTGACATGGTATGTGAATCTGGGTGCACTGGAAGCCTTCCTAAATAATTTCCATACATTCTCGTCATGCGTCAAATGTTTTTGATGCAAATGGCTAAATTCCATTCTCTGCAAGCCCAGGTAAATCACACCTAGCCCCTGTGCTTCAATTGCACAGCGACAGGCCTTGCCAGCCTGTATGGGAAAGAATACCATGCATGACCGCATACGCCAAAAGTGTAGACGCAAATGCCTAAACTTCATAATTTCCTGGGAAAGGGAGGATGTTGAAGATGACGGCTGATGAACTGGTGGCTTTACATGGCTTGTGCAGGTTTACCTGGCAATGATGCTGGTATTGGGTGGCCGCGTTATCCAGGGCTACCCACAGGAAGCTGCGGTAGTGCAAGGTGCACCACCACCTAACAAGAATATTTGGAGCCGGACACAATGACCACCAATTTAAACACTGTTGGGCTGACCTGATCTCAAGGGAGCAAGACCTACTGTATCACCTGGGGATTGAGAGTGATGGAGCAGTTGGTAAGTATCCCATTTGCATAGCAACACCATTATTTGCAAATGTGTGGCAAGTGGTGATAAGGTTTAGTGCAGCATGTTTTGTCAAAGGATCTGGACATGTAGTATCGGGCCTATATTAAGATCCGCAGAGCCACTTTAGGGCTGCCATTGTAATTAACATTAATGAAGCAGAGCCAGGGCAGAAGTGCCATCTTCCGTTCGCAATCATATCAGAGTGGTGCGATGCATCCACAGCACCACTCAGTTTAGACCAGCACAACATGAGGCCTGCGCCAGGCATCATGTATGGGAGGGGAGCCCTACACCTGTATGGGGGGGCAACAGTACATGGCTCTGGGAAATATGATACATTTCCTATTGCCATATTTCCTGTACTTTGAATGTCTGCTCAGAGCAGGTGTTAAAAGAGGGCATATCATTGTATATACTCAGCAGAAGTTGTGCTAATCTTTTTGTTGCTACTCCTGCTGAGTAAATCATTTGCATCCATTTAAATTGACATAGTTGACCCCTACCTGCACCATGCTGCATCTTATTTTTCATAAAGGGCACACATGGCGGGGGAAAGGGGTGCACTAAGGGCCACAAGGACTGTAGTGATGCACTTGGTGCAGCAAAACTTTCCTTAAATCTGCCCCATTGTGTCATTGACGCCATTTAAGGGAACTTGACTATGCACTGGGTCCAGAATATTCGCACTTTCCTCTTCCTGTACATGGTGTATCACATATTCCCCAAAATGTGTCCGTTACTCCACACGTGTGCTGAATTTGTACCACAGGCCTGCTTCGTCTTACTGACCGTATGGGGGCAGGCCTGCATCTGCACCAGCACATTACTCAGAAACCTGCACCAACACAGGCATCCTTGGACCACTGAGCTAGTGTGTCTGTGTTGAGGCAAATGCCTATGCGCATGTTGGTATCCTTTCCTGGAGAATAATGGAATACCATAGCAACACTGGCTGGCCACACAGTATTGGCAATACATCCGTAATTTAAATCAGTTAATGTGCTGTTAGGAACAACTAAATAAACATAAGTAAACTGCTATAGCATAATAGCTCAAGTGTGTGTCTTGTAATGGCACACACATATTAGTAACTTGAAAAAAGGATGTATCAAAACATTCCTCAACACTTTGGAATAGTCACACAACCCCTGGACAGTTGTTTGTCTGTTTGCAGTGACAATTAGTTGGATGTCTCCAACATCTGAAGCAGGCTCAAAAGCTATGTGTGTCACAATGTTATGGCCACTGCAACAACCATCGCATGCCCTCAGATGCAGAATACTGTCATGCAGCCCCATGTGGTCATGGAGGTGTAAAGCAACAAAATACCTGCATGACAATTCCATGTACATATGGTGCAGTTAAAAGCACCACAGGAGAGTCAGTGAAAGTGATGGTTTTTAGGTGTCATGGTCTTCATTATCTGACACTGTGGGTGTCATTATGACACCAGCGGTTGGTCATAATGTGGCGGTAGCACTGCCAACAGGCTGGTGGTCCATACCGCCACATTATGACATTGACGGGTTGGCTGCAACCAACCCACCAATTTACCATACAGACCGCTATGGCGGTAGCAGCCGCCTGGCCAGAGATAAGAATCCCCAGTCTGGTGCCCACTATTGCACTGCCGGCGGCACTATGACCCTGCCTACCGCCATGGTTTTCGTTGCGTTCGCAAGGCCACGAAAACCATGCTGGTAGGCCCTCCAGTGACAGGGAATTCCTTCCCTGTCATTGGTAGGAGGCTCACCCACCCCCCAAACACTCCCCAGACGAACCCTAACCACCCCCTCATCCACACCTCCCCTTCGG
Organism: Pleurodeles waltl; assembly: GCF_031143425.1. Classification (NCBI taxonomy): domain Eukaryota; kingdom Metazoa; phylum Chordata; class Amphibia; order Caudata; family Salamandridae; genus Pleurodeles; species Pleurodeles waltl. The sequence goes on from NC_090437.1 coordinate 39,309,508, forward strand.
ATCTCCCACCCTCCCCATTCACACACACTCACAGATACGCACCACGCATACACACTCACTCACACAGGCATACACGCATTCATTCCTGCATGCATCCATTCATTCTTGCACACATCCGTACACACATTCACACTGACAGGCAGATACTGCCACCTGCTGCAGCCATTACATCTAACTTTGAAAGAGACATGATACGTGACAAGCCGCCATGATGGCCAGATTGGAATGTTTAGAGAAGGAGAGTGCAACAAAACATAAGTTGTTAAAGTACATTAAGAGGAAATTGAAAAAATGACAAGTGGCAGTGCCACAACCTCCCAGTTCCTTCCCTCTCCCTTTTACAGTTGATAGATATTTATATTGGGTTTTAGATGGGTAGCGTTAGGTTAGTGAAATAGTGTAGAGTAGGCATAGGTTAGAGTAAATATAGTTGAGGGGTGGGTTTTAGTACTTTTGGTATTTGGGGGGTTGGGTGGGGGGTTATTTTCGGGTAACTATGCATAAAAAAATTAAATTAAATTAAAAAGAATTTTTAAAACTTACACCAAATATATATATTTGTTTAGGGCATAGGTTAGTTAAGTACATGTGTAGCCTTAGTTTATGTTGTCCTACTTGTATCTTGTCTCTTAAGGTGGGAATGTGGGTGTGGGGGACAGTGTTTAGAGTGTGGCGTTACATGTGTAAGATTAGTTTAGAATAGGTTAGATAGGTGTAGTTGTGAGTTAAGGTAAGTTAGTTTGGGTTAGTTTAGTGTTTAGGTTTAGGTTTTATGGTAGGTTTAGGTATGAAATTTTAAATAATTAAATTCTCTTTGTATTAGACTATTTTTTCTTCTTGTTGACTGAGTGTCTGGGGGTTCTCATGTGTGCACTGGTCAAGTAGGAGGAATGGCTTAGGGTATGCTTACTGTCTTAATTTCCATGGATTATCATGTGCATCCTCTATGACCAATGAGCCATTAGATTGGCTGCTAAATGACATCAGCTAGTCCATACATTTGTCATCCACTGTTCCAACCATTCACATTGTGTATATATTCATTATATTGGAAGGTAGGTATGGAACTGTCTTTGGTGGGGTCTTGCAGTATCATTGATGGCAAGTGTGGCACATATGACAACAGCCAAATTTGGGACTGTATCCTGCAACACTGACAGGTGCCGGTCACTGATTAGGTTAATCTCTTCTCTACCACACATATTAGTTGTACTGATACTCCATCTTGGTAAATTACTATTGACTTGGTTCTGAGCTATACATGCAGTATGCCAACTTCCACAGATTTCTGTTCAATACATGTATTGAATACTCTAAGCTGGTTGTATCCCACAACACCATCATTCGCCTTTTTCATGTTAGGATCCTAGTTTGTGGCTTTGTGTCTGACAATAATGTTCTCATGTAATTATGTTCTGTACTCATTGACATGGATTCACATAATGCAATCATTTTGCTGAGTTGATGGATCACAGTAAACGTAGAAATGTTACATGTGAACAAGGTGCTTTATTTACAGGTGCACGTGTAATTTCAGATGCTGTCCAATGTCCAGTTCACAGACCTGATGAGAGGATTGTAGCCATTTGGAGTACAATCAGAGTATAGGGGTGAGGGACATGTAACGAGACATGGTTAGGGGAAGTGTGCATTAGTGAGGAGATATCAAAATTGCCAATAGTTAAGATTTGAGACAATGACAGTACATAGCAGACAAGTCAACAGTGGTTGAGTGAAGAGGGCATATTTCCTGCTGTCACAACAGTGGCATGATCTTAAGCACAGAACTAAGGAGATACTGTCCAAGTGGCACAGACTGGTGACACTGGATGGTTTTCTTTGGGAATGTTGTTCCTTCCACATCTTTCTTCCTCTGATGTGTGTGTCGCCTCCTGTGCCATGGGTGGTGCTGTTTTTGAGGGGATAGAGATGTGGAGCCAAAGGTCCCAGCAGCTGCCATTTGTGGGAATACATAAGGCATCACTGTGGCAAGGAGGAACTGCTGATTTCCCAACACTGCAGCGACATCACGGTGGTAGGTAGCCATGTTTTCCCTCAGGGAGGCCACTTCCCGCTGTATGGACTCCAGGCTTCAGCCACTTTGGGAGGGCAATTGTTGAAGCCTCTACCTCATGACAGCAGCAATGTTGGCCATGTACTGCTGGAGTCTATGTAGCAGGAAGTGGCCTCCCCTGATGGCAGCTGAGTTGTCCTTAATTAGACTGCACTCCCTCTAGGCTGCCTGCCAAGGTCTCCATCCCTGCCCGCACCTGGCTCGGCCAGCTCCCGCTGGACTCCTACCACTTTCCTCTGAAAGGTGATGTTTGTGTCCTCGGAGTCCAGGGCTGTGTCAGTACTGGCTGGTGCTGTGTGTAGGTAGCTGGGTGGCTCATGTGGAGACCTGGCAATGCTGTGTCTCCTCACTACGACTGGAGGTGGTGTCTCGAGGAAACCTAGGACATCCAGGAGAGTCTCTTCATTGATGGTCTGCAGCTGGTTATCCATGTCATCTGTAAAATCCAGGACAGGCAGGCTGGCAGGAGGAAAGGCATCGTCCTCTGCAATGAGATAGTAAAATGTCAAACTTGGATTGTGGGGGCTGTTGACATGGCACAACATTTACTTGCTACTAGAGGCTCAGTGACATCCTGCAGACCCAAGGTTGTAGATGTATGTTATGTGTAGGATTGTGCATCACACATGGATCAAGCTCACAGGGTATTTTGGGGCATAGTTAGGTTCGCATAGCTCAACCTAAATGTTACATTTTGTGACGCTCAGGTGACAATGCTCTGTGATGGTTTTACAAGATGGCGCTAAGCGACTTATTGTGGCTTAACGCCAGCTTGTAAAAAGGGCCCCTTCACATGCAGCACTTTGCATTGGAGGGGCATGCAGTGGGTGTTGCTGTGGGCGTGCCACAGCAACACCCATTGTATTTTGACAGTGCCTCAGATTTACGAGTTTTTGTAAACCAGAGTCCTTGCCAAAATATAATGCTACCCCAGGGGTGGCATTGGCATGGCACAATGAAGTTATATGCCATCTTTTCTCCTCATTTTGAACTTGTTCAACGTGTGCTGCATTTTGCAACACACATAGAGCAAATGGCCTTTTAAGAATGTTTTGGGGCAGAAAGGAGTTCCTTACTGCACAAAAACAATCTTCCCCTCAATGCAGCCATCCTTGCACTATGATGCAATGGTCGCTGCGTTGGGCCACGTCAGCTAATTTAGCCCGGCACAGGGAATGACACAGGGGTGCCCCATATTCTAGTAAATACTGGGCATCAGTGAGTTTTGAAAATGATGGTGCGCAGTGCTGCCAAATTTGAGGAATCGTGGCACACCATAATTTCCTATTACATATGGCTCTTTGTGCTTTGATCCCACACCACCTACTTCCTTGCAGGCTCCTTGTCCCTGCCACTGACACCATGGTGGCATGTAATTAGCCTTCCTAATCAACATGGTGGACATTGCCACAGTAGTGAAATGTGTGCTGTCACTCTTTTGGTGCAATGATGCATTGGCACCATGAAAGATTAGGCCTAGTGCAGAAAAGCACAGGTAGGTCCATTGCATACAATGCTTTTGTTACATTCTCATCTGCCTGTAGCAGGCCCCACACGTGTGCTTAGTGGAAGGGACAGTGCAACCATTATGGATTATCTGCACCATTAAATTGTCCCCATTTCTTTGCACACAACATATCAGCAACAGGCATGTATTGGTGTAAGGATGTTGAATGTGGATCAATGCATGCATTTTGTGACCTTGTAGATGTGGCACAAGGGGAATGTATAGGTTAGTCCCACATGGGCTATTATTAGAATGATGATACAGTTGCATTACGGGCTAGTGACATTGTGCCAGTAGTGCAAAATTGATGCCACTTGTGCCAGTTCTCATGCATGTTGACTGCACCATTAAGCAGTAGACCAACCATTTACACAAGACACTCCATCTTGTCAGATGGTGAGATTGGAGCTACTTGTACAGCTGCACACATGACGTTCACAGAAATGCCCCATGTGTTGTGTGTGTTTAAGTTTTTGGCCATTTTCATATGGTGCATGAAGTTGTGTGAGAGTTGTGGGTTCACTCTGTGTGGTTTGTGTTCCACAGGTTGAACACTTGAGGCCTGATTTTTTTCTCAAGTAGCACAGCTCAGTGCATCAGCAATGTGTGTTGCACGACGCTGCACCAGTGTAGAAACGCAGGGATGTGCCATGTTTACTGGAATATGGTACACCCCTGCAATTCACCCTGTGCAGATATGTTCTCTCTGCACCAGCACAGGCATTGTTGCAGCATGATCAAGGGGTGCCTGCATTGAGGGGATAAATTCTTTAGGTGCAGGGAGGTGTCTCTTCCTGCACTTGTACAAGCTATTTTTGCTAAGGTGGCATTTCAATGTGTGCTGCAAGAGGCAGCACATATGAGAAAGGCAATGAGACAAGGAGGAAGGGAAGCATTTTGGCCTGCTACACCATCCTGACACCACCCCTGGGGTGGTATTGACTTCAGTCCTAGTCTTTGATGTACAAGTTGTGTTGGATCAGGGGCTTTGATAATATAAAATGGGTGTTGTCGTGGCACAGCCACAGCCATACTAATTGAATGTCACTTCCAGGCATGGACTGTATATTTATATGGTGGAGTATAGCCATAGTGAGGGGCTTATGTCCATGTTGTGTATATGTCGGAGTGCATTGCGCAACCAAAGCGTCAGTCAAAGTGTGGCTTGGATGAAGGTGGGGCGTTTTTATTCAGGGCCTATATTTCCCGATGCAAACCTTTAGCATGCTTTGAGTGTATCCTATGTGCCTCCCCGTACTGCCATTTATGAGATTCCAGATATTCATCCCCCTGCAACTTACCCTGCAGTTGTGGTAGTTCATGGTAGTCTGTGTTGTCCTGTTCTGCGATTTCAGTGACTAGCTCCTCCGGGATGACCTCTGCAACCGTCTCCTTCAGCTCATCCAGGTCATCCTGTGGTGCAGGATTTCCACCTCCAGACTGCAGTGCTGCCTTTCGGTTCCTTAGGTGATTGAGGTATCCCTGGGGTCTCTCCTGGCTTGCAATCTTGTCTTTCATCTAGTTTTTTTTCTTGCTTGTGCTTTTTTTTTATTTTACGCTAATGCGGTTAAATGTGTCGCTAACCCGTTTTGTGTCAAAAATACATGCCACAAAACGGTCTAGTACCACTTTTACAGCATTAGCATATTTCTTTCTTATGGCATGTTGCAATGATCAGCGTCATTTTTTTTTTTTATACTAACCATTCCTTAGTGCCATTGTGCGTCATTTTTTAAATATGGAGCACGGATGGTGCTAAGGTATGATGGTAGATCACGTTAAATATTTTGATGCACAACTGCGCAAGCACAGTTGTGCATCATTTTTCACAAATATTGGTCCTAGAATGTTTTGCTGCAAATAATTAAGGTGGAACGTGCTGATCCATAACTGACGATCCACCAGGTTTTCCTTGACAGGCAAGTTTCAGCAACCCCTGCATCTTCCATCATGTTGCAGTGGTATCCACCCTTTTCGACAAACAGATCCTTAAAGATCACCATTCGAACTTTTCTGTCAGGCAGCAGGCTTCCTGAAGGGTTGCCCCCTTCTACATCAATCATGAATGTTCCATGTCCTTATATTAACATTATCCCTCTTTTTCCTGCTTCACAAACACCAGTTGAGTGTCATTCTTTTGAAGATGACAATTATCTCTCTCATCAGTGAGCCTGCATTCTTTGATCCATTAATTTAATACACAAATGTCATTCACTCCTGGATGTGTGTTGCTGGCTGCAAGTAAGAGATGGGGATATAAGAAATGAAGAATTAAACTATAGGAGATTTAGCCCCACACTTTTTACAGAACTCTTGAAACTGTTTGTAAATGTTGAAAGCTTGTGTTTTGTTCAGATGCCAAAATGTCTGTGTAACCGACGTTTAGTGTCATGAAAAGTCACAGGCGTAGCTAAAGGGACCTGACGTTCCCTAAAAGCCATCTCATGTCTTTGACCACAGTGACTGAGCATTGCATGTTTTGATGCTTAAATTGTTTTTATTATTCAACCGTTAAGATACATTTCAATTGTAGATTAAAGAGCTTACATATTCCCTGCATCCCCATATATTTCCCTACATTGAATCCTAATTAAGTCTTCATATTTATTTTCTGTACAATACGTATTTGGTACACGAGTAGAAACCAAAAGGCATGCCAGATGGAATGGACAAAGAGGAGTGGTGGACGGGATATATAGTGATACAAAGGAATACAATGTTATCTCCATCTCAACTCAATTCAGTTAGAACCACATCCTTCCATGGTGGTAGGGTTGTGCAAAGCTGACATTCTGTGGGAGAGTTTGTGCAATGCAAAGATCACAACTTTTCAACTTTCTAAAGTGGTATAGACCACATATCCCATAAAAATTGTTTTAGTTGGAGACTTTCCACAGTAGTTTTCTACAATAAATCTTCATACAAAAAAGGTAGGTTTCTTGGGTATTTTCTCCTGCCAAACCAATATTTCGTCTCATTCCCTTTTCCTCTGTACTAACTTTGTGAAGTTCACAAAGTTGGCTAAATTACAAAAATAATTTTATGAATCAGACCCAGGCAAAGTAGCCCTACTTCGCACATCTCCAATAGAATGTAGTCCCTTTTCTTGCCTTTACATAAGTTAGAGTTCCCTATGTGGCATGAATCAAAGCAGCATATGTCTATGTAACTGCAGGTCCTCTGAAACATCCCCTCAGCACCAGTTTCATTTTGCACTCGTTTGTCAGTGTCACTGCTTAGGTTTTGCTGTCTGAGGAGAACACAACCTACCTTCTATAGTGTACTGATGCCAGCTTGGTTTGCTTCTTTCCCCAGTATCTCTTTGCTTTTCACTTTCTCATTTTAAAAAAATGTTCTTGTTAGAAATGGGGTCTTTGGTTGGCAGTCAGGTTACTCCCTGTCCAAGCAAGGACCGTCACTCTAGTCAGGGTAAGTCACACACAATCCACATTATACTGTGCCCACCATCTGGTAGCTTGGCACTGAGCAGTCAGGCTTAACTTAGACGGCAATGTGTAAAGTATTTGTGCAATAACACAGTAGAACACCACAAAAATACACCACACAGTGTTTAGAAAAATATATAATATTTATCTGGTAAGGTGCAGGTCAAAACGATTAAGATGCAATAAGTATATGTTGAAATATCACTGTAAAAATGATATAAAGTGTCTTTAGCCTCTTAAAAGCAACAAATGTCACTTGCAAGCAAAAAGCAACTGGTTTCCGTTCAAATTCTCCGCATGGGACGGCAGAGGAGGAGATGCAGGGAAAACGGGGAGGTGTGCATCGATTTTTCCAGCGCACACAGACGAGACGTCGTTGGGTTTTCACACTGGACAGGCTTTGCATCGATTTTGGTCATGTAGACTGGGATCCTCTTCGGGTTGCGGGGTTTTCGGACGACCCGTTGGATGATGCGTTGAAACCTGGCACTTGCAGGACAAAGTTACAGGGGCTGCGTCGGTCCGGTGGGCATTGCATGCAGATTTCTACCACACGGCAGGCGCTGCGTCGATTCCTCTCAAGAAGTCAGGCTGCGTTGTTCCGGCTCGGCTTTGCATCGATCCAGTGGGCCATGCAGCGAATTGCCAGTCGCTACGCTGGCGTTGCGTCGAGCTTCGACTTGCAAAGTCAGGCTGCGCCGTTCTGGGTCATCGTGCGGTGATTTTCTCATCGCGATGCGGGCTGTGCCTTGTTTCTTGCAGGCTGTGCATTGATTTTTGCCGCACAGGGAGTTCTCTTGCAGGAATGAAGTCTTTTTGGGCCTGAGACTTCAGGGAACATGAGGCAAGCTCTATCCAAACCCTTGGAGAGCACATCTCAGCACAGCCAGAGAGCAGCAAGGCAGCAGTGCAACAGCAAGGCAGCAGTCCTTCTCAGAAAAGCAGTCAGGTCAGTCCTTTGGGCAGCCAGGCAGTTCTTCTTGGCAGGTTGCAAGTTCTGGTTCAGGTTCTCCAGAAAGTGTCTGCGTTGGTAGGGTCAGAGACCCTGCTTAAATACCTAAATGTGCCTTTGAAGTGGGGGAAACTTCAAAGAGTGGCTTAGATGTGCACAAGGTCCCCTTTCAGTTCCATCCTGTCTGCCAGGGTCCCAGTAGGGGGTGTGGCAGTCCTTTGTGTGAGGGCAGGCTACTGTCCTTTGACATGTAAGTATCAGGCCCTCCACTCTCTCAGCCCAGGAAGACCCATTCAATATGCAGATACATGCTAGTGTGACTGAGAATCCTGTGTTTGGGGTTTGTCTGAGTGCATGCACAAGGGAACTGTCAACTAAACCTAGCCAGATGGGGATTGTTAGGCACAGAAGTATTTAAGTGCAGAGAAATGCTCACTTTCTAAAAGTGGCATTTCTAAAATAGTAATATTAAATCCAACTTCACCAGTCAGTAGGATTTTGTATTACCATTCTGGCCATACTAAATATGACCTTGTTACTCCTTTCAGATCAGAAGCTATCATTCAAACAGTAAATGAGGGTAGCCCTAATGTAAGCCTATGAAAGGAGCAGGCCTCACGGCACTGCAAAACAAATTTAGGAGGTTTACACTACCAGGACATGTAAACTACACAGGTGGGTGTCCTGACTTTTGTTTACACAGCACCCTACCCTATGGGTTACCTAGGGCTTACCTTAGTGGTGACTTATATATAGAAAAAGGGATGTTTTAGGCTTGGCAAGTACTTTAAATGCCCAATTGAATTGGCAGTGACACTGCCCACACAGGCCTTGCAACGGTAGGCCTGAGACATGGTTAAGGGGCTACTTACGTGGGTGGCACAATCAGTGCTGCAGGCCCACTAGTAGCATTTAATCTACATTCCCTGGACACATATAGGGCACTTTACTAGGGACTTATAAGTACATTAAATAAGCCAATTGGGTATAATCCAATGTCACCATGTCTTAAGGGAGAGAGCATATGCACTTCAGCATTGGTTAGCAGTGGTAAAGTGTGCAGTCCTAAAACCAGCAAAAACAGTGTCCAGAAAGTGGAGGGAGGCAGGCAAAAAGTTTGGGGTGACAACACTAAGGTTGTCAGGTCTAACAGTTCTCTTTGCTGGAAATGACTTTAGGCACCTCTTGAGGAGTTACAGGCATGGAAAGCCTGTTGTCATAGTTCGAGATAGGGTTACATACCTCTCTTTGTATTTGTAATCACTTGTGGCAGTCTTGGTCTGTGACTGCCCTGCTGTGTTGTCCTTGTGTATGGATATCAGACATTTCTCCAATTGCTAAGAGTGGGCCCACAAATGCTAATGATGCACTTATGGATCACCTGCTGCAAAGTATAGGTGGCCCTTTCACCATGTAAAGATTTCATCACAGTGCTGGCAGCCTGCATTTTTCGCTCCTGGTGAATTGTTCTTTAGAGAGAATATTGGGCCAGATTTACAAGGCCATAGTGCCACCGGAGCATCATGTTTTGCACGCTCACTGGCGCTAACCACTTCCTCATATTTACAAGGAGGTGTAATGCCACTTTTTGTGGCTTTATGCCTCCTTGTAAATATGGGCCCCTGCAACGCAGTTTTCTGCGTCAGAGGGGCATGCAATGAGTGTTGCTGTGGGCGTTCCACCGCAACCTCCATTGCTTTTGACACTGCCCCAGGTTTACAAACATTTGTAAATCTGAGGCAGCGTCAACATCCAACGCCACCCCAGGGGTGGGGTTAGCATAACGCAATGAGGAGGAATACTTTTATTTCTCCTCGTTTTTTTCTTTTTCTATGTGTGCTGCATTCTGCAGCACAAATAGAAGAAGCCAAATGCCATGGATGATTGTTAATGTGCAGGAAGGGACGCCATCCTGCACATAAACAATCTCAACCCTCAACGCAGACTTACTTGCACTATGGTGAAAGGATGCCTGCGTTGGCTCAGGCTGCTTAATTTAGCACTGGTGCAGGTGGAAACGCAGGGGTGCACCGTATTCTTGTAAATATGGCGCATCTCTGCGTTTCAAAACTGGCGCAGCGTGACTGTGTTAATTTTGGCGCAGCACCGTGCTGGGCCAGTTTCTAGTAAATCTGGCCCAGTCTTTTATCATGCAGGTATTCAGGGTCACCCTGTTGTGCCATCACCTGCCCTTTCAGCTTTGCAGTGTGAGTTTTTTGTTTAACTAGGGTCGTAGATCTGTCCCTCAGAACCTTCTGTACTTTCAGTTTCAGTCTTGCCTGAGGATCGCTCCTCCTGCTCTTGATTCTTGCCAGGCACTGCACACAAACCCCGAAGGTAACCAACCTCCCCCCGTTGGGCTTACAGCCTTCTTCTGTGCGCAGCAGGGGTTTGGTGCAGGGCGTGGCCCCCACAGATGCCACTACCTGCGCTGAACTCCCGCCTACAATATATATATATATATATATATATATATATATATATATATATATATATATATATATATTTTTTTTTTTTTTTTTTTTGTTGGTGTATGGTACCACAAGACCATGCAGTCTTCACTGGTTCTTGTGGTACGGATCCTGTGGGAGTACCTCAGGGCAAGGCTGCACTGCCTCCTGTGGGAGCACCACTGCACCCATACTACAATTTTTTTTAATGTATTTTTTGACCCGAGAGGGGGTGTCCACTGGGTCCCATCAATGAGTGCTAGAGCATCAACATTTCCGTACTCTGTCCTTACATGTTTTTTTATTGTACAGTTGAGTCCCTGTGACTTGTAAAGGTGGGTGCAACATTTTCTGTCCAATTGCAGCCATCAAAGCAGATCGTTCAGTCTTGCTGGACCAAAAAAGGCAGATTGGAGAAAAAGCACCCTCAGTCGACATAGGGCCATCTTTTGTAAATTTACAGTCCTGCTGGACTGCTGTGGAGCCAACCATCCAAATATCATTAAAAGTTTAACCCCTTCATGACCACCCCAATTACCACTTCCAGTGTGAATTGAAAACAGCTCAACACATTTGTACTAAACAACAAAAAGCATGCTTTCTGAGTAAAGGTATAGCTTTGTGCCAGGCCAACGTTTTTCACTGAAATAAATTTGCTCTTTCTATTTGGCCAAGTACGTACTGGCTGTACCGGACTTCAGGCATTTCCCCAGGAGGCTGGGGCAAGCAGGCGCTTTTTGTTACTGGGGAGGCTGGTTTTATAGCAGTGCAGCAGTTTTAAAAGCATTGCAGATTTCCTTGTTGATCCAACAGTTTTCAGGCAACAATGAAAGTGCCTCAATGACTTTAATGATGAATGTATCTGCTGGAGAGAGATTGGAGTTTTGTCTAGTTGCTGTTTTGACTTGTCTAAGGGAGCACAGAAGGTTAATATGGTTGCTGCAAAGAACTGTACTATGCAGATGACAGAACAGTATTTTATGCGCAATGCTGAGTGGGAAACTGCTTTTGTCACAGAGATCATGCTGTTACTGGGCAGTTAATAAGTTATAATCATAACCTCCCACAGTGAGCTATGAACTGCCATCAAAGAGCTGCATGCAAACTGCATGATACAGATTAGAAAGTTACGTTTTTTTCCTAGTCTTTGAGTATTCTGATTTTGCTAAAAAGGGTTTGTTTAGGTAGAAATAAATTGTTATTAATAAAGTCAACTCTGACCACTGTGTTACTCTCTGAGTCCGGAGTTTATGCGTCCTCAGATCAAGCACTCTTAAGAAATGCCTAACAGTATGGATGACTTGAGTCCTAAACCTTGTAATCCCCTATGTCTCATATAACATTTTCTTTACACTGATTTACACATGATTCATTGTCTCTGCATGTGTGTGTGATGAAAGTGCTCCAGCACCCTATGCTAGTAAGAGAGGCTTTATAAAACAAATGAAATGTGAAAGAGGGGTTATATAGAGATGAGGGGCACTGATAGAGGGTGATGGTGAGGGAATCGCCGAAGAGCCCCAATAAAGATTGCCGTATCCCAGTGCACTGTAAGGTCATCATTTGCTATGCTGTAAAAACAAATACAATTGAACGAATACAATTGAATATGTAATGAAAATGTGTTGTAGAATGCACCATTTTGCCATTTTCCGAAAATTTTCTTGGGGGGGAGGGCATCCTGTTTACCGGACACCGGATCTCGTGCAGAAACAGCTGCAAATCTTGATTGCTGCTTTTTTTTGCTATAAAGTGTGTTTTTTTGGTTTCACACTTACTGTTACCACCAGCAGTGGTCTGATGGGAAACGTGTGCTCACAAAGTAGAAATTATTACTTTAATAATGGCTGCAAATATCATTTGTGTATGTTACTTCACATTTTTTGTCCACATTTGTAAATCTATCGCAACTGAGGCTCTATTACTCTGGATGCGCATTGTCCTCATTTTTAACAGGGTGCTTCAGGCGCAAACTTGGACACTGCACTCTATTACGTATAATTGTTGTCCTCTCAGGTGTCCTGGGGGCAGGGCATTAGTGAAAGGCGAAACTGCTGTTTCACACTGCAGGCGCCATCCGGCCTGCTTTTCAAAGGGGACAGACATCTCCTTGCATGTGGGTCACACGAGTGACTGCACCTTCCTGCAGTACGTCTGGGGTGTTCGTGGGGTCCCCTTTCAGAGTGCACCTTAGCAGGGACCACTGACTGTGTGCCACCTGCTTGTGGCTACTTTACCCATAGAATTTCTCTCATTAGGATGGGGATACACACCCATACTAATAAGGGAATGTCCCGGTTAGACAGCACTAGCGCTGTATGTGCACAAGTGCTAGATGTAATACAGAAGTATAAGCACAAGCTTTTGTGGCTACACAGAAAACTAGCACAGCCAGGTATTCAGAAGCTTAGATTTTCCCCTGATTTTCATGAGAGTCTAAGGGCCTCATTCCTACCTTGGCGGGCGCCGGGCGCCGCCCGCCAAGTGGGAACTGCCACTTGGCCGCTCTGCGGTCAAAAGACCGCGGAGGCCATTCTGGCTTTCCCGCTAGGCTGGCGGGCGCCTGCCAGGGGAGCGCCCGCCGGCCCAGCGGGAAAGGCCCTGCAACCCAGAAGTCGGCTCCGAATGGAACCGGCGGGGTTGCAGGGGTGCGACGGGTGCAGTTGCACCCGTCGCGATTTTCACTGTCTGCTAAGCAGACAGTGAAAATCATGCTGGGGCCCTGTTAGGGGGCCCCTGCACTGCCCATGCCAGTGGGCCCCACGACACCCGTTCCTGCCATCCTGTTCCTGGCGGTAAAAACCGCTAGAAACAGGGTGGCGGGAAGGGGGTCGGAATCGCACCACCATGGAGATTCAGCCCAGCAAGGGGAAAACCGGCGGGAAACCGCCAGATCCCCTTTTCTGACCGCGGCTTTACCGCCGCGGTCAGAATGGGCTGGGAAGCACCGCCAGCCTGTTGGCGGTGCTTCCGTCATTTTAGCCCTGGCGGTCGCCGACCGCCAGGGTTAGAATGACCCCCTAAATGCCATTTAATGTCGACAACCTACCACTATTGCACAGGTTCGTACGTCTCCGACAGGCGCGATCAATTCAAACCTGGCCATATGTGACTGCATACTGAAGGCGGAACTACTCCAGTTTGTCCCTTTCTACTAGGTACAATATAATTCAGAATTCGTACCATATATGTTACTTTCTCAGGATTTTTTTTTTTTTGCCAATATGCCTAATTACTATACAAACAAAAGTCAAATGTGTTCTGGTCCTTCAGGAACTCATAGTTCCTTGAATATGCATTCAAGTGAGAAAGATTTAGGTGCTTTTCATAACTCATGTGAAAGAAAAAAATTAAATACAGGGAGGGCCCTTCAGTTACCAGTTATATATTTCACATTGTGTTTTTGCATTGGTGAAGAAGATGTCCCTATCCACAATCGCACAACAGAGATTCCTTCACTGAAACCCTGCCTCTAACACTGTCTGTGATTTTAGTAAGCATCTGAAGCAGGAACCATATATACTAACACAGCAGAAACCATGTCTCCTGTCATGATAGAAACAACACCTGCCATCAATACTGGGACAACAGCAGCAGCTATCACTTAACTCACTGCAGGATAAGCAGCAAACCCAGCTGCAACCATGGCAGGGGCCAACAGCAATGCTTACAGTCGCAGTCGCGGCTCACGTGTCGCGAGGGGGTGGGGTGGCACGGGCGAGGGGACAACAGCACCACACATTAAAAAAAATATTTAAAAAAACACTTACCTCCGTTCCCGCGACACGATGTTCCTCTGCTCTTCCGTCTCCTCCAGCACAGGCTCCCAGCCTGCCCTGCGGCCAATCCTGATGCTGCTCAGAGCAGCGTCAGGATTGGCTGGGAGCACCCAGCCAGGGCGCCCCAAGGCAGCCTGGGAGCCTGTGCAGGCTCTCTCCAGCCCAGCAACTGTGTTGCTGGGCTGGAGGGACCCTTCTGTGCATGTGAGTTTGGCCGGCCCAAGACGGCTGGCCAAACATGTATGCGCAGTGAGGGGAACAGCTGAGCACTCCCCCTCATTGCTCATCACCCTTCTGGCCCCTCCCCTTTCCCCCCAAACTTATAATAAATAGTTTATTATAGTTTTTGGGGAAAAAGTTTACAGCTGTCGCTGCTGGCAAGGGGTTATGGGGGGCAACACTCCTCCGCCTTTATGGAAGAGCTGTCCCTGCACATTTGTGACTATTGGAGGTACGAAAGCAACAAATCCTACTAGGTCTGGTAGTCACAAAGGTGGCCTCCCCAACCTATTGGAAATCTGACCACCAGTATGAGAAAGGTAGGTAGAACACGGGGGCGGGCTCTGAGCTACTGATTGAGGATGTAACGATAAATGCAGTGGCAAGAATAAGATGCAGGGTTGGCTTCCAAAGGGAAAGGAGTGCGTTTGGGCAAAAAACATGTTGGCTCCCATAGAGGACGTAGGAAGTGATTCAGGGGAAACAGTTGTCTATGAGACCACTGCTTACGTTCCGTGTTGTTGTCCCAAACAGAACCTTTAAGGACCATGGGCTGCTTTGAAAAACAAAGGCCCAGATTTAAGAAAAGTGGTGCTTCTTTACATGAAGTGCCACTTTTCTTGTGCCCCATTGCTCGCCCTAATGCCACCATGTGTGCACCGTATTATTGATACTGCGTACCATGGCGCACGTTAGGATCAGTAGCATCATCATTTCTGACGCTATTCTGATACTTTGCAGGATTAGCACCAACAATGTTGGCGATAATCCTGCAAAGTACATAGAGGCCCATTATAAACAATGATGTGGCTCTATTTAATGCTTGCACTGAGCAGGCATTAAAAATGATGAGAAAAATGGTGCACTGTGCCGTTTTTCTGGGCCTCCTAACGGAGGAATGCTCCCCTTGCATATGTTATGCCTGGCGCAGGCATAATGTGGCGCAAGGGTTTACAAAGTGATGCAATACATCCATTGCACCACTTTTTAAATTTGGCATGGCGTTTTTGCCAACCTGACTCCACATCAGCATAAACAAAATGATGCTAATGTGGCGCTAGGTGGCGCTAGGCCCTTCTTAAATTTGGGCCAAATTTCTGATTTGGGAATGCAAACACAGCAATGGTGGTCAACTGTCCCTTGCAAGTCACCGCCCCGTCCCTAGATGGCAAATTGCACGAACCGGCCTAATTAATATACCCTCTGGTGATTTTGCGAACAGGCCTAATAGTCCTAGGTAAGTTCACAACATTATTTGGTCATTTAATGTAGTTTTTTATCTTTTGTGTTAGTTTGTTTACCCAGTGAACATTACCTCCACTTCAACTATAGCTTACTATTGAAATCTATATCAGATGAATTAGTATTCAATTGAATATTAACAGCAGTCAGCATTTACAGAGCTATGAAATGAACATGTTACTTACCTTCAGTAGCACTCTTTCTGGTGATACTCTACCTAACTGCAGATTCCTCACATTAGAATACGCCACAGGAGCCAGGCTGGATGTGGAAAACATTCACGAGCAATGCTCCTGCATACTGCTAGGTGGCGGGGTGTGGCTCCACATTGACTGTGTTCCACCCTGGAAGAGATAAGCATGACTGCATATAAACACCACCCCCTGCGCGCTGACATCTGTTGCTTGCTTGTATCCTTCTGTTGCCCTCAGATGAAGGGTGTGAACACTTGGTAGTACCAGTGTGCACATTCGTAAGTTGGGATCTTTTTAGTTGTTAAAAAGATGCCTCCCCACAGAACAGGGAGAGGGGAGGTCAGAGAGGACTCTGTGATTAGATAGAGTAACCACCAGAAAGAACATTATTGAAGATAAATAATTTGTTCTTCTGATGGATACCCCAACTGCAAATTCCTTTCCTTTTAATAGATAGCAAAGCACTACATCCCCAGATAGAGGGTCTAAAGAGTGGAATCAGACCAAAAAGTTTTGCAGGACCAAATAGTTTAAATGTTTGTTCCACTGAATATGGCTGTCAAGGCAATAGTGCTTTTTGAATGTATATGCAGGCACCCACATTGCAGCCTGGCAGTTGTCAAGGACATACAGTTAACATGGCAATGTAGTGGTAGAAGCTTTAGCTTTGGTGGAATGGGCAGCCAGACTCTTTAGTGGTTGCTCCTTGGCCAGTTCATAGCAGAATGTATTGCAGGGGACTATCCACTTCAGTAGGGCCTACCTCTGCACAGCCTTCCCTTTCTTTGCCCCATACATCCATATGGTGTTCCCTGGTACAATTGATACAACAAACATAAAGCCCCTTTGAGGTCCAGTTAATAAAGCATCTTCTCTTTCGAGAGGTTAGGAGAGGCAAAGAACCTATGTACAGTGATAGACTTCACAATGTGGAAAGGAATCACAAATTTAGGCAAGAAAGCCACTTAAATTTTCAACACCAGTTTGTCTGGAAAAATGGTGGTGTAAGAGAGATGTATCAACAGTACCTGCAGCAGCTTACTCACACAACAAGCTGAAGTAATAGCAATGAGGATGTTTGCCTTTAATTTCAAGAGGCAAACAAAGCAGCCATGCATTGCCATTTAGGGCATGCACATGAAAATTGTTAAGACCAAATTAAGATCCCACTGTGGCATCACAAACTGTTTGGAAGGAAACATGTGCAAAGCCTTTTATAAACCTAACTGGTGTTTTAAACAAGAACGGGTAGTCCCACAAACATAAGAAGCCCAAAAATGACGACAAATAACCTTTCACAGTGCCTACTTCAATGCCTTGCTGGATGAAAAGACAAAATGAACAAAAGAACATTTGAGAGCTTGGCAATCTTGAGAATACCTCACTAGGTCACAAATTTGTCCCAGCGCCGGGCTTAAATGCATTTCGTGGAAGGGCATCTGGCAGTGAGGATGACGTCCACCACTTTCGGCAGCAGATCAAAAGCAGTCAACTGCCGCCACTCAGTCTCTATGCATGGAGGTGTAGATTACATAGATTCAGGAGAAGGATCCTGACACTTTGCTGAGATAGAAGGATCTCTTAAGAGGCTGTCCAATCAGAGTATAGGTTCTCATGCCCAGAATTTCTGGGTACTGTACTCTCCTAGTCCAATGTGGAGCCACTAGCATGACTTGGGACCTGCCATTCTTAATCTTTTTCGGAACTTAAAGCATGAGAGAAAGAGGCTGGAAGGCGTACAGGAGTCCCAAGTTCCAATCCAGCTAGAACGCTTCTCCTGGCAAGTGTTCCTGCATAAACTCTGCACATTCTCAACAGTGGTAAAAAAAGACCTTGCTAGGGTTTTCCCCACTGCCAGAAGATGCTCTGCGCCAACTCTGGATGAAGTAATCTTCTATTGTTCACCAGGAGCTATCTGCTGAGCTCATCCATTCTGGCATTCAAGGACCCTGCCAGCTGGTTCACGATCAGAAAGATTCCTTACACTCCAACCAGCTCTAGAGGCAAAGAGCCTCCAAGCACAGAACCCAGGACCCCACTCTGCCCAACTTGTTGCAATACCATATGGATGTGATTTTGTCCATGAAAACCTCTGCCAGCCTCCTTTTTATGGATGGTAGAAGTGCCTTCAAGGCCAAACTAATGGTTTTAACTCCAGAAAGTTGACATGGAGTCAGGCTTTTATTGTAGACAAGAATCCTCTGATCTCCACTGTAGGAGGCTGGCCCTGGCTTGTAGTGGGTACCAAGGGGCACTTACACTCTGTACCAGGTCAAGTTATCCCTTATTAGTGTAGAAGAGGTGTTTCTAGCAGCTTAGGCTGATAGAAGGTAGCTATAGCAGAGCAGCTTAGGCTGAACTAGGAGACATGAAAAGCTCCTACTATACCACTGGTGTCATATGCACAATATCATAAGAAAACACAATACACAGATATACTAAAAATAAAGGTACTTTATTTTTATGACAATATGCCAAAAGTATCTCAGTGAGTACCCTCAGTATGAGGATGCCAAATATACACAAGATATATGTACACAATACCAAAAATATGCAGTAATAGAAAAAGGAAGTAATGCAAGCAATGTAAAGTTACAGTAGATTGCAATAGGAGCACATAGGTATAGGGGCAACACAAACCATATACTCCAAAAGTGGAATGCGAACCACGAATGGACCCCAAACCTATGTGAGCTTGTAGAGGGTCGCTGGGACTGTAAGAAAACAGTGAGGGTTAGAAAAATAGCCCACCCCAAGACCCTGAAAAGTAGGTTTAAAGTGCACCTATATTCCCCAGAGAGCACAGAAGTCGTGATAGGGGAATTCTGCAAGGAAGACCAACACCAGCAATGCAACCAAAGTGGATTTCCGGACGAGAGTACCTGTGGAACAAGGGGACCAAGTCCAAGAGTCGTGACAAAGTCGAGATTGGGCAGATACCCAGGAAATGCCAGCTGAGGGTGCAAAGAAGCTGCCACCGTATGGTAGAAGCTGTGGATTCTGCAAGAGCGAAGAGGGCTAGAAACTTTCCCTTTAGAGGATGGATGTCCCACGTCGTGTAGAAGCTTGCAGAGGTGTTCCCACGCAGAAAGACCGCAAACAAGCCTTGCTAGCTGCAAGGGTCGCGGTTAGGGTTTTTGGATGCTGCTGTGGTCCAGGAGGGACCAGGATGTCGCCACTTGGATGAGAAGACAGAGGGGCGCCCAGCATGTCAGGGAGCCCTCACAGAAGCAGGCAGCACCCGCAGAAGTACTGGAACAGGCACTTAGAAGAGGAGTGAACCGGAGCTCACCCGAAGACACAAAAGGGAGTCCCACGACACCGGAGGACAACTCAGGAGGTTGTGCACTGCAGGTTAGAGTGTCGGGGACCAAGGCTTGGCTGTGCACGAAGGATATCCTGGAAGAGTGCACAGGAGCCGGATCAGCTGCAAATCACGCGGTACCCAGCAATGCAGTCTAGTGTGGGAAGGCAAGGACTTACCTCCACCAAACTTGGACCCGAAGAGTCATGGGACTGTGGGAGTCACTTGGACAGAGTTGCTGAGTTCCAGGGACCACGCTCGTCATGCTGAGAGGGGACCCAGAGGACCGATGATGCAGTCTTTTGTTGCCTGCAGTTGCAGGGGGAAGATTCCGTCGACCCACTGGAGATTTCTTCAGAGCTCCTAGTGCAGAGAGGAGGCAGGCTACCCCCAGAGCATGCACCACCAGGAAAACTGTTGAGAAGGTGGCAGGATCAGCGTTACAAGGTTGCGGTAGTCATCTTTGCTACTTTGTTGCGGTTTTGCAGGCGTCCTGAGCAGTCAGCGGTCGATCCTTTGGCAGAAGGTGAAGAGAGAGATGCAGAGGAACTCTGATGAGCACTTGAATTCGTTATCTAAAGAATTCCCCAAACCAGAGACCCTAAATAGCCAGAAAAGGAGGTTTGGCTACCTAGGAAGGAGGATAGGCTAGCAACACAGGTAAGAGCCTATCAGGAGGAGTCTCTGACGTCACCTGCTGGCACTGGCCACTCAGAGTAGTCCAGTGTGCCAGCAGCACCTCTGTTTCCAAGATGGCAGAGGTCTGGAGCACACTGGAGGAGCTCTGGGCACCTCCCCTGGGAGGTGCAGGTCAGGGGAGGGGTCACTCCCCTTTCCTTTGTCCAATTTCGCACCAGAGCAGGGCTGGGGGATCCCTGAACCGGTGTAGACTGGCTTATGCAGAGATGAGCACCATCTGTGCCCATCAAAGCATTTCCAGAGGCTGGGGGAGGCTACTCCTCCCCAGCCCTGACACCTTTTTCCAAAGGGAGAGGGTGTAACACCCTCTCTCTGAGGAAGTCCTTTGTTCTGCCTTCCTGGGCCAAGCCTGTCTGGACCCCAGGAGGGCAGAAACCTGTCTGAGGGGTTGGCAGCAGCTGCAGTGAAACCCCGGGAAAGGCAGTTTGGCAGTACCCGGGTCTGTGCTAGAGACTCGGGGGATCATGGAATTGTCTCCCCAATGCCAGGATGGCATTGGGGTGACAATTCCATGATCTTAGACATGTTACATGGCCATGTTCGGAGTTACCATTGTGACGCTGTACATAGGTAGTGACCTATGTCCAGTGCACGCGTGTAATGGTGTCCCCGCACTCACAAAGTCCGGGGAATTTGCCCTGAACGATGTGGGGGCACCTTGGCTAGTGCCAGGGTGCCCACACACTAAGTAACTTAGCACCCAACCTTTACCAGGTAAAGGTTAGACATATAGGTTACTTATAAGTTACTTAAGTGCAGTGGTAAATGGCTGTGAAATAACGTGGACGTTATTTCACTCAGGCTGCAGTGGCAGGCCTGTGTAAGAATTGTCAGAGCTCCCTATGGGTGGCAAAAGAAATGCTGCAGCCCATAGGGATCTCCTAGAACCACAATACCCTGGGTACCTCAGTACCATATACTAGGGAATTATAAGGGTGTTCCAGTATGCCAATGTGAATTGGTGAAATTGGTCACTAGCCTGTTAGTGACAATTTAGAAAGCAGAGAGAGCATAACCACTGAGGTTCTGGTTAGCAGAGCCTCAGTGAGACAGTTAGTCATCACACAGGGAACACATACAGGGCACACTTATGAGTACTGAGGCCCTGGCTGGCAGGGTCCAAGTGACACATACACTAAAACAACATATATACAGTGAAATATGGGGGTAACATGCCAGGCAAGATGGTACTTTCCTACATCCACCACCTTAACCAAGCAGTAAATCTTCCATCACCACTGTCAGCTTTCGATTTGGGAAGGGAGCAGGGCCTACAGCAGATCCAAGTGTGGTTGAGTAACCAGCCACCATTGCATATTATGGGTAGTTTCCTTCAAGATCTGAATGGCATTAAATAGATTTCATTGGAGCTGGACCTACTGGAACTTTAGATTCCATTGCAGACTTCATATGCCAGCTGGTGTAGTCGAGAAGGAGCATGCAAGGGGCTAAAATGCCTCGAAGCCTCAGAGCTATTTTCCACAAGACAGAGGACTGAGGTTGGAATATTGGGTTCATAGCCTGAATGTCCCTGTACAGATTGCAGTGGAGGAAAGGCCGTGAACTGTACCATATCTAGGATAGCCCCAAAGAAACAAAGATTAGGTGAAAGAGTCATATGAAATTTGGGCTTATTGATCGTGCACCCCTATGATATCTGAAAGTATGCCATTGTCTAGAAATGGTCTACGATTGGCTGTACCAAGCTAGCCTGCAACAGCCAGTCATTGTGTTGGGGAAAAATTGGTATCCCTGGCCTCCAGAGGTGAACAGTGAC
This sequence comes from Pleurodeles waltl, assembly GCF_031143425.1. Lineage (NCBI taxonomy): Eukaryota > Metazoa > Chordata > Amphibia > Caudata > Salamandridae > Pleurodeles > Pleurodeles waltl. Next base: position 39,331,151 of record NC_090437.1, read on the forward strand.
CATCACTTTCATAAACACCTGAGAGGCACTGGTAACATCGAAAGGGAGCACACCAAACTGAAAAAGCTCTTGGCCTACCTTGAACTGCAGGTAAAGTCTGTGGGATTGCAGGACAGCTAAATGAAAACACGCAGCCTGCAGAGCCATGAACACTATCCCATTGCTCAGACCCAGAGCAGACATGATCTGGGCCAGCGCAAACATTTTGAATTTGTCCTTCTACAGGAAGGCACACACAGGTCTAGGATGGGGCAATAGTAGCAACCCTCTACTATTTTGAGTCAAAACTCTCTCAAGAGTTCCTTTGGAAAGTAAAACTTGGGCCTATTGCAACTGAGTGAATAGGTGGTTCCCGGAGATATCCTCAGATGTGGCCAGAAGTGTTTGTGGAGAGGAAAGAAAGGGTAGGGTTTAGCCTGCTAAACGATTTGAAGGGCCCATCTGTCGAACGTGATGGATAGCCACCCTGGGAGAAAAAAATGGAACCTGCCTCCCACAGGGTAGCTGTGTGCCATTAATGGCAAGCTAACGTGGCTAAGGAGAAGGGGGCTGAGAGGACTGATGCCCTTGTTGGTCTGCACGTTGCCTGCCAGATTCACTTGCCTGGCCTCAAAAGGACTGGGGTGATTGCAGGAGTGACTATGAAGACTGTGGTTGCCTATACGCCAGTTCCCTAGTGTAGCATCAAAATTTCCTAAACTGGTGAGAAAATCGGGAGGGGTCAAAAGAACCAGGCAGTGTGCTATGGGGAAACTTTCCTGAAAAAATTCCAATACTTAGACTTTGATTTTGACTTTTTGGAGGACTTCAACCAAGAAGTAGACCTCTCGGGAGTCAGCATCCTCAACTTGGAGAAGAAGTTTTGCAAAGCCAGTGACTTCTTCTTTCAGCAACATTCAGCTTTCCTTCTCGGTTCTTTATCGCCTTTGGATGAATAAGGGTACACTTGCCGCACAACTTTTGAGTTGTGTCCTGAGATTAAGCACTTTGTCTGGGCTTCAGACTAACATCATTTTTCTACAGTCTCGGCATAGTTTTAAACATGTTGGACCATATTTATACTTTTTTTTGTGCCACATTTGCATCTTTTTTTAACTTAAAAGTGGCACAAACTTACAAAATACAATTCTATTCTGTAAATTTGCACCGTTTTTGCGTAAAAAAATGACGCAAAGTGGCGCACAAAAAGTATAAATATGGGCTGTAGTCTTAAGAGTGAACATCGTTCCCTAGAGCACTGGATTGTGTTCTATTTTAAGAGTTTACAGAAGACTGTTCAGATTAGGAGTAGAGCTCCAAATCCGCATCGGAAAGCACAGAAGGAAAGAAATGACATCAGTGTACGAGTAGCACTTAAATGCAGCTGCGTTCCGTCACTTTTAGGGAAGAATGGAGTTAGTAGGGAACTGCACTGCACCACCCAATGGCGTGTGAGAGCATTGCTTGTTGACGTTTTCCAAATCCAGTGTGGAACCTGGCTAGGGAGTATTCTAAGGTGAGGAATCTGCAGTTATCCACCAGAAAACATGCATTTTTTGTGGAAAGCTCTATATGACACAAATATTGGCAGAACCAATGGGTCTGCGTTTAGTGTACTCACACATAAAGCACTAGCACAATAGAATGATGTACACAGAAGGGAGCCACAGCAGCAGTATGAGGAAACTGCAGTTGAATAGGAGTCCTTCGTGCAGTTACATGCAAGCACTTGAGTGGAAGTAGAAGGATACATCTAAAAAGCCAAAAACATCTCCACTGGTCTGAGCTAAGTCGTGATTCACAAAATCTCAAGCCTTTGAAAGCTGATAACAGAAGAGAGTTCTGTTTAATATTAAAAAGGCACACCCTAGCGGTCTGTGGATATGAGAATAAAGCTGAGCATTCATAAGACAGCCAACCAATGATCTGTGTGTTCAGTGTTTTTCTTGTGGTTTAAAGGTAGAGGAACCTGTTACCTTCACTGCTGCAATATTTGTTCTGCTGCCAGGTACTTTTGCTTAAAGGGTGTTTCTTGAGGTCACTAAATCTTGCAATCATATCCTGATCATAACTTTATACGTGTGTATCCGCCTCCGAACCTGATGGACAACTTGGTAGCACATCCATCAAAATACTCGCATTTGATGCGGTTTTGCAAATGTTGGTGGTGGAAATGAAAAACAGAAGGACATATCTGCTACAGAGAGTAAAATATGTATCAGACAGTAATGCGTTTACCAATGTTGATGACAAATCTCTGAAATGTTGGTGGAGTCTCGATGGCCAGAATTTATAATCACGCTTTTGTAATATTGAAACTTAGGGTCTCATTTAGAGTTTAGTAAGGAAGCTGAAAATACTCAAATTTCTGGAGGAAACTCTAAATATGGAGCACAGTCTACCAGCTGACCTTCCTCCATCATAAGGATAGTATTGTGAAGTTAGTGTAGCCGATGGGTTCTACTCCCTATTACAGATTACTCCAAAGAATGGAGGTTTTTCACTTCCTTCCAAACTCTGAATAAGGCTCTGAGTGGGAAACTGTGCCTTTCATTCATCTCCCATATTCTGTAAGACCTCTATCAATAAAATGTAGAAAACAGATAGGGGCTCATTATAACAGTTCCAAGGAATCAGTTATCAAAGCTAACTAAGAACAATTGGCTGCTTTGTTGTTCAACCCACAAATCCCCTTTATCCACCCCCAAGACATTGTATATTTGGATCTCCATTCCAGGTGAACAACAACGTTTACATTTAGCTCTCTGTTTGAATAGACCTCCCCAGAACGTACACATGAAAAATATATTGTGCCCTTTACTGAAATAAAAAGCCCTCCGCCCCATTAGCTCCTAAATCATTATTTTTTTAAACGACATTGGAATTTCCTTTCAATCTTGGAAACTTCCTGTTGTGCAATGATGCATTTACTGAAATCCCCCAAGAGCCATTTATTTAGTTTTAATATTTGTATTAATATCTGTTTACGTTCGGTCTGCATCTGAGAATTACCTCTGGCTTCTTAAGGTGGTAGAGACGTGCGTATATGTGGCTGAGTAGATTTTGAAGAGAACCAGGGTGGTCTTATGGTTTAAGAGAGTTGTTGATATTCCATGCTTCCTTAATGGCACAATATATATGTCTAGCAAACTTTGTAGAAAAATGCCAAGAGAAGTAGTCTAAAATGAAAGGTTGATCAGACAGGCACATGAAGGCAGACAGGGAAGACAGAAACCCTTAACTGTCGCCAGCGCCAATCAATCAATCAATCAATCATATTTATAAAGCGCGCTACTCACCCATAAGGGTCTCAAGGCGCTGGGGGGGAGGGGGTCAGTGCTCGAAGAGCCAGGTCTTGAGCTGCCTTCTGAAGGGGAGGTGTTCGGGTATGGCGCAAAGGTGACTGGGCAGGGAGTTCCAGGTCTTCGCTGCCAGAAAAGAGAAGGATTTTCCTCCGGCGGTGGTTTTGCGGATGCGGGGAACGGCTGCCAAGGCCTGACCGGTGGAGCGCAGAGTGCGCGGAGGAGTGTAGAAGGAGACCCGGGAGTTGATGAGTTTGGGTCCGAGGTTGTAGAGGGCTTTGTGTGCGTGGGTGAGGAGTCTGTAGGTGATCCTCTTGTTGACCGGGAGCCAATGGAGTTTTCTCAGGTGTCCGGAGATGTGGTGGTGGCGAGGTATGTCCAGGATGAGTCGTGCTGCGGCGTTCTGGATCCGTTGAAGTTTCCTCTGCAGCTTGGTGGTGATGCCGGCGTACAGAGTGTTCCCGTAGTCCAGGCGGCTGGTGACGAGGGCGTGGGTGACGGTCTTCCTGGTGTCGATGGGGATCCAGCGGAAGATCTTGCGGAGCATGCAGAGGTTGTTGAAGCACGCTGAGGTCACTGAGTTGACCTGTCTGGTCATCGAGAGGGAGGAGTCCAGGATGA